>NC_140192.1:7666733-8256733 GCF_965226575.1 Pagrus pagrus
CTCGTACACATGCATGCAGACTAACAATAAGCCTGTTGCATCCTCCTCACTAATATAACTACAGCATATCATTCTAATGTCTTCTAACTTTCTCTTATTCTTCCCTCTCTCTGCTTCTCCAGGGCTATCTGTCAGAGGGTCTGGTAACTAAGTGGTACTGTTCCCCCCGTCTGCTCCTGTCCCCCAACAACTACACCAAGGCCATAGACATGTGGGCCGCTGGCTGCATACTGGCTGAGATGCTCACCGGACGCATGCTGTTCGCAGGTACTGTTTCTCACACAGGCTCCGCCAAAACACTGTCATCATGACCTTGACGTCCTGCAGCAACGTTATGATTGCTGTTCATTAAATTGACGACATGATTAGATATGATTATATCATTAATATTTAGCAGAAACATCTTATTCAAACTGACCTGCAAGATCTTTTTGGGGAAAAATGTCCAGGAACTGGTTCTTCCTTTTGTGGTATTTACTACTACTGTATGTAGTCTGATTTGTGGCTCCCGTGAAGGACAGTGCATGTAAAGGATAAGATAAACATTTTAAAAAATGTCTCTGCACAGCCCAAACTCTTTTTAAACATGCAGAAAGACAAAGTTTCATATCTGCAGTATGGGTATGCAGAGTATGAGACAGTGACGCCATACCATCTTAGCAATGACAAGTGAATACAGCAGCACAATCAGGTAAATCACTTGTATTCAAACGCATATTTTGTGTCCTTCATTTACTTATGTAAAGTTCATTTCTGTATCAGAAATGCAGAAAAAAAAAAAAAGGTGCAGTAAGACTTCATCACAAGGTGACATCAGGCGAGAGCTAAGGAGAGTTTCTCTCTCCTCAGTGTCCTCCACCAAAGATACTTTATTCTCCTTCTGCAGGCTACTTCTTTGCCTGACCAGAATAACAATGATGATAAAGAAATTGTGGCTGTCTGCAGCTGATGTAGTTCCTCCTGACAGGCCGATTTGACCTCCACCAGCCCTCTACACCACAGGAGAGATGGTTCCATAAAACTCACTGGCGTCATCCGTTCCCTGGTGCTCCCATCCTCCGCTAGACTTTCACACATCCATCGATTTTAGAGATGCTTGCCTTGCTTTTCACCTAGCCACCAGAGTGTACATGGGACAGTATATTTTTTGTTTACCACAGGGGGAAACAATGCACTTTCATTCAAATACACTGCCACTGCTTGCTTATGGTGGTGAATGTGTTGGTATAGCACCACCTGCTGGTGTCCATTAGCGTGATGAAAACATTTAAAGGGGAAAATGCTGCTGCACTGGTCTGAGCCGAGAAGTTCAAGCATCACCTCTGGTTCTAATAAGTGACTTTAAAGTATTTGTTTTCAACCAGTTGTCAAGAGTAAAATGCACTTTGGGACTTTTCTCAGAGTTGAGTTCGATGGCACTTGAATTTCCCCCCTGGGGATAAATAAAGGATGATCTTATCTTATCTTATCTTATCTAAACAACATTTCCTGCTGCACAGAATACAGTACCTACTGCCGTGTCACAATTTGGGTGTGACCAGAAAAACAACATGCCTGAAATTTCCACCTTTAAGTTTTTTAACCATTTACATTCTTGTTCTGTGAGTTGAGCTGGCAACATCAGCAGATGTTAAACATAAACAAGTTGGACATTAAGTTTCCTGGAAATGTATTTAAGAAATGACCAGCTATTATTAACTGCTTTTTGGAAAGTACATTTTAAGGAAATTATTGTGGTTTCAAAGAAACATCAAATATTTTACTTGTTATATTCCCACCTACTTACCATGACCTTTCCAGGTCTGTAAGATTTAGTGTTACCAAAGTTTTTGTAATGGCTGTCTGCAGAGTTTCCATCCGCATGACTTTTATTGCCCCTCCTTATCTTTCCATCCCTTTCCCCTGACAGCTCACACCTCCTAGTCATCCCTGTTTGACTCTAATTGGTCACCTTTTTTTCTGCTTATGTAACTGATCCTCAGTCTCTGCTCTGCTTGTCTCTGATTGGCCGGTTCCCTCTCCCAGGAGCTCATGAGCTGGAGCAGATGCAGCTGATTCTCGACACCGTGCCAGTGCTGAGAGAGGAGGACAGGCAGGACCTGCTACAGGTGACTCCTCGGTGGCTGCTGCTCTTCATATGTCTGCAAGCCTATTGTTTATATATGGAACGGGGTGTCGTCATGTTCTCTTTGCAGCTTTAGAGCAGAATAATTCAGTTTGCAGCCAAGGTTAAATGTGCACATAACTATTTCCAATAAGGCCCCTGCCTGTGTTTTGCTCTCAACTCGATTCAGCACCTTGACTGCTCTAAAAACATGTACAAAGAGAAATAACCACAGCAGAATTATGTACATACTTTAACCCCACTGTCATTCTTTCCCAGGTGATGCCTTCGTATGTCAGTCATGGATGGAGAGTCAAGAAACCCTTCTCTGAATTGCTGCCTGAAGTGGATGCTCAGGGTGAGCCGAGGGAATTGAGTAGCGAGAGGAAGAGGAAGGTCAAGCAGTGTGTAACAGAATGGGCACAAAATAAGAGTAATGGGGAAAAAAACCCATACAGACGGATGAAGAGATGATAGAGTAGCATAAAGAGGTTTGGAGGTCTAACACATATAATTTAGCCCTGAGAGAGTGAGACGAATGAAGATATATTTTATGGAGAACACACGTCATGGCCACAGCATTTTATTTATCCTCCTCTTCCATCTCCATCCCCTCTTCTCCTCCTTCTTCTTCTTCTTCTTCAGCTGTGGACTTCCTCGAGCGCATCTTGACCTTTAACCCCATGGATCGTCTGACGGCTGAAGCAGCGCTGTCCCATCCCTTTCTCCAGCAGTACTCATGCCCGGAGGATGAGCCCACCTCGACGCATCCGTTCCGCATCGAGGACGAGCTGGAGGACAGCCTCATCACCGAGCAGAGCCTCAGCAACAGCAACAGTCGGGCCTCCAGCATCCACTGGGAGAGGTGTGTAGATTTACCTTTTTATAGTGGTTTATGGCCGGGAGGTTGAGGGAATTTTCCTCTTCATTTGATAATGAAAATGTATATTATGTCAATTTTTTGATTGCTACTATAGTTTCTTTGCTGCATTCTGGTCTATTTTGTTGATTTCTCATCAAATTATCAAGTGGCGTTTGTGTCTAAAAGGAAAAAAGTGAAATACTTACTTTACGACTAATACAAATGCTTCATTCCTGCAGGTATGAGAACAGCTCATCAACAGATGTGTCCTGGCAGCAGTCAGGCGGGAGGTGTCGCTGCATGCCCCCCGGCCACACCACATCTGACATGGGAGACACCACGGAGGATGAGGAGGTGCAGAGAGACCCCCGGGCCACTTCCACCTCATTGTTAGAGGAGGCTCAGGTGGGAGACGCTTTGTCATTTTACTTTGTATTTACTGATTTGCACTTGAGTATGACCATTATCTTATTATAATGAAAGAGAGTTGTGAAGAAGTTGGTAAAGCTGATTAGCTGAGATGTCATGTAGCCTCAGTTTCACAGTCATGGTGTTTTTGGAATTTAAGCAGATTTCTCATAAGCCCCCTGTTGTTTCCAGTCACAAGGTTAACATTACTATGAGGGACAAAAAAATACCACAAACAATGACATAAACAACTACAAAGAGACACAAAACAACTACAAAGAGACACAGTGTGACTAAAGAGAGACACATGACAATACCATGCTTATGATGTGCAAACAAAAACAAAAACCTTGATTAACTTGGTTATTGTTTGGGAAAGATCCTGTTTTAGCTAACCTGGTTATGTTGCCACCAGTGCCTGACTGATATATAGAGGTCAATATTGTCATCTGGTATTGACCTGTCACAGACATATTGGCAGGTATTGCCAATATTTTCCCTCTAGAGAACACGATGCAGAATAAGATGCTTGGGATACTTAAAATGAATGAAATCCGCAGTAAAGTTTACTGTTTCAGTGCACTGATGTCATTTTGGACAATAAAGTTTATTTCTGACCTGTAAAATAGCCTGCCGATATTGATATCACGTTATTTTTTTATTATTATTTACTATTACTTTTTCTATTTTATTGCAGTTCAACACATAATACAACTAAAATTAACTCCCTTCTTTATTATCTTCCCCATTTATCACCTTCTTCCTCCCCAACTGCTACTCCCCATCTATCTCATACAGGTCGACCCACGCAAGTATTCCCACAGCAGCTCAGCTGAACGCTTCCTGGAAAACTCTCACTCCTCTCTGGAGCGGGCCTGTGGTTTGGGCTATGGGGAACTGGACTGTGGCCGCTCCTGTGACTACAAAGTCGGCTCCCCTTCATATCTGGATAAAATTGCCTGGAGGGAGGGTAAGCCTCAACACTACTCAGAGCCGAAGCTGATCCTGGATCTGTCTCACTGGAAGCGTAACACTAACAGCCTCCACGTGCCTCCCGAGCCTATCGGTGGCAGCGTGGAGGACCTGGGAGATACGAAGGAGGAGGAAGCAGAAGCGGAGGAGGAGGAGACGGGGGATTTATTCCAGGAGATCTCCCGCTGGGTGGAGAGCACCCAGTCTCGTCTGCACTCGCCCAGTCCCAGTCCATCTTTGGAGCCTTCCTGCTACACCTCCTCTCCACCTCTTCCTCTCTCCCCGACTGACCTTCCAACTCCAATCTTCCACTACACGGAAGTTATGCGACAACCATCAGCTGAATTTGACGAAGACAGGCGAAGCCCACTTCCGCCTGTCACGTCTTCCTCAAATTCCCTTCCCTCACTCCTCCCCTCATCTCCCACCTCTCCACTTCCTCCCCAGTCACCGGTCACTGTGTCTCCCCCCACCTCACCGCTTTTTCCTCTCCAAGAAGCTCAACCCCTTTCCTCTACTTCCTCCGTTCCTCAGCCAGCCAACGATGGCTCTTTAGAGTCACTTCCCATCAAGCAAAAAGACCGGCTGTTCGACCTGGACGTGTTCATATCCCGAGCTCTGAAACTGTGCAGGCAGAATAGGGAGAAAGCTGACGTGAAGAAAGGGAAAGAGGGAGGATGGAGGGAAGAAAGCAAGCAGCCGAACATTAACAGAAAGGTGCCCAGGCTCCCAGAGCACAGGACTCCGCCACCACAGACTCCCAACTCGTGATGTTGAATTTCAACTTCCGGTCCACCACAGTATAGCCTCAGCACTTCCAAATGCTCATAGTGCTTCGCAGAGTGAGGATTGAATACGCTGCTTAAAACATTAGAGCTTAGTGTTAGCAGCGGCTGTCTTTTTGTTACTAAACTCCTCACTTAAACAAGCAATCCTGCAGCTTTGTCAAGAGGTGCTCTCAGGCAATAAGAGGTCACAAAGCATCGGGGTAAATATTAATAACCATTCTTCAAGGATTTGTTCTACGTGAGAATATTCAGAAATGGTCAGCTAATTAGCGATTGTGGCGTTTGTGATCTGCTGTGACACAAACATTCAGCCCGTTACCGACTTTTTCCCAGGCTGTTGTGTGCTGGATAACACTAACCTACTGGCGAGGGATCGTTTAGTTTGTTTTAAGTTTGTGTTTCTATACGAGATGGCTTGCTGTGTCAGTCAGTCAGTAAGTTTTTGGACACGTCAGACAGTCTTCCAATGGTGATGTTCACCGAATAATGAAAGCGACACAGGGAATTTTCCGAGTTTCTCTGAATGTATTAACTGAAAAATAATCTGTGAAATGATGCTCTGTGGTGAACCATTTTTAGTATTTGATTTGTTGCTGTTTTAACACGCGGTGACCTAATGAGCTCGGTCACCGCTACATACCTTGTAAACTTGTATAAAACTGTTGTCATATTTAATTCTACGGTACATTTTTTCAAGACTGTTGTTGACGCTATTCTCGTGTCTAAGATATTCTTGTATTCTTTGTTGAACGCTAGAGCACAATTTTACGTTACTTTTGAGTGAGTTGTAGTTTTTTTTTTTTTTTTACGTGGAACGCTTTATGGTTAATAATTTATGATTATTCAGCAATCTTTGCTCTAGCTCAATCGTGCACCGAACAAGGTCATCATCTGCTGTACACTCACTGAAAAGTACTAGACGGCCAGATATCGGTCTTCAATTGTTGGCTGTAATGCGAACAGCAGTAGCCTATATTTTGGAGAATGCAGATCCTTTGCAACCTTTATAGAAAATGATTTGTACTCAAACTCCTCAATGCTGCCCGCTAAATATATTAATATACTGTATGGAACAGAAAATAACCAAAACATATATTTTGAAATACTTTTCTATCCAGCGTGTCAGACAGTCGACGCTCAGAATGTTACGTATTCCCCTTCAAGTTAACCAAATCAGGTGATTAAAGACGCAGTCGGATAAGTTATTAACAGACGAAGGCTGTCGGCTTGTGCCTCATACTTTCCCAATCAACTGCATCTGACATTCACTTCACTTGTTGAGCGAATAGACAGCATAAATGGCATTAAAATGATGCTGCTGAACTAGTGCCAAAAATAAATATAGTTAAATCCATGAGCCCCATATTCTGTTACCAAGAGGAAATAGCTATCACCATCCCTCATTTCACTATTTGACATGTAATCCTTTGCTGTAGTTGTACCATAGACTGGACGCAGTCAATTGGCTGTACTTACACGAGGGTAACGCTATTAGTGAGATGTATAAACGACACTGCCAGCACAGCTACAACACCCCAGAATAAGACATATTTTATCTGTTTAGTGATCTCTCAGTCCAGCATCTGATACCCATTCTGACTTAGCAACAAGTCTGTCACATCCGACTACATTAAAGGAGACATATTATGATCATTTTCAGGTTCATAATTTTATTTTGGGTTACTACTAGAATGTATTTATATGCTTTAATGCTCCAAAAACATATCAATTTTCTCATGGAAAAGCACCGCTCACCGTGTCTCCGACGGCTCTGTCATGTTTTCAGCACCCGGTTAGCTTCACTTCTACCACGAATACAGGCGTAAATTATGCAAATGTGAGACGTGGGGACGTAGTGATGTCAAGAAGTCACAGAATTAAAGCCGTGGCTACTGAGGTGGTGTTGTAGGCACTTCAGGAGCAGTGTTTTCTGTGGGAATAAAGAGCTCCCTTTGGTGCAGACTTTGGACTTTTTAACTTTCAAGACCTTTTACATGCACAAGAACCTATATAAAACATCGAAGCATAATATGTCTCCTTTAAAAGGTAAAGTGACAACGTTTTCTTTACAGCTGTTAACTGTTTATGCTCATGTAACGTTGGTCTAAAATGTTGACTTCCGTAATATTTGCACCTGTAAGCAGACCATCAATGGCACAACATAGTATGACTTCCTAACTAAGGATCGAGTCATATGTGACAATGCTAACAGTACAACTTAGGACAAAGCAAAGCCAGATGAATTCTTTGACAATAGACATATAGCACATTTAGAGTTACTAGCACAGTCAGAAATACAGGTTTTCCTCAGCAACAATTGCAACTAGATCCACTATCAATGTTTATTTTCATCAATAATGTAGCTCAAAGATATTCACCACAGCTGGAGCGACTGAGAGACGTGTTTAAGTAATGTCCAAACTGTCCATTTCCTAATCCAGAGACATTCATCTATTCAGAAATAGATAGAAGCTGTGCTGCAGTCAAACTAATTACTACTTACTAATAAAAGGAGTTTCAACCTCTACAGGTTCACATTTTCATTATATTACTGTTTCCTCTGCAGGTATAATCTAAGCCAGCAATAACATCACCGACAAATAACACAAACATACTGTAACACGTATGGTTACTGAGCCGACGTTAGTTATTTTAAGTGTGTGAAGCAATGTAGAAAAATGTGCCTCAGTACACCACAATGCTTCCAGCTTGCTGAATGTAACATATCCTCTCCCTTCTGCATGGCTTTCACAACTATTCGAATAGCTTCAAGTTTGTTGTTTTGATTATGTGTCTCCTTGTTGAAAACTTTCTATTTCTGTGAGCTCTGATTCCTTTTGTACTCACGCTTCAAGGAAGCCTCAGCTTTTCATTTGAGGACAGCTTTGAGGTTTTTAACTGCTCAATATCGATTGATAGTATCTCTTTTTGCAGTTTCTGTTTTTGCTGAAAAATTAATAAAAACAATACTTAAACTATTATTTGACCTTGTGTTTTTTGTTGTCTTGGCACAATACAAATGTTGCTTGATTAACGTCAGTATATGAATGTATGTGTGAAAGGGTGAACGCTGGCTTGTGTTAAAAAGTGCTTTTAGCGGTTGCTAAGACTGCAATCCATTTACCAGTGGACTAGACTGGTGATAATGTGGATCTGCCTGGCTCTTGTCATTTGCAATTAATGCAATGCATATGCAGCTTTTGGGGTACCTGAAGATCTGGGATCCATGGTCAGTGTTGCCAACTGGGTTGGTAATCCACCCCTGTGCAGCCAACTTGTGGGAAGCAATGCATTGTAACGTTTTAAATTAGGTGACCAATCCTGACCTCTAATGCCCTCTACTATTTAGCTACTAATGCTATCTTGGTGCACTCCCTTGCGGTGCATGTTGTTATTATCTTGCTTATATTGCAAAAACAAATTAACAATATCTATGAAAGAAAGCCCACAAGATGTGCAATTCTTAAGTATAACCACAAATAATAAAACTGAATTCATTATTCTTACTCTCTATAGCAGGATTTAACATTGGCAAATATTACATAGTCAACAGAACAACGTGCAGAAAGAAAAAAAACGTGTTTAGGTGTTAAAAAGACTTATACTCACAATGAGATTACTTTCTTTTATAGTAACTACGGCTGGTGGGCTTCCCTCCAATAATCTTGCGCATGTCTCAGTCATTACGGTAACCAAGAAGGAAACCCCGACACGTGATTGGACGAGCGGCCGAGCTCACTGCGTGCGCGACAGTCTCCTCTCCTCACCGCCGCTGTGCTGCATCAGTGGCTGCGGGTAAAGGACGAACCGAGAGGTGAAAATAACAGCAGTTTCACGGCCAACTCCAGGAGAAAAATGCTTTAAAACCAGCAAACTGTCCAACGGAAGCCACCGCAGTAATATAATATCCAGGAGCAGGTAAGCAGAGCTGTTATTGTCTAGGAAATGGAAATTCCGGTGTCATCTAAGAACTTCCCGTTACTGAGCCAAGACTTAGCACGCAGGGGGTCTGAATGAATGAATGAATGACAGCATGCGACTCATCAGGCTAACAACTTTCACGTGGGAGTGCTGTCACCGTTTTACAAACATTAGCGAGAACCGTGGGTGTCTCGGTTCACACATTCGCCGAAACAGGCTCTTAAACAAACGGCAATGCTTTGGTATGTGTCAGTTGGAAGCTAGCCAAATGTTAGCTAGAAGTTAGCAGTTGTTAGCTCTCAGTGTTTGTGTTTGTGGATGTGGCTGTGTTTTACGTCGCTAGGCTAACTAATTAGCTTACCACTGTAGCAGAGTGGCTGCTACAAGTGTGTTTGACACGTCCATCTGATTTTTTGGGGGTTATATGTTCACACTGAGCAGTGACATTCCTTCCTTTCACCTACATTTCAAACAAGATGGAGGTAGAAAGAGTGGGTGGTCAACAATATCTCCTTTTAGTCTTTATCATTAAGCTTTAAACACCATAGGAACATGAGATTTACCACATTTACAGTAAAGCATAGCACAGTAGTAACTCATCCTAATAAAAAACAAATCTTCAGCTTCCTCACTAAAAAATCAGCTCAAATGTATATATCTTTTGGCTTTGATATTCAATGGCCATTCAGTGTCACTAAGGAAGAAACAAATGGGCAAGTCTTTGTTTGTCAGAGAGAAGGAGAAGAATAACACCTGTCAGAAAAGCCACACTTAGCTGGTTATTGATAACTATGTTCAATGTCTCTTTGTCAGTCTAAGGTAACATATTGATACTACTTCTTCTGTTATATTGTTTAAATAGCCTTTGCATTACACCAGTGTACTCTGATCCTAGTAAAACTAACCATAAAACACATGAAAGCGTGTGTGGGTGTGATTGATTGCTTGTTAAACTAAGAGGGGAGTGTACCAACGAGAGCACTGTGGCTTTCCTGTTGTAATTTCCGGAGAGAAATCTTTTGTATTACATTATGCTTACTTCAGTCAATACGGTCATTGTTTGCGCACAAATTATATTATGTGTACTTCCAGACACAGTAATGCAAAATGCAATAGTCTGGCTATCTTATACTGCTTATCTTGTTAGCCTAATCTTTTTTCTTTTTTTTTTCTTAATTAATTAAAGCAATTAAACCTAAAGTTTATCCAGTCAGGTCCAGTTCATGTGAGCATTTAGATTGGTCAGACTCAAGCCAAAATAGACAAGATACTTTGTGTTGATGACCTCATCTCTAGCTTAGAATAATCAGTTCACTGTAACTTTGATTAGGGTTGATGAAATACAAACAGTGACAAACAATCCAAACCTGTTTGTGGTTATGGAGTGTGTCCAGGTAGTGAGACAAAGCTGGTTCAGTAAAGTTACTGTGCAAGAATTATCTTGCAAGCAACAAGTTCGATTTCCTAGATCTGGCACACAGATGAAGTCTGGAAGGAGATGAGATAATAAAAGGGATTCAGTCACTCGGTGTTCAGGCTTTAAATATTCTAGACACAGGTGGGAGGCTAAAGTAGATGTAGATAACCAGAAAATATTCTTGTAAAACACAAAGGCTTGAATTCAAAGAGAATGTTTTCCCCCCGAGTGTCATATCAACAGAGATGAAAATGTCTGTTGTGCTGCTTATACAAGCAGCACCACTTAGGCCCCCCTGCCTTTAATGCTGCTTTCTAGGCACTGATTCCTGGATATGTAGATGGAAGCAAAGACCGTGCCAGCTGGCTATGCTTGTGATTTCTTTCATCAGATATTTTGGTCAAAGAGACGGGCGCATGATCAGACTACAGCGCTCCCTTTGAATCTGTTTTGAATCAGTACAGGCTAATGGAAGATCACAGCAACTGTTTGTTAAGAGAACAAGCAGGATTACACAAAAACTACTGAAGGGATTTCTAGATGGATCTCAAATTTTTTGTTGATTTCTCAGGGAGTAATGCTTGGATCTTGATGAACAAATCAGGTGTATTTAAGTGGATGGTATCTATGAGTGAGCACAATTTGAAGTGGATTCAAATTAAAATCTGGATCTAGTGGATTTAACTATGTTTTTTTCTGATGTTGGTGCAGATGGTTATTACTATAATATCATGGGTGGGCGAGCAGGAACAGTGAGGTCAGGAATGAAGAATGGCAGGAAAACGTTGACGGCACAGATGACTTCTGTTTGTTATTTTGCCACCTGAGCTCAGCTGTTGTGTGTTATTTCAGACCATGAACTCATTCAAATATGTTCGGTGTCAAGCCTTCTTTCTCGTGTAATCATCCGATACATGATAATGGAGTTTAGACGTTGCTCATCTTTGTTTTGTAAAAGCTGACTGCAGTTGACTGTGTCTTGTGTTTCAAAGCAATACTTCTTGAAGACATCTGCCAGCCTCACTCACTAAACTACTAGGAACTAAAATAGACACTGCGTGCAATAATGCTCACGTTGCTGTCCCACACATAACTTGCTTACAGGTCCAGTTTCATTTCCTCTTGGTCAGGTCTTGACATTAAGAAAGGCCAGAGCTGGATAATGACATGAATAAAAACATGAGAGACGGTTTAAACAAGCACATTTTAGTGTATTTAACAGATTGGTTGTGAAATTATTTCGGCTTCATCTCCTTTGTGGTCTGCTTTGCTTTTTTTGCAACACACTAATGCTTGATCAATCTGCTCTTATTGACTTTTACATTTAAATGACAAGATAGCATTATATCTATATCATATGTGGCAATTTAAAGTTGTTAGTTTTGCAAGAAGGCAGCATTTATTTGCTGACTTTTTGCTATGACAGTTATCACAAGCTGCTCTTACTCTTGGCTTTTTCCTGCACTGCCACAACACAGCATAACACAACTGTGAATAACCGGTCACATGCATGACATAGCTCTTACAATGAAGATACTGTTCTGGGTCACAAACAGCAGTGGAAAGTAGGGTAGGGGCACTTGTGTGAAGTGAAAACACTGTCGTGGTTGTTGATGTGGCATCATTCTGCCATCACACACAGTTTCAGGTAGTTATTTTTGAGCGTGTTTTATCTCCTGCACTCCCAGAATAGTAGCAATCTTTTATGCCTTCGGGTACGTTTTACAGATGTCACTTGATTGTCACTATGATTTCTCTGATATGTGTTATCTGTCTTCCCATCTTTGCTATCTGTCCACTGATGTCACCATGCTTAAGCTTGTTTTCTGTCTTCATGTGGAGCTCAGTGCGAAAAGGATTATGACAATCTTTCAAAGCTTTGTTTCTCAAATCACGCACTAAATCACTTCTGTGCACATCCAGATTAATGACTGGCCACTGCCATCAGCATTTCTAATCCTTAAGGGTGGAAATGTCCATACACACCAAGTGCATTCATAGGCCTTTGTGTGATAGTGTCAGAAGGCTGACAGTCTTGACTTTTGATAGCTTAACATCAAAGTGTGATAAGGATCTGAAGATGTCACATGCTCAAAGATTGTAGTAGTGGTGCTCTTTATTGTCTTGACTGCCAGAAGCAAGAATAATTAAACCTGAAAGCAATAACTCTGAGTCCATTGTAAGTCTCCCAACCATAAAGATGAAGACAGAAATGGTCAAATCTCTGGAAGAAACAGGTATTTTATTAATGTAGTTTATCTTTCTGTCCTCAGCAGCTCTCCACCAGCGGACCTTTCAGACCAGTGACTGTCCACCATGTTGTCCAGACTGAGAACAACGTGGTCCCTGAGGCCCTGTGTCTCTGTCTGCAGATGGGCACACACCAAAGACAAGGGCAAGCCCCTTATGCTCAACCCTCGCACCAACAAAGTAAGTGGATTACTGACGTTATGTGTGTGAGTGTGTGTCAGTGAGCATAGCAGTTAAACAGATGGTAGCTTTATTAACACGTCATTCAGCATGTCGCCCATTTGTGCTGGACCCATGCCAATTATTCCAGGTTAAGAAGTGGGCTAATTGGCATACGTGTTACAATTATTTTCCACACTGACACAGAGCTTGTCAGAAATTTGTAATATTCTCTGGTCACGATGAATAAATTAAAACAAATAAATGCAATGGAGCATGCACAATATAAAATGTTGTCTATTTAAAAAATGACTTTTTGACAAAGGCTGTTAACATGGGTTAGTTTTCCTTATAGTCCTTAATTTGATGCTCCATATCCAGGTCTTTTTTCATCCTTTCCCTCCGACACTCCTCCATCTCCACACAGTTGTCAACATTGCTATTATCCCTGGATAAAAATAGCTAAGAGCTGTGTTGACAGACAGGAATGGACCTGAAAGTTTTTGACATGTCTGACAGTCTTTTATTAGACAAGGTTTTTCTATATCTCAAGAAACACAAATATATTTAAATTTCTGCCGGCTGGGAGAAATGTTGATTGAGTCGTGAAGTATAATGTTTCTGAAAGAAGTTGAAAATTTCACATATTTCCATGGAACAATTACCAAGAATACACATTAACATGTTGAGCCGATCATGCAAGCACACGCCGTTTAAGTTTGAATTTTTTGACAGTACAGACAACAACACGACATATTCGTCGTCTTCCCCCTAAGTCGGTGACTGGCGCGACTGGAAAACTATAAAACTTGCCACCAAAGGTTTTCTAACCTGGTTTAGCGTTTCATCTGTTCAAAGCATCTTTTCTTGTGTTGTCATTTTTAAGATAATAGAGGCAGGATTGTTAGTAATGAATGTATAATACAAGTTAATAAAATTGACGAGGTGCATTCCCATGTCTAAATAGCTTCCTAACTGATGACCTCATTATTGACATGAGCCCAAACATGATTTTCACTAAAGTTCCTGACAGATATAATCTGTTTCCAGTAGCTCACATGGTAACGTTTTGGCATTGTTTTTTTTCCCAAAAATATTTGTGCTTAAAGAGACAGATGAAAAGCATTGGTTGAAGTCACACCCACTATCACTATTGGGTGTAGTCAGAAAGTTTGTTAAATCACAGCCAAAACCAGCTCTGTATATACCTTTTCACAGCCTCATGGGTACTGTACAAATAAACTCGCCTTACCTTGCCATGCACCTGTAACCACACCCAGTAGTGGTTGTCACTTCTGCATAACTGCAGCAAGGTGGGGACTTCAAATGACAAATGATTAATTCAACTTGCTCTGTGATGTTTATTTAATACCTGTAACAAATGTGTATCACATTGTTTGGTTCCTTTGCTGTCAGGTTTTCCCAGCAACTGAAAGTTACAGATGACATTTGTAACCTGACGCTGTAGCTGCTTGAGGTGTCATGATATCACTCTGTGCAAGTTATGCTAAATTTAGCCTAGCCTGCACTTGTTGTGCTAAATATAGACATTCCAACCTACATGTAGACTGGTCTCAGACTAGTTGGCTGATGGCCCAAGAAATACTGTCTCCACAGCAGCAGCATTTACACTGCACCCCCACCTGATACCTCATTGTGCTCATTTCGTCTGTTTGGGGCGAGTTTAGAAACCCATTTGCCGATTAAAACCAACTCAAATGTGAAAAAGCTTTGGAGAGAATGTTTTTAATGCTCTTCTGTTGGCAATATTGCTCTCTGGTGGTGTTTTATATTTAGTTGGCAGCATTTCTTACAGCATTTAAAGTCACAGAGTTCATTGTGTGTAACTCACTTAAAAAACACTTAAAAATGCATGAAGCAAGACAAAAACAGCAGCATGCCGGTTACTATAGGGCAACTATAAATGTCTGAGGAGATGTGACTCTCATCAGCAGACTGCATCGTCACGACTCCTATGACCCCAGCAGAAAAGGTTGGAGTGTTGCAGGAATGCATTGTTTATTACATTACACTGTTTGAATATAAATACTGTATATACTGTAAGATGATGCGGGATATGATTCCTCTACCTATGTAGACTTAAATTAAATTCTCATAGGTGAAGTTTGTCAGCTAGATGGATGATCTATGTTGTGCAGTTTCATTAACAAGATGATCTTAAAAGGACAACTTAAACCAATGATTTCCTGGCCAATGTACAATTGCGAATTTGGAAATTCAGTTTAGAAATAGCATTTAACTGTTCAAAACCATGTTGATGAAGTTTAATGTTCTTAAAATGCTGTTTCATCATGTAGAAGCACATAGACAGGTCATAAGATATACAGATAAACATACATAAGAAACAAAAACAGTACAAATATCAGCATTTCAGAATTTGCACCATTTTACATTTTATAGATCACTCAAAATAAAGGATGTTGCATTATGTTTAGAGGAACTGAGTACTGGAGCAAAGTGAAGGGAAATGCTCCATCAGCATGACTCAGCATTCTGCCAGGGGAGCCCCCAGCATTCATCAGTCACTGAATAATCAGCCCCTTCCCCAGCCCCAGACGTTATGGCTTCCATGTGTTAACGCCCATATTTCACTAAACCTGCATACACATACACACTCACAGACACACTCACATACACTGCAAGAACATGAACATGTTGCACCCTCCCCCCCTCATCCTCTCTTCCATACATGGGGTGTTTCTGCCCAGAGTCCTCTTCATTGGCTTCTTTGAGGCTTCTCCCCTCTCTTACCTATTTTCCTTCCTTTCCCCAACTGAGAAATGGTTTTCCTCTGGTCTCCCCCTCTTCCACTCTGCTGCTCTTCTTCTCCTATTAAGAGTCAAAAGGTCAACCATGAAACCTGAGGACTCATAGGTAATGCAGTGCGCCCTCTGGTGACAAAACTACATCACAGTTTGTGACAATTTCCTGCGGAAGCTTCTGAGAACTGGTTCAGCGATTATTATTATTTTATTTAGATGAGGGATGTTTCTTAATTTTAAGTGTGAAACTTAAAAGCAGCACATTTTGGTAGCAGAGGGGTGATATTTAAACTTCAGTACTTAAAAAATGTGAAGTACTTTCTATAAAATGCTTTATCCTGCTCATTTGCACCTCTCCAAACAGTAATAGTCGATAAAAAATCACAAGAAATCTCCAAGGCACTCTCTTTCAAACTATTAAAAAATGCATGTCGCAGCATGGCCTTACATATTTGCGCAACCACAGCACACCATTTCATCACAGTGCTACCTGTTGAATTCTTAGGTTATGTAGTCAGTGTAACTCAACTGAAAGGTATTCTCTACCAATAAGTAGTTGCAACAAGATAGATAACCTACATTCTCCTTGTCTCCCTGCTCCCTCCTCTCTTTTTTCCCCAACAAGGGCATGGCCTTCACTCTACAGGAGCGACAGATTCTGGGGCTACACGGCCTGTTGCCTCCCAAAGTGGAGACTCAGGACATTCAGGCCATGCGCTTTCAGAATAATCTCAAGAAGATGGTTGATCCCTTAGAGAAGTAAGGACATATATTGTGTAAAGCGCTGG
The DNA here is from genome assembly GCF_965226575.1 of Pagrus pagrus. Classification (NCBI taxonomy): domain Eukaryota; kingdom Metazoa; phylum Chordata; class Actinopteri; order Spariformes; family Sparidae; genus Pagrus; species Pagrus pagrus. Next base: position 7,683,186 of record NC_140192.1, read on the forward strand.
AAGGTTGAGCCTAAGAAATATCTTTTTTGCTTTTAAGAATTTTCATATTATTTCATATATGTTGAAGTTTTCTTCTCTCTTTCCTAATTTGTCCTTGTTTTCTGCACAGGTACGTCTACTTGATGGGCATCCAAGAAAGGAATGAGAGGCTTTTCTACAGGGTGTTGATGGAAGACATAGAGGAACTGATGCCGATTGTCTACACTCCCACCGTAGGCCTGGCCTGCACACAGTATGGACACATCTTCAGGAGACCCAAGTAAGCAAACAGTGAAGCTATCAAGGAGCTCTCTCTAATGGTTTATGGGTGTTAAATTTTGTTGACACCTTGACTTAAATCACGTTAAGGATGTTATTGTAGTGGAGATATGTTTTCTTTTCCCTTTTTGAAATAGGCTGAATGTTACCATGATCGTTAAAGTCATCATATCATCTTGTTTCTCTCATCAGAGGCTTGTTCATCTCCATTCGGGACAAAGGACACATCCGTTCCATCTTGGACAACTGGCCAGAGCCTATTGTTGCAGTGAGTACCTGCAAGCCTCACCAAAAAAACACATTTTCAGCATTTTGTACAGTTTAAAAGAGACGCCTAGGGCCAAACCACACTGAGAACTTTAGAAATTAACTGTGAATATGAAGATCGCCACTTAGACTCGGCTACACAACCATGAAGTCTAGGAAAGTCATGTAAATGATACATTTCCTTCCACCTTTTCTACACTCACCTGGCTAAGACCCAGGTACTCAGAGTTATGTGCTGGTTAATGGTTACTAATCTACAATTTTGCTGATTGATGTACTTCTTTTCCACCTCCTCTCTCTGTTTCTTTCTGTAGGCAGTAGTAGTAACAGATGGAGAGCGTATTTTAGGATTAGGGGACCTGGGTGTTTATGGAATGGGCATCCCTGTTGGAAAACTTTGCTTGTACACTGCCTGTGCCGGCATTCGACCTGAAAGATGTCTGCCTGTGGTGATAGATGTTGGCACGGACAATGAGGTAGGAAAGCTACTGTGTATGTATACTGTATATGTGTGTATGTTTAGGGGAAAGAAGGAAACTTAATCATCCATCACACGTTTGTCCTTGCCCTCGCATCAGACTCTCCTCCAGGATCCGCTGTACATGGGCCTGTACCAGAGGCGGGATCGTTCTCAAGCCTACGAGGAACTGATTGATGAGTTCATGGAGGCTATAGTGGACAAATGGGGCCAGGACACGCTGATTCAATTTGAGGACTTTGGGAACCACAATGCCTTCCGTTTAATCAGGAGATACAGGGAGAAGTACTGCACCTTCAACGACGATATCCAAGGTTCACATATAACCCTCCACATAGCATCTAGGACTCTACTTTGTCTGAAAGCCAGTTTGCTTATTATATTAAAATCAACAGCTGAATTAGGTAGAGTGCAGTTGTTTACACCCATCCTTAAAAACTGCCTCTCTTCGAAATCGTTTCATTGTTGGGGGATCTTTTTAAAAGCCTGTTGGTTTCTTTCATTTCACCATAAAAACAGAAAACAGAAACTTGTTTGAATTAAATGTTCCATTAAATATTACATATTGTGACCTTTAAGTCACAGTATTGCGACAAGTCCCTACAAGAAACACTGACAGCTGTGGTAGAATTGGTTGCTGAAAAATAAATCCCAGAGGACTCAACAAGCACAACATAACTTTAAAGAAACGAGGCCTATCCAACCCTCCTACCTTAAAACAAATAGTGATTCATCTGTTCTCTTCAAGGCAGAGACTTTATTGTTTACTGTTGTTTTTCTTCTGCGTGTTTTCAGGCACTGCATCTGTAGCCCTTGCTGGCCTGTTAGCAGCTCAGAGAGCCACTGGCAAACCCATTACTGATCACCGGGTGCTTTTCTTGGGAGCTGGAGAGGTGAGATCATATTTATCCATTAATCAGTTCATGTGAATTCTCTTGGTTTTTCCTTGCTTTGGGGCTTATTCATCTTTTTTTGAGAAACTCCCATATATCAAAATAGGAAAGTAGGCCCTCTTGTAATGGCCATATTGCCCCCTGCTGACCAGATCTGGTAATATTAGTAATAAACAGTAGACCAACATAGCTAAAGAACTTAAAATATGCTCAACATCAACCAGAGCTGGTGGATTTGCTCTTAAATAAGAGTTCAAGTTTAACTACAGATACTCTGTTTAAATTCTTGGAATGTTTAACTTGATAAGGTTATTTTCTCATTAGGCTGCTCTTGGTATTGCCAATCTGATTGTCATGGCCATGATGGAGGCGGGGATGACCCAAGCTGAGGCCAGAGAGAGGATCTGGATGTACGATAAACATGGCTTACTAGTAAAGGTCAGTGTGTGTTTGGCAGACATTAATGACCAGAGCGTACAGTACATGATATGTCTGTGTAGCTTCCTGTCTGGCTCACTGTTGGTGGGGTTACTATATTAAAATTGATATATTGTTGCAACAAATGTACTGTATGCGACTCCAGGACAGACCACAGGAAACAGACAGCAACCAGGAGGCATTTATCCATGACAGTCCAGGGAATGTGCAGAGCTTCCTAGATGCTGTCAACACCATCAAACCCACAGCAATTATAGGTAAAAACTTTTCAATTCCTGTTTTTCTTTACCTGAATAAAAGAATCAATGTGATTTTGTTTGAAATGTTAGCAGGAGAGTCTATTTATTATTTGTTTTAAATCTTAAATCATCCTGTCATGGCACAGTGTCGTGGTAACTGTGGGCTCACAAGCACAGGGTGACCAGCATTTCTCTTCCCTTCTTCCAGGTGTGGCAGGAGCCGGACGTCTGTTCACTCACGATGTCCTCAAGTCCATGGGAGCCCTGAACGAACGTCCAATCATCTTTGCCCTGAGTAACCCAACCACTAAAGCCGAGTGCACAGCAGAGGACGCCTACACACTCACTGATGTACACAGTTCTTTCTGCTCTACTCTCCTTTTTTCTTTTTGGCCAACTCTGAAGTATATCATTAAGAGTTCCTGTCTAGTCAAACCACTCTTCCTGTTGTCCTTTCAGGGTAGATGTCTTTTTGCCAGTGGCAGTCCATTCGATCCAGTGACTCTGAGTGATGGCCGTGTCTTCACTCCTGGACAAGGGAACAATGCTTACATCTTCCCAGGTAAAAGAAGAAATAATATTAATATGTATGTGAGGGAAAATCATTGGATTTCATGATAACGGAAGTAAAAAACTGCTGTATGTGTATTCCAGGTGTGGCCTTGGCTGTGATCCTGAGTGGAGTGAGACACATCAGTGACACTGTATTCTTAGAGGCTGCCAAGGTCTGAAGTCATTACTCAGTATTTCTCAGTGTGTCACTTCCTTGAACTTTGCCTCGCCCTCACCCCATCCTCTACTTTCTTGCTGACTCTGATATATATACATATGCTTTATAGTGTCATGTAAACCCGCTTTAACCCATTGATGTGTCCTGTTCCTTCTCTTTCTAGACTCTGGCTTAATAACTAACAGATGAGGAGCTTTTAAAAGACTGATCCTGCTTTGCACTTCTCCCCTCTCTTGCTATGCTGCATTTGACTTGATTACATTGATAAATGCAATTAATGATAAAAATCACAAGATGATTTCTTGCCAGCACTAAATATTTAAATGTTTTGCATGAGAAAGACACAGTGCATGTTGGTAATATAAGTGCTAGTTTTGTGGTCAGTTCTTATTTTTCTTATTCTGACTTATTCAGAAGCACATTTCTATTTATATTTAGTCAGAAAGTCAGCAGAGAAATATGCGGTAGCCAAGTCATAGTAGTGTTTTTTTTTTTTGTCTCTGTTTATTGGATCAGAGAATTTCATCTCGAGCCTAAAAGTATTTTTGTACTCCTTCCAGACCCTTGCGGAGCAGCTGACAGATAAAGAGCTGGAAGAAGGCAGACTCTATCCTCCTCTTTCCAACATCAGAGAGGTCTCTGTCCAGATGGCTGTCAAGGCAAGTCTCCTGAAAATGATCATTTCCAACTTTGGCTGAATGTTTTGATTATTGATAAACCTGTCCACTTTGATGCAAACATTGCTGCCCAGTTAGAGTTGGTCGCAGCTGTCCAGTAATGTTTGGTTTACCTTCCATTGCTGTGTTCTGTGTAGTACATGCGTCTGGCTGTTAGTCAGTTCTACACTTTTTCTTTCTTGCTATAGGTGGTGGAGTATGTCTATGCTAAAGGCATGGCGTTCCGCTACCCTGAGCCTGTGGACAAGGACAGCTTTGTACGCGCCACTGTGTGGAACACCAACTACGACTCCTTCCTGCCAGACACATACGACTGGCCAGGTGTCAGCTTCAGCCCCAAGACCAAGTAGAAATAGAACAGACCCTCACTGTGCTCCATGTATCAATGTCACTTTTCCTTTGTGTCCCACTTAACTCTCAATCACAGATCTTCAGAGATCGTGTAAACATCTGCTTGTGAAAAAAAGGCAGTAGAAGCTCCTTAGAAGCTCAATGTTACTGTATTTGCACTATACCAGTCTTTTTAGATCTGTGAGAAGGTAGAGGGAAGGTGGCATTTGAATGGAAGCAAGTTAGTTTCACTTCACATCCCAGTTCTTTATCACCTCTGCATCACACCTGAACCGGACCAGGAGGGCCACCTGGTGGCGGAAAAAGGCAGTGTTTTATTGTTGTAACCTAACTAAAAATAATTTTAATGAAATGAATATCAGAATGTGGTATATTGCAGTAAAATACCACTAGAAACTCAGATTGTCATACTTAAACAAGCAGAAACCACAACATTCACTATCTTTTTAGCCATGAATTACCTGAGAATATGTTAACCATCATTAGGGAAATGCCATATACAATGCATCTTTTTCACCTATTTTAACACATGATGACTATTTTATGATGCAAAAGAGTTTTGTTGTCTACACTCCTAATGCAGATGTTGGTACACTCGTAGTAAGCTGCAGATAGCCAAACTCAATGCACAGGTTTTAACATGGAGTGTGGGCACTGTCTTTTTTCCACATCATATAGGCCTCTGGTGGTGATCCAACCAATGCCCGGTTTAAGACGTGGTTAAAGACTATTTTTTAACCAAGGCTTAATTCGGGCCAGCCTGGTTCTCAGAGAAGGTGTAGGAGAGCAGAGGGTTAAAGCACTCGGCCTTTGTGATCAAATTTGGAGAGAAAAAGAGGAAACCGTGTTACTCAGGGGAGGAATGGAATGAATATATAAAGAAAGGCCACAAAATGAGATTATATGAAGGGAAATTAAATCAACTATATCTAGAAAAAATTATTAAGAAACCAATGTCCACTCCAGCATTTTTCTTGTATGAATGCTTTTGTCCCCATTTTGTTTATTTCTCTGAATTTATTTAATATTTGGGGGTGTATTACATGTTTTGCCATTATACTGTATATTCTGTCATCAGCACTCCTTTAATGAGTTGTGGTAAGAAGGATCCATAAAATGACCTCTTTGCTTAAATGTAACATTATAAACTGTCCCCTGAATATTTAAAGAAACAGTGTGCCGCATCAAATGATTGGAGGAACATTATTTTCTATTTAGATTATATTTTGTTAACTGTACATGTCCTTTTGTGGAAACCAAGACTGTCTGCTGAAAGAGTATTTATAAAGTTGTGTGAAGTACATGCGTGTGTGTGTTGGCAGGTTGGTGTGTGGGTTTTGCTCCTTTGAACGTTCGACAGGACAACGATTTTACAGGTGCTAGGCTGCGTTTCACAGTTCTGATTGATCATGATCATTAATAATAACAACACGGTCACTTTATCTCAGATTAACAGAAGAGGGATGTTAAGCTTTCAAAAATCAGCTTATACTATATTTAGAGATGGAAATTAAGGCAAGGCATACTTCTTTGTATTGCACTTTAAAAATGCATTAGTGAAAACACAAGCTAATATTAAAATACATAAATGATAATTAAATAAGCGTCAAGTAAGATAGAAGATAATAAGATAAAGTAGAATTAAACCAATTATTAAGAATTAAAGTGCAGTACAAGATATGATTAAATAGACCTAAATTTAATTTAATAATAGGCAGCAGCAAGCAGCAGTCTTAAGCCTTGATCTAAATGATGCAACTGATAATTTGCACTATGGCTCATTCATAATTCACGGTATTGGCATAAAAAAATCTTGACATGCTGACAATTCAACTTTTCTCCTCAATGCATTTTGAAAAAAAAAAACAGTTGTTGCACTGTTAATGAAAAGCAATTAATGCTATAAAGTAATCGTATTTGGATAAATTGTAACTGGCAGTTTATAACTCAGCATTAGCTATGTTTAGTGTCGCAATAGAAACTGTTACCGTTTGACACAAACATTTGTCAGAGCATGAGTCAAGTCGACTTGCTGAGTCTATCAGCTACAGTGTATAGTTAACAGTCGCAGTTAAAGTAGACGGCAGCTTCCTCGTGAGATATCCTATTGACTATATTCCTGTTATATGTTCTGAATACTTCACATTGTACTGTACTTCTCTTATCTCAGTGTAACAGACTGCACTAGTGACAGTCAACCTGTTATGTCTACAAGATCTTTACATGTTGCTCTGTGCGCTGACAGCCTGGCTGCATCCTATTATAATGAGAAAGCTAAAGATCTAAAATTATCTGTTCAGTGTTAAATGTGAGAACATGAGAAAACTTGACACAAAAACAAACAGCTAAAATGTGTTTAAGTCTGAAAAATGTACCAGTAACATTTAAACTGCTTATCAGTCCATTTCATTTTCAGTATTTATCTTAAACACTGTTGACAAGAGCACTGGAAATGTGTTGATATCATCCTCACATACTGTATGTCTAAATCTATGTTTCAGGCTACTGTGTACATTTTAATCTCAGGATGCTATATTAGGACCTTCTGACCACCTGCATTAAAGTGCCTGCACAATGTTCAATGTCTATTCAGCATCACTTCATGTTCCATGATGTAGACCTCACAGCTGGCAAACAACTCAACAGCCCTATGAATTTAGTGAAGTAATAGTGTAGTATTCAATGTGCAGCTTTTTCTCTCATATACTGTGCAGCTTCAGGTTGGGAACATTTAATATATTTTTAAGAAGAGTTTGACCCCATTAAGTGTCAGGTCATGTGTCTGTCCAGGTGTTGTTACTGACTGTAATCGTCCAGTGTGAGGTTTAACTATGTTGTGTAAGAATTCAGTGATTGGTTTGGCCATAACGAAAATATATTCCATGTTTCATTGAAGTGTGCATTCATATCATGTTGTGTCCCTCATGTCTGTGTTTTGAAGTTAACTTGTACTAAAGAGTTATATTTCCTCAGTGTTTGTACTCAGAGAGCGACATGCTTGCTGAAAGTGCAGAATAAAACCAGTTTTTTACCGGCTCCATTGTCTCCTGAAATTTCTAAATGTTTTATTGTGACGGAGCAGTTTTATTCACCCAAACGCAGCTTGTTTTCCTTGCTGTCATGTTTTGTTTGTGTAATCCATATATGGATATTTACAGGAATGAGATGCTGCTGAATTCCTTTACTTAAGTATGACTTTATGGTACTTGTATTTTACTTGAGTTTTTTCATTTTTTTTTTCCATTTTCTGCTACTTTATACTTCCACTCCACTGCATTTTGGAGACAAAATTGGACATTTTACTTCATATTTTTCACATATATTTGATAAATTTAGTTATAAGTTACTTTTCAGATTGCATGTAAATATCCTTAATGAATTTTAATTGATCCTATTATAAATCAAGAGAAAAATCCGACTTGACCTGAACGCCTCACCGTCGCTGTTGGTACGTCATCACCATGGGACTGTTTACAGTCCATGATGGCGACACGCTGCTTGATCTGTAGACCATGGATCTATAATATAACCATCCATGCTGTAGACAGGTTTCATCAGTTTTATTATAACTTCGGGAGGATGAGCATGGACGTGACTTTCCTCGGGACCGGCTCGGCCTACCCGTCACCTCACCGCGGCGCTTCGGCTCTGGTGCTGCGGACAGAAGGGGAGTGTTGGCTGTTTGACTGCGGGGAGGGAACCCAGACACAACTGATGAAGAGCCAGCTCAGAGCCGGTCAGTCACTGCAGCTACTCCCGCAGCCTGCTGCACCTTCTGGGGAACTAAGTGAACGTCTTTAAAGTTACTGGACACCAACCTTAAATAAACTTTATTCAGTTGTAGCAACCACCCGCACTCTAACTTTCCATTGTATCATGAAACCAACGAGGTGAAGTTAGTTTTAGGTTGGATATCGGACAGACATTCACTCCGGAGACACCCAGCGGCGTCTCTGGCTCGGTTAGCTCGCCTCCCAGAACCTCGCGCTGCGCTGGTGGATGACTTAGGGACCGTCAATAAATTACCCTATTGTTTGTTTGATTTACACAAAAACAATGTTTCTTCGTGCTGACTTGATGATATTGGTGAAATCACAAATCTTAAATCAATATTTCCCCATTGAGCTCTGTGCCATCATCACATACCCTGTCCTGAAGCACAGCTGAGAGGGCCGGACTCTTTAGTAACTAACTGATCCAGTAATCATGATCAATGGTAGAAATCCAAGAATAAATCATAAAGTCAGTGACAGCTCTCACAGAATTGATTCACTCCATATCCTCATTGTGAGTCCTAATCACGATGCAGGCCATTCACTGTAACTACACTTCACTGAATAATAGCGTTCCCCTATCAAACTTCCATTTTCAAACGATATCCCAGGCTGAGGGATACCACTGATTGTCGTGCATAATTTGGTCATGTGAAGAAATTTTTTTTTAGCATTTCTCGAGAGCACGAGAAACTTTCTCTTGCTCACGAGAAAAGTTTCTGGTGCTCACTAGAAAGTATCTTTTGCACTGGAAAAGTTTCTTGTGCTCACGAAAAAGGTTTCTTGTGTTCATGAGAAAGTATCTTTTCTCGTAAGCACAAGAAACTTTTCTTGTGCTTACGAGAAAAGTGTCTTGTGCTCACGAGAAAAGTTTCTTGTTCCCACAAGAAAGTTTCTCGTGCTCACCAGAAAGTTTCTTGTGCATACCAGGAAGTTTCCCATACACACGAGAAACGTTTCCATTTTTTTGTTTTTTTTCCCACCATGTCCCTTCAGGGGCTCCATGTTTTCGGCTCAACACATGAAAAAAAAAAATTTCACTCGTGAAAATACGTTTTTTTACTCGGCTGTACACATGAAAGAAAAACATTTTCATCTGTGAAAATACAAATTTTACAGAAAAAAATTAACTCGGCTCGACACATGAACATTTTTTTTTTTTTTTTTTTTCATGTGTCGAGCCGAGTGAGTTTTTTTTTTTCCTGTCATACATCTACAAAAAAAAATTCACTCGGCTTCTAGAAAGTTGTATTTTCATGGGTGAAAATGCATTTTTGCATTTCTGCACCTGAAAAAAAGAAAATTTCACCCCTGAAAATAACATTTTACAGAGAAATAAAAATTTCACTCGTTGAAAATACATTTTTTTACTCGGCTCGACATGCGTAAGAAAAACATTGTCACCTGTGAAAGTACAATTTTTACAGAAAAAAAAATGCCACTCAGCTCGACACATGGAAAAAAAGAACATTTTGCCCGTGAAAAAAGATTTTCACTCAGCTTGACACATGAAAGAAAAACATTTTCACCCGTGAAAAAAAGACTGTTTTCACTCGGCTCCACAGATGACAGGAAAAAATGTTCACCTGTGAAAAAAATTGTTTTCACTCGGCTTGACACGTAAAAAAAAAAAAAAATCACCTGTGAAAATAAAATTTTTACAGAATTTTCTTTTTTCACTCGGGTCAACACATGAAAAAATGAAAATTTCACCTGTGAAAATACAATTTTGCAGACAAAAAAAATATTCATCCATGAAAATATTTTTTTTCTTTCTACAGAAAAATGTTTTTTCACATGGACACATGGAAAAAAAAAACTTAACTCAGCTCGACACAATTTTTCTAACATTTCTCGTGAGCACGAGAAACTTTCTCCTGCTCGTATCTCGTACCTGATACTGAGGTTTGTGTTGGCTGATATTTTTACAACTGAAAGGTGTTTATGGAATAATTATTACACTTAGCGCAAATACGAGGCTATTACAAATGCAAGGTTTATGAAAACACTCACGAGAAAAGTTTCGTGAGCACGTTTTCATAAACATTCAAACCAGGAGTGTTACTCGTGTACTTCCACTTTTTTCACTCTGCTCGACACATGAAAAAAAATAAATTGAACTTAGAAAAAGGAGCACCAGAAAAAAAATTATACCCTTGACCCTCAGGGCTTTTTTCACAATAAAAAAAAAATTTCACCTGTGAAAAATGACATTTTTCACTCAGCTCGATACATGAAAAAAATATTTTTCACCCATGAAAAACATTTTTTTTCACTCGGCTCGACACATGAAAGAAAACATTTTCACCCACGAAATTTTTTTTTCAGCTCAACATGATTAATTTAGACAAATCACCCTGGCACCTCAAACATGTCTTGTTTTTTACCCAGGTCGAATCACCAAGGTTTTCATCTCCCACCTGCATGGAGATCACCTGTTTGGTCTGCCTGGTCTCCTTTGCACTGTGAGCCTCAGCACCAACCCTGACTCCCAGCAGAGCCCTAACTGTGTGGACATCTACGGGCCTCGGGGCCTCCGGCATTTCCTGAGGGTGACGCTTGGCCTCACAGGCTCGCAGCTGCTCTTCCCTTACGCAGGCAGGTTCAAAGGAAGTTACTACTTGTAGTCTGTTTTATTGTACTTATTCTAATGTCCTGTGCTGTCATGTCATCTACTTTTATATTTATGTATGTTGCTGTAGTGCATGAGCTGGAACCCACATCTGACCAGAGTCCAGAGGAGGGACAGCTCAGCCCCGAGGTATGTGTCTGATTTTTGGTGTCATTCCTGTTTGGTGAAATCCCACCTCGGTTCCCTGGGTTGCAGCCGTGTCCGGATCGATCCTTAAAAATATTGATACTTCCAATCCCAAATGTTTCTGTTGCAGGACTGATTTTCAGATTAAAAGATCGATATCTAAACTCAGTCATTTTGGGTAAATGTGTTGCCTCATCTTTAATGTTGTGTGTTTTGTTTTGTGTCTCTTCAGGCGACAGCAGAGTGCGGTCCTTTGCACCCACAGGAGCAGCCAGGCAGGACGATCTCCCTGGATGTCTCCAGTGACTCATACCTCCTTTTTGAAGACAAGAAGTTTGTGGTCAAGGCTTTCAGGTTGTTTCACCGTATCCCCTCGTTTGGTTTCTGCATTCAGGAACACGATCGACCCGGAAGACTGAAGACTGAACTCCTGAAGGAACTAGGTGAATGCTTTTTCTTTTTTCTTTATTTTTACAGAAATGTGAAGCGGGACCATAATAGTATGAATTCAAACACACATTCAGTGATCTAATTTTGTGTCCCCCAGGCCTGAAACCAGGGCCGCTTTATGGCCGTCTGAAAGCTGGACAGCCAGTAACTCTGGAGAGCGGGCGTGTCGTTCTGCCTAGTGAGGTGCTAGAAGAAAGCATTCCTGGGAGAAAAGTCTGCATTTTAGGGGACTGCAGCTCAGTTCTCGGGGACGGGCCGCTGACGTTGTGCAACGGAGCGGACATTCTGGTTCACGAGGCCACCCTCGGGGACGAGCACCGAGAGAAAGCAGTGGACCACGGACACAGCACGCCTGAAATGGCGGCGGCAGTGGCTCGGGCTTGCTGTGCGCGGAGGCTGGTGCTGTACCACTTCAGTCAGAGATACAAACCCTGCTCCCTGCAGAAAGAAGGGGACGAAGACGACGTCTTGGAGCTTAAGAGACAGGCTGAAGACGCTCTGCGGGACAGTGGTGTTGAGGTTACTCTAGCTGAGGACTTTCTGACTCTGAACATTCCTCTCAAGAGATGAAGTTAATAAACTACTGATGTAGTAGGTTTGATTAAAAGCAGAGCAGCTGTCTGTTTGCTCTCATGTGGTCGAAATCGAACAGTTACATCAAAAAAACATTTCTGGATGCACGATATTGGATTTCTGCCAATATCGGATATGCTGATATTTCCAACTCATTTTGGCCAGTTGCTGATCCCCATTTATTCCTTTTATCAGACGATACCAATGACGTGCCCATATTATCATGCATCCCTTAAAGTCTTTACTCTTGGCTGTTAACGTCTTAGTCATTGTAAGTGTAATTTGATTATCATTCTGTGATTTATCTGAAATGTACAGATCTCTTTCCAAAGTCAAGAACTGTTTTACTGTGATGACAAGTGAAGTAGGGGTGATTAACAGCTTTTGAATCATTAAAACTGTGCAATAATTAGCAATTCTTCATTTTAAAAAAGGCCAACATTTCAATCAGATATTCTCCCAGTGAAACTGTGTGAATAATCACGTCATAGGTTTCAGTTTTACTCAAATTTTCTTTCACTTTAACCACAATTTTTCCTTATGAATCAGTAAGTGTATGTGTGAGAATCTGTGTAATGAGAAAGAACGTGCAATCGTCTCCGAACCTTTTCCAGAGATTTATTTCTGGATCTGTACACAAGGTATTAAAGTACAACAGAAAATACAAAATAATGTTTAATAAAAGAAAAAAAAAACCTTAATGTTTATGTACAATTCTTGTAAACAATAAAGATAGCTTCTTGAACATTTCTCATAGTGAAGTTTTTGATTGTATTTTTACGTTTTGTAGGTTTTTTATTCACAAAGGTGTTTTAGTTTTCATCAAAGGACTCGAGTTTTCTTTTTCAAAACCACAACTGCTATAATTTTTTTTTTTTTTTCCTTTTTTAAACTTCAAAACACAATACAAAATATAAAATAAATTTGCTTAGTGCTCGCTTGCACACACAAGTCTCATACCATGAGATATCAATAAAATATCACATTTTCGAGAGTTCATGAAAAATGTTTTTGTTCACCCGTGAAAATGTTTTTTTTTATTTGGCTCGACACATGAAAAAAAAAAAATTCACCCGTGGAAATAAACATGTTCATTCAGCTAAACACATAAAAAAAATTCCACCCATGAAAATACCATTTTTCAGTCGGCTCGACACATGAAAAACAAAACATATTTTTGAGATACTTTCGTGCACACAAGATATTTTCTCGTGAACATGAGAAACAGTCTCATCCTCACAAGAAATGTTTAAGTTTTTTTTCTTCTCGCGGCCAAATTTAGGCGACAATGAGTGGTATCCCTCAGCCTGGGATATCGTTTGAAAATGGAAGTTTGATAGGTGAACACCATTCATTGAGTGTAGTTACGGTGAACTCGGCCTGCATGATGATTAGGACTCACAATGACGATATGGATTGTAACGATTCTGTGAGAGCTGTTACTGACTTTATTTACAGGCTTTCATAAATCATACAATCGATATTCGCAGGTTGTGAGGATGATCCAGATGAGCTGACTGGAGAAGGCAAAGTGTGTGTGCAGAGACTGCACTGTCTCCAGTGTGCTGTGTGCCTGACAGTACAGTCGTGTCCACTGCAGCAATTTCACACACAAACTATTATTTGTGAAACATGAACAGCAGGCCATTCATTCTTTAATGCTTTTTGATTTAATCTTGGATTTCTACCATCAATTATGATCACTGGATCAGATAGTTACCAAAGAGTCCGGCCCTCTCCGCTGTGCTCCAGGACAGGGAATGTGATGATGGCACAGTGCTCAATGGGGAAATATTGAGTTGAGCTGATATTTTTACAACTGAAAGGTGTTTATGGAATAAAACCAGCAGTGTTACTCGCGTACTTGCACTTTTTTCACTCGGCTCGATACATGAAAAAACATTTTTTTAAAAAGATTTCTTTTCACTCGGCTCGACATGTGAAAAAAAAAAGTTTCACCCGTGAAAAAGAAATGTTTCACTCGACTCGACACATGGAAAAAAAATACTTTTCACACTTGAAAATGTTTTTTTTCACTCGACTCGACACGGAAAAAAAATTTTCACTCAACACATGAAAAAATAAATTTTTCACTCAACACAAATTTGAGTGAAAAATTTCACCTGTGAAAGATTTTTTTTTCACTCGGCTCGACACATGAAAAAACATTTTTTTCACCCATGGAAAAGATTTTTTTTCAATCAGCTCGACACGAGAAAAAACACATAAAAATTTTTTTTTCATCCCTGAAAAAATACATTTTTCACTCAACACATGAAAAGATTTTTTTCACTCGGCTCAACATGAAAAGCAGAATGAAAAAACGTGAATTATAAAAAACATATTTTTATAAGTCTTTACTCTTGGCTGTTAACGTCTTAGTCATTGTAAGCATAATTTGATTATCATTCTGTGATTTATCTGAAATTTACAGATCTCTTTCCAAAGTCAAGAACTGTTTTACTGTGATGACAAGTGAAGTAGGGGTGATTAACAGCCTTTGAATTAGTATAACTGTGCAATAATTAGCAATTCTTAATTTAAAAAAAGGCCAAAATTTCAATCAAGTTTATCTAGTAGAAATTCTTTAAGTGAAACGGTGTGAATAATCACATCATGGGTTTCAGTTTTACTCAAATTTTCTTTCAGTTTAACCACAATCTTTCCTTATGAATCAGTAAATGTATGTGTGAGAATCTGTGATGAGAAAGAACGTGCGATCGTCTCCGAACCTTTTCCAGAGCTTTATTTCTGGATCTGTACACAAGGTATTAAAGTACAACAGAAAATACAAAATAATGTTTTAACAAAAGAAAAAAAAACAACTCAATGTTTATGTACAATTCTTATAAACAATAAAGATAGCTTCTTGAACATTTCTCATAGTGAAGTTTTTGATTGTCTATATTTCTGGATATACATTTTTAAGTTTTGTAGGTTTTTTATTCACAAAGTGTTTTTGTTTTCATCAAAGGACTCGAGTTTTCTTTTTCAAAACCACAACTGCTATAATTTTTTTTTTTCCTTTTTAAACTTCAAAACACAATACAAAATATAAAATAAATTTGCTTAGTGCTCGCTTGCACACACAAGTCTCATACCATGAGATATCAGTAAAATATCACATTTTCGAGAGTTCACAGAGTGGTGAAAAACCTACTTCTACTACTTAATGGCCTTTACATTCTGACAGTTTTTCTGAGTCTTTGTACAAACCACAGGTGAAATAAATATCACTGCACTGCTAAAGCTAGAAGAGCTCGGAGGACCTACTGCATTATGCACATTGCATTAAAAGAGAAACTAGCTCTCCACATACTTAGAGCAGCAGCCATCCCTTTACCATCAAGACAAATATAGACGACGACATGTAAAAAGATTTTTTTTCGAGGAAAGAAAGATGAGCGTCTTTTACACATGGCTGCAAGTTTTGAATGCAAATTTGCAACACTGAGTCATATCAATACGTCTTTAGGTAAAACCGTTTTCAGTGGTACACTTGAGAAAACGAACACAGCTGGCATGCGTGGTTTCAGCTGGGTCCTGGGGGGTTCTGGGTATCATGACTTTGCAAAGAGAGAAAAAAAAAACAAAATTCAAACACCAAGTCAACTGGTAAAATGCAAAAACCCAAAATATCTGTACATATCTACAAATTATTGCCTTTTTGACAAGGAATCAAATTAAAACCTTTGTATTAACACAGATTCACAAGTGTAAGAGGTCAGTTAATAGACTTTTTAAAGGCTATTTGCTAATTATTTACATGAAACGCAAAGTGAATATCTTTCTGATGCTGGGCTTAGAAACTCAATTACTCAAACTTAATGATGGTCTATAGGCATGAATCCTGTCTGTACACACATGGTGAATTACAAGATGTATGGACATAACAAACATGTTGTACCCCTGAAACAAACTAATTATTCATAGCACAATGCATAGATAAATTAAGTAAACACTACTACTGCATCCAATCAACTGACGATGACCTGCTTAACATTTTACAATTCACAATTAAATGGACTTCAGTCAAGAGAAGAAAGCTCCATTTCTGCTACTAGACTCCAAGAAATTGTCGACCAGATTATACAAGGCATTCTCTCTAGTCAGTACAGGTTAGGCAGAGGTTAAATACAAACACAGAGTGGCTTTAAATAAAGAGATAATACTGCTAGCAGGTTAAACCCAAGCTTGCGAAGTGGTCTGAAAATGGCGTTACTTAATTTAGGAGCATATTCGAACATTAATTTTCTTTTTTTACTAGAACTAAAGGACATATACAGCTAAGCTTGTCTAATAGTAGCATGAATGAAAGCATTAGTTCCAAGGATTAAACAAAATCTCACAAAAGGTAAACATATATGCAATAAATACAAACTTAACGGTGCCAGATGATGTCTATGTTCATCAACCATTTGACCAATATCTTTGCATTGCAATATTGCTGTTATGGTTCTCTTGTCTCACTGATACCCTCTTCAATAGAAGCAGGATTTAATAAAAAAAAATAAAATAAAAAAAAAAAACTTACAAAAATCCACTCGTAAAACATGGTGACTCCCATTATGTTACTCTAGTGTTCTTTGTCACCTGTTTAAAAAATCCAATAGAAAAACTATGAATCAAAGACTATAATTTGGGTTTGAATGAACTGTTGCAAACATTCACATGTTCCAGTTTGGCAACTTTGAACAGTTGATAAGTAAACAAGCAGACAAACTACAGACGAGCTTCCACAGGAGAAAAGGTAAAAAAAAAATAATTAAAAATTAAATAAAACCAAGCTGGAAGGCCTTAGCAACTGAAGCCACATCACTTTCTGGTCTCCAAGCTAAATTATGTGCTAGTGTTGCTCTTCATACAATGTCTAGCCGGGTTTATATGGGGGCAAATAAAACCCGTTTGCACCTGTCTGTTTACTAAAAAAGTACCTGTAAACCAAACACTAATTAAAAACAATAAAATAAAAAAAAGTACCACTTCAAGCAACGAAGACAAGCAACTAAATACTAACACTAGAGGCAGAAAACTAAGCCATTTTTGGCAGCTGGAAAGAATGGCAGGATAACTTAATGTAGCTCTGAAGATGTTGTGTGTTGATGTGAGGGAGGAAGATACACAACTCTCCTACTGCAGCCTCTGGGCCCCACTGTACATGGACGTTACACATCTCAAGACCGCAAAACAAAAATAAAATAAATGGCTATATAAACTCTTGAGAGAAATCAAGATTTTAGTTCTATATGATAGACATCACTGATGTCATATTACACAAAAAATGAAAACAAAAAAGTATATTCATATACATATATATAGATGTGTATATATATATATATATATATATATAATAGAATTTAAACAAATCAGATTCTCCAGTGAGGTCAGTCTTATGTACAAGCTGGATAAGGGATTTCAAAAGGGAGAAACAAGGGAAGAAGACGACGAGGATCACTCTGACTGAAGTGCCGCAGTGTGCTGTGTGTGGTGCCGTGCATGTGCTCCCAGAAACCCATTGGGCTCGTTGCTGCCGGCCAAGCTCCCAAAGTCTGTGACGGACACCGCCATTTTGGCGCCGGTAATTCGGTGGTGATGCGCCGCTGTCCGTCGCGCTTCAAAGTCCACGCCAAGGTTACCCACAGACACGTCATTGATAAAGGAGTCGGGCAGGGCCATCTTGAGTCTCTTGGAGGGCCGCTCGCAGTCCTTGTTGACGCACACTCCTCCTAGCTGGCCCAGGTCGGAGTGGTAGAAGCCGGCGTCAAGCATGTTGAGGCAGTCGGGGTCCGTGCCGTTAGAAGGAAACCCAAGGGTTTCGTCGTGGTTCAGGGACCCACGATGGAGACTGTCCAGTGGAGGAAAGCTGTAGGAGTCCAGGCAACTAACCTCTGCAGGGCTGCACACTGTGGCTACACTGTTACTCAAAGCTGCAGGGAGACAGGAAACACAATTAACATTGAATGATTGATTAAAAATGACGCGACATTAACAAATGCTGCAAATCTTTACTACAATAACTGTCTTTAATATTGTGTGTTTCTTATTCTGCCATTTTTCTACCACCCCGTTACTGACCTGTGAGGTCGCTGGCAGTGATAGAGTTGAGCAGGCTGAGCTGTTGGTCTGTGGTGGTTTCCAGCCTTCCTCCTCCGCCTGCTCCTGAACACACAGAGGAGGAACTGTCCACTGCCAGTCCTTCTGCTTCATCCACCAGCCTGTCCATCAGGTCACTGGATACAAAGAAACAACGTTTTTGATTTTCTTTTCAGAGCTCACTGTATTAAACATAAAACATAATCTCCTCCTGACACTTACGTTACACCGGGATAACTGCTGTACTTTTTCTTCCCAAACCGATTCTGCTGCACAAAAAAGTCGAAGCGCTCCGACTTTTTCCACATGTAGTAAAACGCCACACATTCTGCTACTGTTCGTGTTGTCACCTGAGGGGGGGACAAAAGAGAGGAAGTACGAAGAATGAGAACATTTCACAGCTTCATATGTGTAGGTCTTCATGCTTGTATAGAAAAAGAAATCTCGTCCAATCATGATTTAAGACTTACTTTGTGTTTCTGTATGAGGTGAAAATTCTTGTCATACATCTGTAGTGCGTGTTCAAAGTTCTTGCATTCCTCTTCTGACCACGGAGGCGATTTTTCTGAAATAAAGCCAGAAATACATCAATATATTGTTGGTGCACGATAAAGCATCGATGTGTAAACAAAAGGGTAGACCCATCAGAAATCAAGACTGAATGCATGTAATACTTTTATACTTCTATAGACTGTATGCAATGTGCTGATTAAAATCAATTGTGAGGTCACTATTTTTTGAAGTTCGTTGTTTTTTTTTTAGGATTGTGTATAAAGGTTGGTCCCACACTCAAAAATGGATGACAAAGACATACACTATACCACAACACAGGTCTATCCTGTTAGTATACTGTTCTTGTACAAAATGGATTTTAATTGCCCCATGGAATTCACCATGGCCATCAGCACAGCTCATTCTTCCACGTTACACTAAAAAAAGTGCACATTTGCATGATATGAAAAGGTAAGCAAAAAAAAAGGAACGCTTTGTGGGCGAAAACAGTGATTCGTCAATGGCTAGGTGTTAATTTGTCAAATGTCGAGAAACATACAGTTTACGTCAGAGGCAGGACAGAGAAACCTCTCACCACATCAAAAGTGAAACATGACAAAGAATGAAAAATGAGAGGATGCGCTCAGACTATCACTGACTGTGGATATTCATATCACTGTGAAAAATTATGTATCATATTCAGGGATATATATTTATGTAATCTAAATAAGAATATAAATCAGCGGTAAAAAGGTAAAAATTAAAAAACATTAGTACATGTTACACTGCATTAAACTGGTGTCATAAAAGACATTTAATGTATTTTCTAAATTTTAATACTCCTTTCTAAAAGTTACCTTCAACAGAATGAGCCACCTGAATTTAACGGCAACATTTAATAATTTTTTTGGTTGGCTGGGAGCCTGCAGTGTTTCCTTTGCTTACCTTTTGAGGACCTTACACGGCTGCAATATCTCTCTAGTGCTTCACGGTAGTTGTAGTTACACTTGACGAGCTCATTCAAAGCCTATGTGGAAAGAGTGAAGCGGTCAGGACAGGATCATTGAGCACATGATTCCCATGCAACATAGAAACAAAATTATCTGAATTATTGAAAGCATAATTGCTATACGACACAGAGAATGAAAGTCAATTCAAAATCATCTCGACTGCATAAGCTCACATACATTGTGTTCATTGTGTCACAACATGAGAGGATTGAACATTAAGACGTGACTGACCTGTTCATTGTCTCGAACGTGCATCCCTGGTTTGTCACATCCTGTCTTTTCATCTGTTGTCCGTGACAACACGTCACACAGGAAACTTCTAACCTTGTTCTCTGGCAATGTACCTGGGCTCCATAATAACTCATCTTCATCTTCATAAGCTGTATAAGAAAGTACATCAAGTAAAATTAGTCACCTGGTGTATATGATCTGGTCTTTATTAGAGCGCTAGAATCACTGTCAGCCATCACATTAACAAACATGTCAAAAAACAGTCACCTTTCTCCCCATCTTTGTAGTGACAGAGGCAAGAAGGAACCTCTGCTTGGTACTCTGTTCCCACCATTATTTCCTATGATGAAAATCAAACAAAAGTCATTAAAAACAATGTTTAACAAACCACTGTTGGATAATCAACTTAAAAAATTAAGTAAACTTAATCTCTTAAGGTGTCCAAAAGTTAAATGTGTCATTTACCTTTCTGGAGTCCTCTGGGCTTGGGCCATCTTCATCACACTCTGACTCTTTGTCACCGTCGGAGATGGCGTTGGCTGATGGAAAAACAAACAACAAATAAATACCTTGACACGGACTGAATGCCAATGCCACCACATTGGTGCTGAGGCCCAGTGCTTTACCGACCAAACCTGTCTTGGTACTGTAATGGGTAATGTAAATGCCAGCAACATAATTGATACATTATGACACCTACAAAACTGGGCCATTGTTGACAAATGTCACAGTGCTGAAACAATTAGTCTATAAATCAAACAGATAGAAGATTACAATTAATTTAAAACATCACACTGGGTTCTGGGAACTTGTGAACATTTTTCTCTGTTATTTTCTATTATAAGACTAAATGATAATCAAATAATAATGAACAGACTCATTAATAATGAAAACAATCAGTTGCGCATTTAGCCTCACGTAGTACTCTGTGCTCGACTGTAAGGAAAAGCACTGCTCTTTCTGCAAGTGTTCAGTTGAATTTTAAAAACATTTGTCTAACAACACAATTTCTTGTTTTTATTATTCCTACATGTCTTGAAGAGCTAGTTAATGGACCAGAAAATAATCGACAACTACTTTCATAAAAGTAATTTTTCACACGAAAATGCCAAACATTCACTTGTGTCCACCTCTGAATTGTGACGATTTGCTGCGATTAGTCTTGGATAGTGAAGTGAACTGAACGTCTCAAAGTTTTGGACTGTTTGTTGGACAAAACAAGACACCAAACGTCAACATGGGCTTTAAGAAATTTGGCTTTGGGAAAGTTTACTATATTCTGACATTTGATATACCAAACCATTAATTGTTAATCAAGAAAATAAACAGCAGATTAGTTAGTTATAAAAATAGTTGTTAGTTGCAGACCTAATGTCATGAATCTGGTGGTTTATTTGTATTAATTACATATTGTATTGCATTACATGATAGGATTTCATCCAATGCATCGCTCAAGACATTAAGTTCAGTTATGTTTTACGTCACACTTACATCGAAGTGTTCTTGGGAAGAAATCCGTTGCCTCGTGTGAGGTTACAGAAGGGGTCAGATCATCAGCTGACGACTGGGTTTCCTCCTCATAGTCCCCAGACAACAGGTCTTTAGCTATTTCCTCCTAGGGAGAAAGAATAAGATTAATTGTATACTGGAGCCAAATCTTTGAATTGGCTAAATAACATCACCACATTAGTGTAATTATTTACCTTGTCCAAAGTCATGTCAGGCAGCTCATCAGTCAGGTCTCCAGACGAGCTGTCTATACTGGAGCCTGCTGAGGCTTCGTAGCGATAGATGGCCAAGAGTTCCTCCAAAGGCATGTTCCCCTCCTGGAAGAAAAAAAGAGGAAGGTTAAACTCAGCAAACAATAAATTTAATACAACCATTGTTATATTTTCTGCGTCATCCAAATTACAATAAAACTTTCAGACTGAAAGCCCTTATACTTTTGAACTTATTGTACATGTTTATGTATATGGTTGTTTTTTGTTTTTTAAGAAAAGAGCCAATTCTAAAGTCAAAAAGAGTTTAAAGCCAATCAGTGACTAATGATACACTAATTCATTGTCACCAAGAGATAATTTATGGATGTAGTGTACAGCATGTAGATGTACTTCACTTTAGCATCCACCGCTATAAAAAGAGATGGCTTCCCCATATCATTATATAGGTCACACTAGTAACTTTTTTCCCCAGGTGACAGCAATGTGTCAGTATTTGCAGCCCCACTGCATTTAGAAGATGGTCACCCTGGCTTTTCACAAAAACAATACAAATCTTGCATATGCACAAATGCGGATTTGATCATTTAAGATCACAATTTTTTAGGTCGGTTATTTTTTTTGGCATTTTACACTGTTTTTCGGGGCATTCTGCGCTTTAACTAGTTTACCTTTTCCAGATCTGCAAGCTCAGAGCGAAAATTCCTCCCTCCCTCCAAAGACTCTTCCTCCTCCAGGGTCCTCTCGTCATCATACTCGTGAACTAACATCTCTGCTGTTGGGTCAAAGTCATGATCCTCTGACGACAAAGAGCCAACTGAATGAGAGGAAGAAAAGAATCATCAATATTTACGTTTAATCGCACAAACAAACTTAAACTCTGCAAAATAAAGATTTACATTTAAAAAAAGATGCATGTACATAGTTATTATTTTACAATTAGAAAAGCACTACATTTTGGCCATTTCAAAGCCCTTTTTCTCTGATAAAGTATATAATATAATATATCATGTTATCTTCACATTTCTGTTGTGCAAAAAACTTTAAGTACAGGATAAAACGGAGAGAGAAATGCTAAATTTCAGCCAGATGTTTTCTTACCTGGACTTGAACTCCCTAGGGAAGCCTGCAAAAGAATAAAAACAGAGCATAAATAAAAACAACAGTTGAAACATGGATTCAAGTATTACACCAGCGCTTCATCTATACATATACTATCAAGCCGAGTTAAAGAAAATGCATTTACAGTTCGTGTTATGACCACCGTAAACAGGAAAACTGCATTTGCCGCTATCCTTAACGTTACCTGGAATAGGTGGCTAATTCAACGTTAGCCGCAGTTGGACGCTACACACTGGGGACTGTTGTGAGCAAAACTGTAGCTTTAAAACCACGGGAATAAAATGATACCTTCAGTAAAAGATGATCGAAGTAAAACAGAAGAATAAACGGAGGGCGACAGGACGATTTACGCAGTGTCGGCTTCTGTAACAGTTAGCTAGCCAGCAAGCTAACCCCAGAGCCTGATGTTAACGTTATGCACCGAAAAATGTAAACACTAATTTCGTTTGCGCGGCACTGCACTCGATAGAGTTAGATGGTACATACGGTATAGCTGTCGCCAATTTATCCCGAAGAGAAAAAATTAATTTCCATTCATAACACACGCGATACAATCTGTTATTTCCTTTAACCAACAAGCTAACGTTAAATTTACGTATCAATTTACACAGCCGCTACACCAAAGCAGCTGAGAGAGCGAAGGCGCAGCGGCCTTGTAGTGAAGGATCAGTCCAGACATTCAAGCATATTTTAGAGGAATAACAATGACAATTATGACACGAAACACGCTATATAGAAGGCAAAAACCATCGTCGCCTCAATCGATAGCTTAGAAATGAAAAATAAAGCACACAAAATTTAAAAATATCGATTTAAGATCGATTGCTTCTCCCCTGTTTTCCCTCTTACCTCCGCCATATTGGTACCTTTAGCTAATGGGCTCGATCTAGCGCAGTACCCGGATCAGCGCTCTCAGCCAATCAGAGATCCAGGTGACCGTTGTAGTCGTGACGCCGTTCAAACCAACCACTGGCCAGACTAACGGGAATAATTTATACACGGTGAATGTAAGCTGCCGTATGGAAATATGATAAACACAAATATGTAAAGAAATCAAATCAAACACCCATATCCGATATTTATTAATAACACAGCGTTTAAGCGCGTTAGTAGCTCACACAATGACATTTTACCAGAACATTCCTGGAGCGGTCTCCGAACATCCCAGCTGATTTCCTGGTCTCCTCAATACCCTTTTACACAGTTGTGTCACTTATGAAGCTCTGTTTAACATTTGTGTCACTATATATTCCCCTAAGTACTTTTATTGTGGTCGCGATGCCTTTAAATTAAAAGAATGAGACTTTTATTGACATAATTTCATTGGATAAATGAGCCCAAAGAAATGTGTTGGTTATTTATACTGGCTGTTGCTTTAACATGGTATAATGAGATATTAAAACATACATAATACATACATACATAGCCCAACACTATAAGCTGATAACTGTGAGCGTCTACTAATAAAGTCTCATTAAAGTGTCAAATCATCTTTACATGGTAGGCTCAACATGTCACCCATAGACCCTGTTTGTTTTTCATTGTTTTGTGATGTTTCATTAATGTTTTACATTTTCCTGCTGACTACTTCATATTGAATTATTCATACCTGGCACAAATCACAAATTTAGATCTCAAATGGCAAACGTGCCCATGTTTTTTAAAGTTTTCTTATTATTATCATTATTATTACTTCATATTGCTGTGACACGATTATTCCGTTTTTACTAAAATGTCACCACTTTTCTTTGGACAGTGGTTGGTCTAAAGTTCAAACCAGTTCTGGTTACAAACACTGAACTGTTGGTTTGATGACTAGTTCTGAAACACAAATAAGTTTCATTCTGTTGAAAGCTTCTTAAGATTTTTTTTTTTCTGCATGAAAAGTTGTTGACTCACTGAATTATCTCTGCCTGTTGCCCAAGCTAATTTTCATCCATTTCATCATATTACAGGTAACTAGGCCTATTCATAACACTTAATTAAGAGCAAAACAAAAAACCCAAAACATCTAACTATCCCTTTAAAGCAAGGGTTTGACATACCAAATAATTGCTTGGACTAAATAGACCAACTTAAACAATTATGAGCAGTAAGCTTTTTTAGAAATATAATTGAAATGTGTTGTACAGACCAGCAGAGGGCAAAAGTACCCTTTAAAAGTATCGCTGCTCCACTCACACAACTTTATATTTCCCTCCTCTTCCCTCCTCTTCCTGTTTTGAATGTCTATGAAACTTCATCATATTAAATCATACAGTAAAATGCAAAAACAGTATGGACGGAGAAGTAGAGGTGGCATGTTGGACTTCACTCTAAATTACCAGCAATAGACAATTTTGCAACTGTATCTTGTAAATTTTGTACATCGGGCTCTTGGAATAGTTATTTTGTGGACAGAAGAAGCTAAGGACACTTAAAGATTTCTACTAGTTCAAGGTGACCCCTGCACCAGCTGCTGCTGGCAGGGGATCTGCAGTTGTTTGTGCACAAGATGCAAATGATAAACTGCTTCCTGGCTCATCCAGAAGCAGGACGGGAGGAGGGCATCCTTCCCGCAGCATAACAGAAAGTTGTTGTTTTTGCCAGACATCGGACTCAAGTCAATTAGTCCATGTCTCAGGTAAGTCCCAAGCACAGGTTGTGTCAAGTCAAGTCCAAAGTCAAGTCACTGTTTCCCTATACCCAAGAAACTCAGACAAGGTATTAGTACCTGTCAAGTAATTATATTATTGACCAATATATCCAACCTGTTGAATCTGTTTATCGAGATTCAGTGAAATGAATATAATCAAACAGAAACTGAAAACATGAACAGAGACAAGCTATATGAATCATCATGTCTCAAATCAAGTCACAAGTCTTTAATTTCCGAGTCAAAGTTGAATCTCAGCTCATTTATTTTCTGTCGAGTCAAGTTGCAAGTCATTAAAACAGGGATTTGAGTCCACTCAAGGCGATAGAGTCGTACGTGTGACATGCAGGTGAAGGCTGTTTCTGTGTAAAGAGCATCATTCTGGCTTGTCTTTAAAGGGGGAGTATACATGTGCAGCTACATTTGCTGTTTATCCAGTTTGGGCTCTCAGCGAACATGTGAAAACAATGAGATGAGACCTGCAGCTAGAAGACATCGAATGAGAGAAAGGAGAGTAGTCCGTTGGCTAGATTGTGTTTGTGCACACTGTCACACTGTCACTGTTAACTAAAAACCTCATGCCCACACTTTTAATACACATCCAAGTTCACCCACACCAATGCATATATTAACACGCATGCATAAACATTGCAAGTGGTGAATCTGTAATCGCTCTTGCATAAACATAAAGACAGAATGTATAACTATCAGCCACACTGACTCACGGGTTGCAAGTTGTGAGTGTCAAACTCTTCAGTTTAACTACAGCGAAGAGTCACAAGCTGTTGTTTATATCCCGGTCACATTTAATTTGTTATTGGGATTTTTTTTTTCTCGTCGCATGTAAACAGAATCCCCCGTAATGCGTAGGAGGTGCGGCGTGGGCTTCGATTGGAGGAGTCTACAAACAAATGAGTCATCGTGTTGAGACAGTTCAGAAGCACATCCTTCTGCAGGCCACATCTGTGACCTGAGTAAAGTTGGACCATAACAAAGTTCAACTCTTAAAGGTGCATTATGTAGTTTAGGGAAGAAATTCTAATCAAAGGAGAAAGATCTTTGTTGATTATTGTTTAATGCCTAAACAAACTAAATAAACAAACTCTCTTTGCTTTCATGATTGAATAAACAAACTGACCTTAAAGGACAACACAATTTCATCCTGTTTATATTTGGCGGACCCTGCCACCTTTCTAGCTTCAAACAGTGTTCTGGGGACCTTATTATCCTCCGATAACAGCTTGTTTATTCATGTGAAAAATAAATAGTTCAGAGTTATTACCTCATTATTATTGTAAATATAAAAATTCTGAGTTTGATTTTCTTATTGCACAGTGCCCCTTTAATATCCAAGATGAAGGCCGACCCAAGAAACATCTAGGTTCTTATTCATCTTATACTATTCTTATTATGTAGCAGGATTTGTGGTGCACTTTTACTGTTTGTGTTTCCTTGTGCACATATTAAAGTAGTAAAATAAGAGCCCTTACTGTCTCTCATCCTTCTTTTCTCTGTGGATAATTTATGATTATTACAACCATTTGAAAGCCCATTTGAAGCCTGCTTTTCGAGAACAATGTAGTCAGGAAGACGTGGGTTCCTCACCTCATGAGTGAAACGGTCAACAAGTTATCCTGTGACGTACTTTATGGAGAGACGTGTGACAAAGGGTCACAATCCATTGTTGCAGTGTGAAAAGGATGTAGCTTATTAACACTGGCCCACACCTACACTGGTTTTGTGATTGGCCGGCATCAGCCCACTCAGCTGATGTGCAGTTAGAGCGACCGAGGGGCAGGAACCCCTTTGTAATAATAATATTGTTCTCATAATTATCAATTATACCTTAGGCCAGATGACACATACGCTGCATATTTATTGATTTTAATTTGTTTGATACGTCACTGGAGGGTTATGAACCAAATCAACTGCAACTGATGATTGTTGTGGATGGTGTCAGAACATGAATAAACCATTAATTAACTGTGCATCCCTGCACATCCAAGATGATGGAAACTTGAGTCACACCGTCAGGAATACACTTAAAATACACTTTTCCATATCAAGGTATGCCTGTCTTTATGCACACACAGAGACTGGAAGGTGATGTGAAATGGTGCTGTGTATCGTATAATGATTAAAGCTTGGTGGATGGCACAAATGCTCAATTAACAGGTTTATAATTATAAACAATCACATTATCATTTTATTTATCCAATGCACATTTGTAGGACAGGTGTTTCATGAAAACTGTTTATATTGTATATTTACAGTGATCGAATGTAACTAATTACATTGACTTAAGTGCAACTTTCAATTTTATGCTACTTTAGAGGGAAATATTGCACTTTTCAATCTACTACATTTATTTGATAACTTTACTGTTGCTAGTTACTCTGCAGATTGCATGCTCCATGAGAGCCAAAGCAGCACATTTTAAAATGAATTTATTTTATCAGCAATCAGAATAAAAAAAACAAAAAAAACAAAAACAACACTGGTTCTGATTCTGATAATCAGAGAAATGTTGAATTTCAGAACCAATAATTGACCGGGTTGATAATGCCATTGCCAAGTCAACACTAAGTATACAGTTTAACCATACATGTAAATGCATGTTAAATGTATTTTTACTTGTACTTTTTATACTTAAGTACATGTCATGTCAGATACTTTAAGACTTTTACTCAAATGCTATTCGTATGTGTGACAAAAGTAATATTTGAACATGATATCTTTATTCTTACTCAAGTATGATTTTTTGGGTACCTTTAACAACACTGTATTTATGTATATATTTACATTTAATGTATGTTTTGATGAAGCAACTGTTTTTAGTCAACAAGCTGTTAAGGAATTAAATAACGATAAAGATTAAACCACAGGCATCATATTAGTTTGGATTCCTACTCTGTACTGTACCGTGGAATAATTCACCGTACACTTTACATACACACTGTCATGACATCGCCTTTCTAAAGTATACAAGCCACCAGGTGGCAATGTGTGACAGCTGTGGGTTCTTCATGACTCAGCGTTACATTTTCCATTTCCTCTGTGCTCCAAACACCACCCTCAGTCAGGCTGCAGCAGTGACCGTACCAACAACACACACACACTGCTGGCTGTGTTTATATTCTACAGTGACTTATGTAAATCACAACATGTGCAGTGACAGATTTTGGTGTGTGTACAAGTTACAGTTACTGCCTGTTTTACCAAACAGTCGGCAGCTGTGGAGCAAGTCATGTGGTGTCAACAAACCCTTCTGAAGGGCTTAGTCAGTTTGACGTATACTGATGAGTAATGTAAACGAGCTGTTGCACTTTCTGCAGTTTCCATGAAATCCTTTAAAATTGTTTGCACGTATCTACATTTGTATTACACTCATGCAGCGGCCTCTGACACATGTAAACAACTGGCAGCTGTAAAGTAAATTCTGCTCCATCACCCATCCTTTCCTGTGAGAACAAATACATCCAGTTTTATATTTACATTGTAGAAGAGAAGAAAATAAGACAAGCTGCAATGGTGAAAAGGAAGAATGAAGGATGCATGACAGGCTGTGCAATCATCAAATTGTTAGCAGGTCTCTGGTAATGCCTGTTACAGCACATACTTTAACCAAGGGCACATTAAAGCAACAGTCTGAGAGGAAGGTCATTAATTAAATACGTAACACGTCAATCACATCCAACACTAACGTATTTACTGATAAATATCCTAGAATCAGACCATGGTCAGCGGTGTATTATGCTGAGTTTCATAACATTGACACACTGTGATCCTTTCACAAATGTGCTGGTATTGACCGTGGAGTCCAGTCCTCTTTTGTGTCCTTGAGTGTTTGGAGTTTTTTTTTCCGAGGCACTCAAGTGAGTCAGTGCTGCTGTACTGTAATATAACAACATGTATCTGTCTCGCTCAGATTTCAGGATGTTTATTGCAGAATGATCTTCAGCAGCCATTGCACTGCTGCCACAGCTCCTCCAGCTTTCAATAGCTCAGGCTGCAACCTCAACCCTCTAACATCCCACATTTGTCTCTAAAGTATGCATAAATGTAAGATGGTTTTGTGTAAAAAAAGAAAAGAAAAATAGAATTGCTTAGTTAAACCTTTAAAGGTTAATTGTCTAACTTTGAATACACCCACTCCCAGTACAGGTTTTTCTGTTGTAACAGCAGGCACACTGTAAAGAAATCATACAGGAATTTAATTGAATCTACTGTATGGATCTTTTTTCATTAACGTGACCTAGATATTCACATTTTCTTCATTTCAAGTTAATTAAACATACAATTTCTAGTTATTTATTTACTTATAAACATGAGTTGGTCTAACTTGAAGCCCTCTGACTTGAAATGGTGACTTAAATCAACTTATTAAAGAAACATGATCAGCAGATTAGCAGACTTCCCAGCATGAATTGTTTAAAAGTAAAATCTCTCCTGAGACCCTTCCTTCTTCATAGTTTGAAGAAAACACATGCGATGGAAACTTACTGTGCATCTTTAATTGCCTGCATTTTGAGATAAGTCCTCGCTGTTTACTTTTACAAAAATGAAAACATTGCCAACCCCGATGAAGGTTTGTACTGATCTCCCCCACACTTTTACACTTTGAAAATATTACTTCATCTTTGTACCAGTACCAAGTTCATGCCATTTTACCTTTTAAACGAAAACAAAGAGCAAAGAGGCTTTTTCTTGCTTGTTTTTGTGTTTTGCAGTAGGCTATTACTGTAACAGCTGCAGAGGAAGTGTAATTCTCCCTGAAAAGGATTTTGAAGTACTTTAAATAGCCAATCACTACAACTGTGTGCTGGCTCTGTCCAAAATATCTGTTCCCTGTGTGGCGCTGATTCTGCGAAGGACTTCAGGAAGCCTTTAGAGGGATTCAGGGACCGTGGTGTTCTCAGACGCAGTAAAATGCATCCTTCCTTTAATTCTGCCTGTAACCTTGCTAAACACTGTAACTCGATTGACTTAGATTGGACCCTTATGCCTCTGTGCTGTTGTTTTACACTGCATGAACATCTGCGAGGAATTTAATTGTTTGGGGAACTAATCTGGTTCCACATGGTGGGCATCGGTGCATAGTTGGGAGGCAGCAGCATGTTTGAACACACAGAAGACACAGAAGAAAAAAGTGTTATGAATTCTTCCACAGGCTCACTGAATGATTCAAAAAGTTATTTTCAAATTGAATGACTGTTTCCCTTAGCTACTGCCATCCTTGCACACCAGCGGGGTTGTTACAGGAAACGCACAGTAATTTCTGTCACCACTGGTCCCTCAAACAAAATTATAACAAAAGATGCAGTTTGATGACTTTGTGAAAAAGCGTGGGATCATGGGAGATGTTTTCTTCACAGTTTAAAAGTTGGTCAGTCATGTTAGAAGCATTTTTTGCTTTCATTTGTAGAAAAGATAAAATGCAGGAAAAATGTCCACTAACATGAAAGCAGTGAGCACTAATAGTCAATGTTCACTGCTTATGTTCGTTATGACAATGCTAGGTGTTTCCTCACATGTGAATAAGACATGAGGTAGCTGGATATGTTTAGCAATGACAACAATGTGCTGCACTCACTGTACACCGCCACTGAGCTGACAAACATGAATGTCGTTCAGCGTCCACCCACCACGACAATTAGCCACTGTGGCAGCAAAAGACTCAGTCAGAGACCAACCTAGTAATGTTAGCACACACACACACAACCACACACACACACACACACTGGAGCAGTAATTGCTGGGCTGGGTGGCCTCTTTGGACTGAAGTACAGTATGTTCATGGCGGCTATTTTGCTTGTGTTTATATATGATCACGGCATTTAACAGAGTTATTTTTTATTCATGAATTTATTAGACTAAAAATGCAAAAAGATTAAAATACCAGATTGCTCTGATGGTCTTGAACATTGTTTGAAACATGTGGGATAATATAAGTACACAACTCAACAAGATGTATAACCAGGTCACTTAAGACATTTTAATGCAGATTATTACACATACCTTCAAGTGCACGCTTTTGAAATGCTGCTCTTTTTCATTCGTTCTTTTATGTGCATTTTCTTTTTATGATTTTATGTGGGCGGGATGTACTTTGAAGGACATGATGATGGAAGACATTACCACCAGATATTTTCAGTTTTCAAGATAAGTGGGTCCATATTTCCATTGTCTGAGCTGCGTGAGAGCATATGCACATTAAAGGATCGTATAGGGAGCTTATAGTGCATATTCTAAAGGGATCTGTGTTGCCTCCATTTTACACATTCAGACTGCAGGTCCAGCGTGCGTCTGTACTGAACTCACAAAAAAAACCTTAAGAGTTCAGGAATAGTGTGAATATGATTATGGATCTTGTTAATGGCACCTTGCAGCTATATTCCTTTTATGACCAACCGTGACAGCTGGTAATGTATTCGCCTTGTTAGTCTGTGAGTGTGTCATCATTTGCAAAATGTGGTCCTGGAGACAGTTTGTGGCAAGAAATACTGGAAAAGCGGTTTTGAGTATTTTTGCCTGTCTGTGGACAGATTTTTGTCAGAGGGATAGTGTTGCAACTGTGCAAGATGCAGTCACTAAACTTTACAGGTGTAAGATCAAAATGATGGCTAGGTTCAAAGATGGGCGAGTTCAACAAGTGCGCACAAAGTAGTAGATAAACATTAATAAACTGACAAACTGTAACATGGTTAAGAGCTTATTTGTTTAAATCAGTCCATAAAGTACATCATTACTGTAATGCAGCCATTATGAGCTGGTACACGGACTTCTCCGGTGTGTTGGGGATCTGTCATGTCTCCGCAGGTGATGCTGGGGTCTGTGAGTTCGAGAGCATGCAATTACCAACAGTCTGGGTATTAACTGTGCTCCTTGTATCCCCGGCCCCATGCTGAGCTCTATATCACAGCACAGCAGAGTCAACCCTCTCACTGTCTGACTTAAAGTGACACAGACAAACAGATGGAAAGAAACAATCATAGCATGTACTCGTCTGATCTAAAAAACAAACTAAACGCTTGATAAATGTCTTTAAATCCATCCCACTACACTGTTTATCAGAGCACAGCCGGTGACGGAAATGTTGTATGAATCCTGTAGTAAAAACTTGGCAGTTCAGCCTGTACTGTGCTCATTTCTCTAAATGCTGGAACACTGTGCAGCGAGAGCTCACTTCAAGGCGGAGTAACAGTGAGTGGGCACTGCAATTTCCTCTCTTTCTGTAGTCAGACGCAGTATCTACTTGTGTAGGTGTTTGTATATATCAGTAACTTGCGTCATGCCGCATGCTCACATGTTTTATCTGAGATTACCTCTGTGAGTGATTCGTTGGCAGCAGCAGCAGTGGAAATGCCCATATTTGTGCTGATGACAGAGTAAACGCTTGAACTGTGTTTGTGAAGAAGTTCCAGCCCCAAAAAAATAATCTTTGCATCAACCTGTCTCTCACAAACTAGTGTTGTACTGCTGGTATGTGCTTAAAGATCCTATTTATCCTCTAAATTGTAAAAAAAAAAGAAAAAAAAAAAAAGAAAAATCCAGCTCATTGCACTAACGATAGGCCTATATGATGTCGCTCTCCCTATGTATCATGCTTCTTTCGAGAAGATGCATCACTTCCTAAGCTTAACACATTACCAGGAAGTGCCTGTGAGCATGTAGTCATATCACTCAGAAAGTACTTGACACCTGTGCCAGTTGTCAGAGCCACTTATCTTGGCAGCAGCGATGAAGGTCTTTATCAGCTTAGACAGGATGTTCTTCTCTGAAGCCTCTTTGATTCAAGTATTGAGCAGAATATGCAAAAGCGATGAGCAACATACCAAATGTGAAGGATAGAGGAAACAGCTGTGTTGTTATGGATAAGAGGCTCCTCATGACGAGACATGTGGGTGATGCTGTCTCCATGGTAACCGGGGGAGAGAACAGAAGATGTAGAGGCTGAAAACTTGGGAGATTCTCACTTCTTTGAGTACACATGAATTCAGATGTCACACATCCAACTCCCATTCCTGCAGAGACGTTCTTACGGTTGCCAAATTACAAAGGGGTGCTGTCACTCTGAGCCACCTACGCACTGGCTCCCAATATGATAAAGAAAAAGAGACTATGGTTTTTTTATAATGAGATCATTCAATAGTAAAGCCATCAAAAATGAGACAATCGTCTCTTGTTTGAGGACACTGTCAGCTGTCTAACAAGTTAAGTGATTTAAATGATTTACTGTCATGGTAGACCATTGTATGAATAAGACCTTTGTCTTCGCTGACCTCTTTCAGTTCATCTTTGCTGACATTTGGAGACATCAAAATGCAAAAGCCAAACTTGTGGATATGAAAATAACTTTATTCAAACAACAGTGCACTTTTTTGTAACACTCTATATTAACAAAGGAGAAAATGATTATGTAATGTAAAAACCTGCTCTGCAGTCTTCACAGCTTTAACAAGCTTTTTTTTTTTTTTTTTTTTTTTTACAGCTTTACTGTTTAGGCTCAGTCTCACAACTCTAATGAGTACTTTTATTTTAATTATCACTAAGGGACCATTCTTTACACAGCGTAAATGGAGGAGACTTCAGTTCTTGTTATTATTTTTGCTCCTTTGCATGTAAATAACCATAAAACCCTACTGACAGCAAAGGTCTTTAAAAGGTGAACACAAAATTAACTCGCTCTCAACAATGTAATTTATTAGCGAGGACAGGTACAACTCCCCATAATTCATAAGATCCTAAGATTTATCTACATGCCAAAATATTTGCCGGCCTGACTTAGGCCTATAGAGAGGCAAAGTCCCGCCCCTTTTGATGTGCCCCACGGGAAGTTATTTCGGAAAAAATTTGTACAGTACTATTGGGGAGAGACAAATAAACTTTGATCACGTTGACGCATGATGTTTGTCATTTTAAAAGATAATCTTGCAAGTCAAGAAAGTCACAGTTAAAAAGAGTAAAATACCATTTAGTGTTGTGTCAAAACGCTCAGGGAACTTCTTATTCAATATACGTCACCAACACCAACATGGCCGTGACCTCAGCACAGAAAAAGTCTGAAAAAAGGTGAAAATCACAACAAGTCTGACATTATAGACAGCTGCAGTTATGTGAAAGGAGTTAGTCAGTTCTGTGAACTTGCCAATATAAGGGGCCAACACTTATACAGCTGTTGTGTAGGCCTGTTTAATTAGTTTCATGACAAACTGCAACTTTCTCAACTTGAAAAAGTATCTTTTCAATTGACAATATATGTGTAATACAAGGCACAAATCAAATGGGATCAAACAATTATGTGTCTCTTTCCATTCACTAGCATACCCGTTTTTTCTGACATAAGGTCCCGTGGTGGTCCACCAGAAGGCTAGCTAGCTTTAGCTACAGACAGAAGTTCTGTGACAGCAGAACTTCTGTCTGTAGCATAGAGCTAGCTTGGTGTCATTATTCACATAAAAATAAGGAGGCTCTCTGCTGTCTATCAAATATTAGTGTTGGGCAAGTTACTCACTGGTATTATTATCTTGCTGTTTTCAGCAAAAAAAAGCTCTGGTAAACCTACTTTCCTCTTCCAGCCCAGGACCAATTGGCAGACACAAATGGTGAAAACTGTGAGGTGTGTGGGAAGCTAAGAGCCAGATATTTTCCCTCAGTAGTTGGTGAAGAGCAAAAAGTGAATATTGGACTTCCATTTGCACACAAACACTCAAGATGAGTGTTAATGTTGCTCCATGTCGGCTTGATTTCTAAATAAGTTTCCACATTTTCCAAAAAAAACAACTCTTCAAGGTAATAATTTGTCATTGTTGTGTTTACAGCTTTGTTCCAGAACTCTGTTTCATGCAGACTGAATCATGACACATGGTCAGAAACAAGTAACAACAGGAACCGGAACACACAATTTGCACATTTTAATTCTTTAAGTGCGTCATTTCATGCTAACTGCAGCGCTTCCCTTCGAAGAGAGAGGTTGTTGCGGTCAAAGAACCATTACTCTTCCAGGGAATGTATCATGAAGCTGAAATGATACAGCTGATGCAAGTGAAGAGCAGATAACGGAGGAGCATAATTACACTTTCCAAAGAGGGTGATCTTGTTAAGTACAGAAAAGATGTACGTGCTACTTACAGCAAACACAAATATTGGAATCCGGAGTAATCAAATGTTTTCATCAATTTGCTGTTCTATTCAATTAACAGTGTGTTCACGCATCATCTGCTCTCATTACACAGTCTGACCCTAATTTCTGTTTGTGATAAACTGTCACGTAACAATAGGCGAATGAATAAACGAATAAGCTTGCTGCCATAACTGTGCATGAAGTAAAAAATCTTAACATATAAAAGCTGTACTTACATGTGCACGCTTAACATTACATTTCAAAGTCAG
Source organism: Pagrus pagrus (assembly GCF_965226575.1). Taxonomy (NCBI): domain Eukaryota; kingdom Metazoa; phylum Chordata; class Actinopteri; order Spariformes; family Sparidae; genus Pagrus; species Pagrus pagrus. Next base: position 7,718,764 of record NC_140192.1, read on the forward strand.
AATATCAGCACCCTGAAGAATTAGATAATGATATAAAACGAATGCGATGTTCTATAATTCTGCTTAAAAACAGCATAAAACTGATTTAGGATGGCGACATGGAAGAGAACATTAGGATCTAATTTTAGCCCGACAATTAGTTCTGGCTGAGTGTTACTTTTGATGTTCTGGCCATCTGGCTCTGTGTCTTTATGTAAGTTTAAGATTAAGATTAAAGCATAAAAGCCGAACTGTGAGAGGACCTTTTACTTAAAAATAAACTTAGATGATCGTCATTATAGTTCACTAAAACTAATAATGTCTCATGGTCCTGGAGGTTGAATGAATTGTCTTTGACTTTAAAGGACCCAGAAATAATTTCTCCTTTGCTCTCATGACTCATTCCACTACATTGAACAGTCAAATCACACTTATCTATACCGAGGGAGGCTGCCTTTCATCATTATCTCTTCTGGGTTTGAATAGGAGGCCAGTTATGTAAAGAGAAAGTTCAGATGTATTCACAGGTGTGTGTCTGGAAGTAAAACCGTCTGTGAACTGCGATAAGGGGACAAAAAAAGTCTCTATGACTATTTCCTCACCTGGAAAATTGTATTCCCTCGGCTGAGACGGCGCAGCTGTTTCATTATATCGCTCACAAAGATGTCTGATCGCGGGACGATTCTGCTGTGAACATATCAAATTGTTATGTGGCAGAATCTCTCAGCTTCCCTGTCAATCTTGAAAGAATTTGAAATTGTGGTTTGGTAATACTGCAAAAAGGAAGACAGAGAAATGTAAAAGGAAAGTTCTTTGCAAGCACTCCCAGGACAATAGCTGTGAACGTCCCTTGGAGGAACAAAAAGACAGAAAATGGTACAAGGATCCCAACCAACTTCAAAGTGTCACTCTGCCATTGTTGGATTGTGAAAATGAAAAATTAATTAGGAATCCTACATTTATAAAGAGCATTTTTTTCTCAAAAGTGAAACTGCATTTTATATCATAATTATTTTAAAAGTGCAATGTATAATTAGAACAAATAGGGGGCAGCCTTTCACCAGTGTTAGCGCTAAATGCTGCTGACACTAGCTACCATTAGCTAGTTAGCTCAGTTAGCGCAGAAGCTAGTGGTCCGGCTGTGAGCTTTGTGCACCGGGGAAGTGTGGGTGCATACACCACTGACAGGGGAGCTATGGACCAGGACAGGCCAAGCCTAGCTGCTTAGCATGCTAACTTCAGTTGATATCTCTTCAACATGATACTTTACATTTTGTTGATTATTTTGGTTGATTTTCGAATGTTTCCGACAAAAATTCTTTCTATTTTTTTTTCTATAGAAACATCTGGTGGCCCGATTTGAACCTTTAGATAGCCCTGCTATTGACTGCAGGGAAAACAAAGAGCCTATCATAAAAATATATCCAGCATTAAAAAGTCTGCTTTTGTAAGTGGCAACTCATTGATAATTTTGAAGAATGAGTTTGAAGTTAGACACAATGAGCCCTCCCACTGTGTTTTCTAATCCTGCCTTTATCACACTACTGCTTTATCAGGAGTCCGTAGGTGGTTGGGATGGAAAAGGGAAAAAAAAAAGTGTACGGAAATCTCTGGTGGAGTAGCATTTAGTGGGCATTATGTAAGTGCTCAGTTTTTAAGCTGTGCAGTAACTTGGCCTACTTATTTCCATTGTGCAAAAATTCCTCTCGGCCTCCGTCTCCTCCTCTGCTCCATCACTAATGCACCCCCTGGAAATAAAAATGTATAATACACTTAAAATTAGGCACTCAGATGCGATAACTCTTCTCCAGTTACTATTAATGTCTGTTATTTGAGTCGCCAGGCACAGAAGAGTGGCAGATAGGAAAAACAGCTCCTTATCCATCGTCAAAGGACACAAAACAGGCACAGAGCAGATTATTATATCTCTGAGAAACTAAATATAGAGCGCTGTGTAACATCCTGAAAACAAAGACGTAACCGTAAACTTCCATCCTTGTTGCTATTCTGATACATTTTTGAAACGTGTGAATGCTCAGGACACAAGTCTTGTTGGCAGCGAGCCTGAATTCTCTGTGACATAAAAGTTGCCGTGGGAGGAATGATCACCATTGTAGGTCATTGTTTTCTGTTGTTGTAATTAGATTTATTGCTTTTTTTCCATTGTTGCGCTTGAATATGCAGACACGTACACTACGCTTTAGACGGTATACTAGGATATATGCGGGTTATCTAACTAAACTATCACTATATATTTATTGCAGCTCAGGAGGAGCATCTGTTGCATCAGCAAAGGCAGATAAGGCTGAATAATGTCTAAATAACCCAATAAAAAATAATCAATCAATCCATTTTTAAGCTAAAATGAAAAGTATTCATCATTTAAATCATGTTCAAGCATGTTGTCATTGGTGTACAGTATACCTGCCATGGAAACCTGCTGTGAATCCTACACAAAGGCCATAGGAGGGAAGGTGTTCCAACACGCGGTTCCTCCAGCAGCGATGGGACGTGCTCGGCTCACCTCTCTGCCCTCTGATTCACAAGCGCTCCACTCCCTAACCTGGGTGGTGCTGACTTTCACAGCATTGTTCCAGGCCTCCCATACTCCGCCATTTTGTTTCCTGTGGAAAGACAGGAAGTCCTGCTTGCAGCTGTTCCCAGCACTGTGAACTAAAGAGCTTTTGCAGGCACAAACACAAACACACACACAAGACTATACACACATCCTCTTCCTTTCTGCTTCCCCTCGGCCTGAGCTCAGGATGGCCCTCTCTGATGTGAAGATGACCCCAGGGATGATGGGATGAAGCCAGTTGCACGTCTGCTTTCCTTTTTCAAGATAAAACACCCTGCCTGAACACGAGATTCACGTGTCCAACAGCATTACTGGAAGGACGTTGCAACATTCAGGTAATTTGGGGGTTCGAGTGTATAACAGAATACATGTGACATCAAAATACATTCTTGAACTGAGTAATCAGATGTATTTTCAGGGTTTGCAGGATTATAGCGTTGTCTGTTACCATACTCACCGTGTGGGAACATTAGATGAACCTGCGATTCTCGTTCATAGCATGGAGGGCAGATCTTTCTACGGAGGCGATCATGCAACCGTGAGAAAATACCTAATGACCCCATTCCCACTGAGGGACTGATGCCCTCATGTCTGCGTGTTGAAAGGTTCCTGATAATGAGTATTGATATTGTATGGGCATCAACAATTGCATCACAGATAATACAGTTGGCGCGACAACTTATCTGCGCCGGTTATTGTTCCTGTGCAGTGATCCTGATAATCCCTGGACCTTTTAGCAGATTTGAAGTCAGCTCAATAGCCACGCAGTCTGCATGCACTCACAGGGTTGTGGAGACATCACAGCACAGTACAGTACATACATCATGTACTTTATTTGATGCCAATGAATGTTGAGAAATAGAAAAGTTTTGACCTGATGGATTACGTGAAAACACCACCATCATCTGTAAATCATCTCTCTCCACCTCCTGTGCACGTCTCTCTCCTCTGTTCTGTTTGTAGTTCCCCCCTACAAAGTTGTTTAACCACAATCGGTGGTGACCATTGCTTTAAACAGTCCTATCATAAAACATCAGCACCACCAGCCTGCTAAATGTGGTCCCTTACCATCCATTACTGATTCAACCCTTGTAACACGCAAAGAAGATTGTATTAAAATGGTTTTGCTGTCAATTAATGACCCATAATTACACCAAGTGATGGCATACTGGTAAACAGTACAGGACCTGCTTGCATCAGGGCCTACACTTGCATTTTTTCAGATTTATTATTCTATTCCTTACAGAAAATTCACGATACGAGACTAAATGGAGTTGTCAAGCAGTGACGATGATTTTGTTGCCTCTCACTTCTTCAACAAAGAACAAGAAAATAGCGGGTTTCAGAGAGTTTCACCTGCTGAACCACACATTATAAAGCCAACAAAAGCAAAATTGTGCCAATTTCAGATGAAAGAAATTGACTTGGCGTGCAAAGGCCTTTGATTGTGAGAGTTACTCTTATTAAAAAACAAGACGTTCTTCTCTTAAAAGGAAGAACAACAAGCATTTATATAATGAGTCACCAGAAAGGACTAATGGATGTTTTTCTACATTAGAGAAGGTCTAGGCAAAAGCCAGAACATCTGGAATTGAAAGGGTTTCCGGACACTTGAGCAGTCTGAATGCTTGATACGCCACCCCGTTGCCAATCTAATCTGCTGCATATTATCACTCAAATTCTCCAGCAAATGCTCACAGTTTGCTGGCACCCAGTGGAACTGATTTCCCACGATTGAATGTTTTATTGATGATTTCACTGTAATTGGTTCTCACTTTGGCCCAAGGTCGTAGGCGACTGAAGTTTATCTCGAACGCGCTTTGTAGGAGGCAGGAAAACACCCTGGACTTACTGCAGGTCCGTCAGGCCGAACATACACCCTCTCATTTACCTGTGGGCAATTTAAAACTGCAGTCCATGTTATCTGAGTGTGGGAGGAGAGTGAAGGATTTGGAGGGAACCCATGGAAACGCAAGGAGAAGCATGAGACATTGAACATTCGATTTTATTTTACATAATTTTAATGATCCCTGTTGGAAATCTCCGTAGGAGTTTTGATTCTAATTAAACTGGCATTATTCTGTCCCTGAAGCACATTTTTGATTACTCATCGACTAAGAAGCTGTAGAAAATGCATTTTTACAGGTTGGTCACTTGGATGTTGGTATGATGTAATGCTTATTTAAAGAACATTTAGCCTACATGTAACTATATGTAGAACAGTAACTGAACGCTGGCGTGGGATTGATCACAAAATATAACTCACTCACTTCCTGTATGCCTTTGCCTGCATTAGTCTTTCCAGTTTCTGACACAATACAGCCATCCTAATTAAACAGAAACCGTCACGATTCAGAAAACCCTCTCCAGATTAAATATTCGAACTGCAGCAAAGATGTTCTCTTCTTAAGCAAAGAAAATAACCGTTTAGTACATTTTGCAAATTAACCAGCCCTCCCTGGCGTTATTATATGATGAGCAACGCCAGTGACTAATATAATAAAATTACTTTTCAAGTATTCTTCACTTTTCTTTTTCATATCTGAAGTGAAACTTCTGCCTCGAGGTATTTCATATTCCTGAAAACACACACAAATGCTGTGTGTATTTATGATACTAATACCCAAAGAATGAAACCGAATCTCTCACATTCCTGCAATTAATTAGACTTCCTTTGCTTTAGCCTCTGGAGGAGCCGGTTTCCTCTCTCCAACCATCCATATGCTTCCTTTAAGGAAGGATGCCATCACACCTCCTCCTCCACCCTGAAGGTTCCACCCTTTCCTCACTTTAAACCCTTGGCCCAGTCAAGTTCAGTGAAGCCTGGACTGGGTGTGAAGTAATAGTGCACTGTTTGGTACATTAAGTCCTGCACCTATGCATTCTTTGTGCACATGGATATTTGAAATATAATTTGTGGAAATAATGTATTCTGTGGGTAACGGGGGTGGGACTAGATAAGCATCTGCTTCTCCCGCTTTCCCTTTCGGCCATGTGTACTACCTGATTTTAACTAAGATGATGTGTGATGATGACTGTCTAATAACATGCTGAAATAAATAAATAAATAAATAAATAAATAAATACTGTGTGTGCTTTGTGTGCGAGCAAGTGGAAAGAGTACCTCAGAATTATTAAAAGCGAATCCCCTCTGAGACAAAGTGCGGACTCAATATTGCTACGAGCTGCATCATATTCTCCTGTTAGCTTATCTTTTGCAACATAGCCTGAGTTTTGTGCCGTTATCACTAAGCTGAAATGATCCAGGGACCGGTACATGTTGTCTAAGAGATTGAATCTGTGCATTGGTGTGTGATGATTCCAACTGTGAAACAATCTCTTGTTTATTGACTCGTGGAAAACATCAGAATTTCATATTGCAGACGATTCACAGCCAACATATTCCAGTTAAAATGAGGACAATGTGAGGAAGCTGTCTTTTTTCACGGTCTCTTTTCAAGGAGGCTGGATGAGCTTCATAGTTGCAATAACAGCAGCTGAGCACGGGGGGCACCATCCACCCACACAGGACATCTATATCTGTGGATTCGTTTGTGACTCACTAAAAAAAAAAAAAAAAAAAAAGCGCCGGCTCTCTGACTAAGGGGCGAAGAGGAGGATGAGTGTGAAATATTGGTCGGCTCTGGCAGAGAGAGGAGAGAATAACTAGCTCGAGAGCAAGCAAGCGAACTCGGTGAATCATCGTTGGGATCCCGTGAAAACACACGGTGGCGGAGCCTCCCCCTTCACAGGAAGCCTCTCCCACAGGGCGAATAGGTGAGGAAAGCCAGGGAACTTCCTCCTGCAGGGGGAACGCTCACCTCTGCGGCAGGAAATCAGGACATCAGGATTTGAAAAAGGCGTGGGCAAAGTTGGGGGTCACTCGTGTCAAGCAGCAGCAGCTTCCCTAATTGTTGTAAATCACCTGAAGGCTGTGGCCCACTGCCAGCTCGGTCATTAAAAAATAATGCAAGGAGCTTCTGCTCAGACTACCAAAGGCTCGCCGGTGAAAGCATTTGAATTTTAATGGAAAAACACTGCGCTGAGGTCCTACCTTCAAGCTTGTGCTGCTCTCTGCAAAGAAAACCAACACATACACGCACAGTGATACCATTTCTCATGCTACATGACTACATTTATGGCATATTTTAAACACTACTCCATATCCTTAGCGAGGTTCATGCTGATTTTTCACACTTGTGTGGGAATGTCCCTGAGAATGTGCCTCGGCTTGCACAAGCAACGTACGTGAGAATGCGTATGTCTAGCGAGCCAGAATTTGTAAAAACCCTTTTATGTCATTACCACATTTAGCTAAATTGTGACAGCAGAGGACATCGGTGGGCGAGAGGAGACATCTGAGAACATCAAGGACATACTTGCGATTCACCGTGAACATACAGCATGACACCAGCACAGCAGTAAATGCAATACATGTATCGATGATTCAGACGGAAATAGAGTAAAGTCACCAGTGTGGCGGGTAAGATTCCTACCGGAGAACACTGGTCTGCTTTCTGAATAAGCCCCAGGCGTTACAGGTTAACCAGAATTGCTTTTCATCGAACGGCAGGAGAGAGAGTCACCTTTGAATAGAGTGATGATTGTGTCACACTGTTGGCATCAGGGCTGTCACATTCTTCAGGCTGCTGAAAGTCGAACTGCCATTTCCAACAGGAAGCGTGCTCCCTCCTCTGATTCATAAGCGATTCACAAGAAAAATATTCCTTCCGACTGAAAATATTCCAAAGCTGTCTCTTGTGCATTTAAGATGTAAAAATGAGACATTCTGGTTCAAGGAGCATTTAGACTATGCACTGCAATACATATTCTGACTGAGAACAAATCTTAAAGTTCCTGTCCTCAACATGAGCATCCCAGCTTTGTGCAACCCCTCTGTGAACCTCAAGAAGAAGTAGAGGAGGACATACTTTATTAATCCCCTTGGGGAAATGTGATGTTTTTACTGTGTTGTTATTTTTTCCACACATAGGCCCGTAATACACACATAAAAAAGCAAAACGTATTAGCTGATTGTTATCCGGGGTTGACAGGCTGAGGTCTATGTAAGCCTGCATTGGAAGAGGTAGCCGGTCCATCATTTCGTACAAATCTCAGTCGGATTAAAATGTGCACCTTGGCGTCTTTAAGTCTGCACCACGAGAGCTTGCAAGTTCCACACAAGGATAATTCTACAAACTGTTAATCAATCCTGCTCACTCTTACCACAAAATTTACGACTGGAGGCATGTCAGGACAGTTGCTGAATTACACGTCCTTCTGTGACGCCCACTTCCCTCAGGCTGTCTGAGGTCTGATTCAGGAATCTCCACAACAACCGAGGTCAAAAAGTCCTGAAACAAAACAGGATGAGGATCTGTTGAATGGACTGGGAAATGTTTTTCCTCATGAAAGATATATTTTGAAAAACAAAACCGACCGGAGCGAATCCTGATGTTGACCTACACATGACCAGTTTAATTGGACGTGTTGCTCTGGATCATCTCCATGCATTTACTTCTAGATTCACAATTTATTCTGATAAATAAACTGGATTTCTGCTCAACACACAGAAGCACCCATAGCCTAAGCGATCATAATTTATAGGTTGAGGGTATACTGTGATTCAGTGCAGTGTTTTCCATCAGCAAACACCATGGTGTTTCTCTCAGGCTGTTTACAAGATACAGTCTGAGGCACACGTCATCCAGTGTGTCAGTGTTCAACGGTGCCCACGAAACAATAGATGAGGTAACTCTTAGAGGCACAAAAAAAAATTGCCTTTCTTCAAGGCATGTTTTGAGCACCGAGGAAGGGGGTTGGGGTTGTAAAAAGGCAGAGAGGGAGGAGAGGAAGAGGAGGACCTTTCAGGCCTTGGTTCCCACTGACTGTGTGCAGCTGGAGGAGCAAAACAATAATGTGAAACAAACAGTGAAAGGAGTAAACATGACCACTCCTTCAGTAAAGACCCTGAGGTGCCTGCAAGATAACATGACAGGCATTGTTGTACATGACATCACACATCTTGAACTTCAAAGTCAACATTTGTGTTAAAGAACACAGGCTCCTGTATGACCAAAGAGCATTTTTACTGTCGGATGGGTCGCCATGAAAGACATTCATGGTCTCCAGAGGATAAATCGCACTGACTTTGGTGAACCCCTGACTTTTCTTCTAGCACCAAAATGAGTTTGATATTTGCGGCTTTAAGTGATGTCTCAGTGACATTTGTACGTTCATGTTCCCTCAGGATGAAATGCAATAACTTTTGGCTCGGCTGGTTTAAAAACATTCAAAAAAATGAATTATGTCAAAGATGTCCATGTGTTGTGATGTCTACTGAAGTTAGCATGCTAACCAGCCAGCCCTGGCCTGTCTTGTCACATAATACCACTTCGTACCAGCAAAGGTGACAGTCTGATAGCTCCCGTAGTTTCAGCTTGCAGATACTGTTGGCTGTCTTTCGCTCTCACCAACACGGTCTTGGTTTGTCTTTTCATGATCACCTGGTTCGGTCGAAATAGATCCTCAATTGATCAAGTAAGAAGTGAACACGTTGTCGGTCATTATATGCGTTGTGGACTCCATCCACTTGAGTTACAAGTTTTAAAAATCCTTAAAGTGTTTGTTTACAGTTCTTGTAGTTGTAGTTGTATGAATGTTTTATGTCAATGTTTCCACAATCACAATGAATGTTACTTATGTGCAGTAATGAACCAACAGTCTAAGGCTGTGCCCACAATCACTCAATATAATGGACTTTATAGTTAGTTGCTGTCTGAATGTATCATCAGATTAATTATACCCAATAAAGTTGACTCAAAGTATCCCACAATGCATCGTTAAAAGTAGTGTACAACCGATGGTCACTAACTAAGCATTATATACCATCATGCGTTGCCTGAATTTACCTGATGAGCTCACTAGATAGTCCACCGTGTAAAACTCCCTATGTAGGGAGTAGTGAGCAGTGAATGAGTGGGTGATTTGGGACACAGCCCAGATATTCAAAGGTATTCTTTGAAGTCACTTTCCCTTCCTCAACCGTACACGTGAGTGAAATCACCAGCAGCTGAAGTTAAGCTTTTTTTTTTTTTTGTTAAAGCTTTTCAACAGTCATTATTCTCATAATCATCCTTCAGTATAGTAGTTAAGCTCCCAGTGCGCTTTGAGTCATCAGTGGCAACTATCACTAAGAGAGAGGAGGGGAGAGGTGCAATGTTCTTGGCGTCCAGCGTTGAAGAAGTGTACTCATTTTTGCTTCGTCATAAGCTGTTATTGTTCTATTCTCTAGAGCCAATCATGCTTATTCATGGGCTTCAACCGATTCAAAAAGGCTTTTTTTTTTTTAACCACCACATAACGATCTCATTTTGTTCACAGCATGTAAAAATTAAATTATGTCGCATTGCCTCACTCCCACACAGGGCTGTAGCTACCGTTGAGAACACTGAGGTCGGGTCCTCAGTATTTTTTGCTGGGTCTTTGATATCTTGATCTAAATATATTTGGTAACAATATCTGTTATATCATTAAAATAAATAATTATATATGATAAAAAATGCAAATTTATAGTTAATTAAACTTTTGTTAATAGTTATTTCACTGTTAACAACCACTGAAACGCTTTATAAACTATTTATTAGCAATTGTTTATTGGAAAGCTGCAACTGATGTTCATAATACTTTGTAACTTGTTAATAAATACTGTGTAGTTTATATATTTTTTTATAAACATTATTTGGATGGCCATTAGTGAGTTGCAACTGATGTTTTTAAACTTTACAACTGATTTATGAACCATTTCATTTTTTCTTAACAGTGAAATTACTTAACTAAATGTAATAAGCTATAAATTTGCTATTCATTAATGAAGTGCTCCCACACATAGATGTAACATGCACTCATCTTTGTAGTGACTGAAGAGCCAGACAGTGGGAGAGGATAAAATTAGGTTTTTCAAGCATGGAGGTGAGATACATATAAACCTTGATGTATCAGGATACTCCTGCATTCAGGTTTCTTAGAGTTATTGCAAAAATCTAACATATGTTGCATCATCTATTGAGATGCCTCTCATTTGCATCCTACACTCAGTGATTGCAGCACGCCAGCATACGAACATCTGCTTGCATAGTGCCTCATAGACGAGGCACAGTAGTGCTTAACACTTTTTGCCGGATACCGCAGTGGATTACACATAGCCGTCTAATTTTACCACGCTATTGTAAGCTAATATCTTTGATTAATGAGTCAGCTTGTTGGTTTGTAAATATTTGTCTCCTACTACGCCTGATGCAGCCAGCATTATCCTGGCCTGCTCCCCGTCATGTTTACCCACGCCCTAGAGAGAAAGAGCCGACCGCCTCTGTTCCCTCAAAACATCATCTGGCTCCCACCTCTGTTTACCGAGCTACATGTGTCCTCATTAAACGCAGAGTGCAGCTATCTAGACAACACTCAGAGGTTTGTTGTCATGAGCCCTGCGGTTAGTGGAGGAAAGCTCACCACATCAGAAAGTCCCTGGCTCAGTTAAGGACCACTGACGGTCAACCACACGCCAATTTGCCGGCACAGATACATGTTGAACAGGCTGTAGGAAGTTGGAACAATAACTGTTTGGCAGTGGTACTCAAGACTCACTTGGACGTGGAGAAGAAAACATTATTTGATTCTACCTTCCTGTGTTGTTACTGTGCAGGAAGTGCACTGCAGAAAAGGTTTTCAGACGACAGAATAAGAACAAAGATGGAGGAGAGAGAAAAGACAGACCAGAGTGGGTGACCTTTAGCAGACAGGCTGTAGATTAGGAAGAGCAGCACAATCCTTTCAAGCTCTCTGAAGAGTCACAGAGGATTCTGGGCAGCTTAACTGGTTGTAATTGCATGTTAGTCCATCTGGATGAGAGGACAGAGCAGTCAGCAAGGGCAAGGGGGTAGGATCAACTGGGACTGAGTGTTTGTGTAGCTACTGTACCGAAGAAGAAACGTCGTCAAGACTGCAATCAAATGACAAATGCTCCTTTAAAGAATGTCATAATATAGCTGTAACAACCTGGAAGTGTTTGGTTTTGTGTCATTGGTACATTTCTGCGATCATCTGCAACCATTTCTTCCACGTTAAATGTTGTCAGCACACCATATTTAAAACACGTTTTTCATATTCAGCTTTTTCCTGTGAACTAACCAAAAAGGACCTGAAAGTACAGTACTTGAGTAAACGCACTTTACTTCTTTCTACCTTTGTGTGAAGTGTGTACAAGTGTGTCTGTGGGTGCGAGTGAACAAAAGAGCGAGGCAGAAGGACACACTGTGGATGTGTGTGTAGCACGCCTCTGTGAACTTGCAATCCGTTGGTACACGTGCACGCGTGTGTGTGCATGTCGCCGTCTATCCGTGCCCAAAAGTGGTAAGTGACGGCCACATGGGGCGAGGGTGGCTAGTGTTGTGTGCGGTGGTTGAACATGATGGCTTTTGACAGTGTGTGTGTGTGTGTGTGTGTGTGTGTGTGTGTGTTGTCAGTGTGTGTTTGTGTGTGGCTGTAGGGACAGAGGCTTCAGTGGAGCAGACAGTAACTGCAAGCTCTGTCACCCCCAGCATTAATAGGCTTTGCACAACCATGTAAACACTGGCAACCCCTTGCAGAAGAAAATGTTTGCTGTCGTGCTGCACTCAAGCAGGTGAGATCTGAATCTCAGATGGAAGAACAGGATATTACTGTGACATGTTTACAACATTTATCAATATATTTATCATTTATGAAATCATAGCCAACCACTGTTTAACTTATAACAGCTTCCACATTATGAAAAACAAAGATTGTAATAGTCTCCATAATCATTATCATTGGCTTCATTTTTTTTTTAAGCCAAGATGACACAGCACTGTGATGACATGGTGTGCTATAGTGCCAAGTTTCTCTCTTTTCTGGAACTAAGCCTCTCCCATCCCTGCCTGCTGTGTCTTGTTGTCACCCGTAGCTGCTATATATCCTCCGTCTCGTCATCAAACTGACCTCCGCCGGTCTTAGAAGCTGTGTTCAGCCGTGTTCACTCTCAAGTGGACGAATCCAGTTGAGGATTCTGTCCACACGAACTCTAGGGCCGTTGGCTCCACGGCTAGCTGAGCCACGAGCTAATTAGCTAAAAGTTGCTAGCTACAGCCAAAGATTGTTGGCAAAGAGCAGCTAAGGAGCAGCAGTTGTCGATTACTCGAGTTCACTGTACATATCATTCTTGACATAATTTGCATATAATAATTATTTTATGTTATTTTAACATTTTAATTCTCGTTGCATAATTACACCGCCATCATGTTCATTACTCATCCTCATCTAGAAAGTATGTCATTAGCTGTCTTCATTATATTACATCTTCACAGAGGTATTGCGAGGCTATGATTTCATTTGATTTCATTTCAGTATTAAAATGCTGCAGTGCCAGCACCAGCAGTGACTCATGTAAGCAAGGGAGGCTGCAGTTGACAGAGGTGACCTTAAGAATAAGACGGTCCTTGAAACATCATCCGTGTGTGTCACCATGGATACGGTGACAGGAACCAAGCCAAATCTTAGTTTAGAAATGATGATCTAAAGCAAACACACCGTGGTGTGGCTTACACAGCTGGTCATGGTAACAAGCTCCGCGGTAATGTGTGGCGAGACAGTACGACATTGTTTGATGGAGTTTTAGATGAGGATTGTGACGGTGAAAAAACTTTTGGCCTGAGAGCTCAGAGTTTTTCTTCGCCTGTCATTGATTTCCCTGACAGTTGAAAAACTTTTAAAGAGTTTTACTCTGCAGAAGGACAGAGTTTGACCTTTATATTTCTGAGACTAGTGCCTATTGTTTCTCTGAGTAACTGTCTAAACTCAGGCTGTGACTTCGTTCTAGATATTCAAATGAAACTAAAGCCCATTAGAATCAATAGTAGCAGAAACTAGAGATACAATAACAATTTCTCCACTGACGATAGGTTCAATCGACCGTGATGCCCTCTTAGTCTGGATTATTGACCAGACCAGGCACAGGCCCAGAAGCTCTGTGAATGAACCTCTGTCTGCAGTGGCCACTATTAACACTTTTATCGAGTATATGCTTTTACAGAGTTCAACCTAATTACTTATATCACTCTTTTGATCAGCAGGGGTTCTCAAACTCAGGGGAAGGCCCAGCTGGGGGTCTAAGAGCCAGTACAGGGTGCAAATGACCAGGGAAAAAATATGGAGTGAAACTGAGTTGAATGATTTATGTCAGGACATTGAACAAACTAGCACTTGCTGATGCTATCATGCTGCCCTATATTTCATAATTATTCAACTTGGATCGCCGTTGGTTCCCTTATCATTGTCCACCATACCATTGTGTCATAACAATGATTGTTTCCGCTTTGGGCATACATAAGCTGGAAGCACTGCAGGCTGCACTACAAGGCAGGATTTGTTGTTAGCGAGGTAACTTCAGGGTTACCCCAGGGTTTTCAGGGCTACGACGGTGGTTTGTTTCGCACAGGGGTGCACACCTAACGTGTTGTGTTCCAAGATAACTGATCAACACATATAAAAGCACCACCTTCAGATCAGTTTTCTTGAAACTGGCATTGTCATTCACAGAAGATCCTATGGAGGTCGGTGCACAGATGGTGAGAGGTGTACCTGTGTAGGAGGGCGCCCTATTGTCTTCATCACTGCATTGTTTTCCCGTGGGTTGTGAGCAAAGTCAAAGCCATTGTGCTTTTTCATACCGATATCATCTAACCGACACTGACTGAAGCACTTATAAGATATAGAAGCACTGCTTTGAATTGTGTTTTTTATATTTATACAGACATTTGGCACTGCAGGGGTTGCAGCTGTAAGAAAAAGGCTAAAACTGTTGCTAAAACACCCCATGAGAATGCATGTAAGCAACACATTTAATGGACTACACAAATGTAACAATAGTCAGATCTACTCATACCGTCATGATGGTGCAAAGATATTATAAGACTATTAATTTACACATTCACACAGTTGGCAATTGCTGCCAGCTGTAACTGTGTTGGAAACCGTCTACCACACCAGACAGGACCCCAGATGCAGGCTGTGCAAAGATGCCCCGAGACAATCCAGCACATAACAGCGGGTTGTAAGATGCTGGCAGGCAGGAGGGCGCACATGGAGCGCCATAACTAAGTGGCTGGCATAGGGTGCAGGAACAGCTGTGCCGAGTACGGGCTGGAAGCCCCTAGGTCAAAATGGGAGACACCTCGGAAGATGGTGGAAAATGAACAAGCCAAGATCCTGTGGGTCTTCCAGATACAGGCCGACAAACTGGCTGACCAACCGCACATAGTTGTGGTGGACAACCATCAGAAGAAGGCAGTGGTGACAGACGTAGCTATCCCGAGCGACAGCAACATCCGGAAGAAGGAATACGAGAAGCTTGAGAAAAAGAAGAGCTGAAGAAGATGTGGAGAGTCAAGCACTTTGGGCTGTGACCCTTGAAACTGGAAGAGTGGCTCCAACAGAGTCCAGGAACAACATCAGAGATCTCTGTCCAGAAGAGCTCAGTCCTAAGATCAGCTAAGATACTGCGCAGAACCCTCAAGCTCGCAACGCCCCCCCCTTTTTATGTGAACAGCTCATGGCTAGATGCGGTAAACCTGGGTTGACTTGTCAAGTTTATAATGACCTTCGATTGATCGCTTAGTAGGATTGAGATTGTTAGAATTAATGGAGCCAGACAACAGGAAGGTATCCTGGGGCTATCATTTGGTATTATTTTGTCACAATTTAAAAGAGAACAAAGAGCACTAAGGCAATGCCAGCCTCCAACAATAATGAATAACTAAAAGATGAATCCTTTGTAGTTCAAGAGGGTGCGATGGTTATAATGAATCTGAATTTCAAAGCTCCAGCTGGACTTTGGGAGAGACCTCAACAAACAGATCAAGAGGAAGAGGGCAGCCTTCCTTTTTTTCTTTTTTACAGTGCTCCTTTTGAATTACATAATGTGTGACACTGCGATGTAACCTGAGGGGCACGGTCACAGGATGTTGCTATGCAACGCGAACAGATGCCAGAAAACGAGAGTGAAAGGTACACAAATCCAATCACAGACGTTGATGTAATGGAAACTGAATGGCTGTATTTGGTACTAGGGCATAAAATGTCAGGGCAACCGGATGATGAATCACCAAAATGTAATGTACCCATCGCTGACATGAAAGTGTCACACCATGCAAACTCACTGCATGAGAATGGTGGTGATGTTAGAAATCAGTGAACAATGGAAAGTATCTGCTTTGGTATTCAGAGAATGCAGCTCAACAGCTTCACACTGCAGTGATCAGTGTTCAAGGGACAAGCTGAAAATGAATGGCATACTAACACTGCTTACACATCACGTGACTCGAGCAGCGGGCATGATGTCATATCTTCGCCTGTTTCTGCAACCGTCCTTATACTATTGGAAATGACTTGAACGATCCATCACTTTGCCCCATTATTGAATTGTAAACTTGGTTTGCATTCAGTGGACGCCCATGGAGAGTAAATGGAGGAGACGCTGTGAAAAGTGATAAGGCATCAGGATTTGTATTCAGCACATAACCTCAGGCTGCGTTTCTCTCCTCCGCTCTGTTCCCAGACTCTTTCACTGTCACATGATTTTGCAAAATTTCAGCTATTTTCATGATTCATACCCAGACATTCCATCTGTTCATTTGCCACGGCAGCCTTCAAGGAAATACAAATTTTAACATTTGGTTAAAGTAGTCCTTGACATGTTCTGTAAACCTGCAGGCGCAACGTGCGAAAGGAATGTAATTCAAAACAAAGACGGAAACTGTGTCAACCTATCACACCGGCCTCGCAGAGAGCCCTTAAAACCCCATGAACTCTTACTCTATATTTCCTTTGATGTATTACCTCGCTCTCAAACTCCATTACGGTTACATTAGCTGACTGGAGTGCTGTGATATGTTATTGACGTTGCAGAAGAGACGTGGTCTTTGTGAGCACTGTACGTCACATCACTGCATGATGCTCTCAACATGCTCGTTCATATTTGGCACTTTATTTGCTTTATGATTCATGCATCACCTCCATGACCCCTTTTTCCTTTTTTGTAGTCTTTTCAGCTTTTAAGGATCTTCCTTTCGCCCCACCCTATGTTTTTCCTCTAACACTAGCGTCTTCTTCCTCTCTCGCCTCTACCTTCATCACTCTGTCTCTTCTATCCCCCCCCCTCCTCGCCTCCTGTGCACATTAGTATTCTGTTCAGTTCCAGTCAGTCTAAGCAGGGAGGCTGTGGATGTCTGCTCCTCTGGTTTGAACCCACTGGAGTGAGGCACCCCAGCATGGCACAGCGCTTTATTCATCAGGGTGTAATTACTCAAACAGACACACACTCACACAGACTCACACGTAAGTTCTCTGCTAAATCTCTACCTATCTCTGCGGGCGAAGATTAAGCATCCCACCGTCTCTCTCCCTCTCCTGTATGGTGGTAAGAAGTGCTGCTGCACTGTGAGTGCGGTCGGAGCTGACAGATTTCATTAGAGCTGTAATGCAGCCTGTCTCAGCGTCTGCCTTGATAAGTCCTGCAGGACAACACAGACCCGAGACATCACGACACAGCACAACACAACACACAGCAGCGTCAGACAGCATCACGAAACACAGCATGACGAAGCAAAAAAAAAAAAAAAAAGGATGAAAGGGAAAGCACAGAATGACACATCATCTTGACTGTCACCTTGAAATTACAACATCACAGCAGCTTTATTTACTGAAAATCAACAATGGATTTTCAAGTACTCCAGCCAAACTATTCCACTGGGATTTTCATGTGGATTCCACATGTACTGTAAACACTGCATCTGGAAGGATTGGGCTGCACTGGACTGAATATCTGCTGTACTGTATCTTAGTAACCCAGATGGCATTTGTAAAGACATTCAAATGTTCAGTGGAGCTGAATATGCTAATTCTCGCTTCAGTGCCAACCCAAGCAAAGCAGGATGCTTCAGCTCCTGCTTGAGGAACGTGATAATTTCAGTGCCACTGCAGGAGCCCAGCCTCCACGTCTTTCACTCTCTTTGCAGTCGAGAGTCTAGCTCTGAGAGACGAAAGCAGAGATCTGACCCCCAGGCCATCGCTGTGAAGAGTATCAAAGGTCTGATGTTGTCACTGAGATCTGTCCTAGGTCTTGACAATGTTTGGTCATGCAGTGCAAACATGGCACACACACACACACTGTTCTGTTCCTGTTGTCCCGTGAGGCACCAGTTCACAGCCCAAGGCTCAACTTTTCAGATCTGTCACCACACCAACTATGTGATCTCAGTCGCAGCTACATATCACTTTCAGGACAGTGCTCTTACGTAACTCACGAGTCCCTGGTTGGTCAGATTTGACACTTGAATTGTTTAAGCTTTGGAACATTATAGTCTTGAAATACATTAAAGTGTAATCCTTAGGATTTCCATCATGGGGGATTTAGCGACACCTGTGGTCACTGATTGTACCAGCAAGTGCAAGTTGATACTACGGGTCCCAGAAAGTCGCCTGCGTCTGTTGGTTTGTGTGTTGATTGGTTGGTTGGTTTGTCAGCATTAACTTTTGGTTTGGATCCGGACAAAGGGACGAATTCAGGAATTTTTTCTCACTTTCTTAAGGTGGCTGGTATCCGTAAGTACAATTCAATGCGGATCCAAATAAAAATCTGGATCAAGCTGATTTAAATATGTTTTGTTTGATAACGTTGAAGCTGGTGGACTGTTGGGCCTTTGGCGGAGGTACTGTATGTGTTCTACTAAGTGCTGTTCTAGTTTTCCCATCATGCTATGAGCAACCACAATCTGCTTTTTTGCACAACATGAGTAGTTGTCACATTACAGTTGCTCAGACGTAAGTGTGCAGCATGTCTCCTGCAAAATTTCATCTAAGGCTGCCTTCAGATCGACAAAAGCCCCATGTCCCTGCTAACGGCAAATTGATCCATTGTAAAAAAAATAATAAATAAATGTCATAAATGGCTCTTTCCTAATTTATAGAGTGAATACTGAACAGTGAGGCATGCGTGAAGGCGATGTTTTGAATCCGTGCTCTGTTCACAGTATGAATAAAACTGCTGAATTCTTTTTGTCCTTAACATTAAAATTAAGGATGTGATTTTCGCCTGTTCTCTGAGGCATAATGTCTTTGATTCTCTTACATGCACGGCCATTATCAGACCTACCACATCAGTTACCCTTTACTTGCTGGAAATCCCTGATTGCTACACAGACGAATCAATACGGTGAACCTGGTAGGGAACATCACTTGGTAATGTTCCCTGCATTCAGTATGTATGTCACTGAGTTCAAGTGGTGCTTCTGTGCCTTTATGAGCCTGATTACCAAGTCGTCTGAATGGAAAGGCTGATACATATATCGCACAAAAGACAGGAACACTTGTGTCAGCAGCAGAATCGTGCTGGCTTTCTCCATGAACTGAAGGATCCCAACATTTCCTGTTTCCAGACTTTCTTCTAAGGCCTGTATGTCAATTTATTTAGTAGAGACGCTGTGTTTTTTTAGTTACTTTAATGAATGAAAGTCATTGTATTCCCACAAAGCCTTCCAAGCACCGTGACAAAGTAATTTCAAGCTGGTCCTGTGAGAGCCGCAGTGACGTTCTAGGACAAATCAGACACCCAATTTGTCCCCTGCATGAAGCCTTGGTTGTAGGCAGCACTTCTGGCATTTCAAATCAACTTGTCATTTGTCAGAACAATGCGTAATTTGTTGTTGGTTGTTTGAGGTTTGGGATTTTTTTTATATTTGACATTTGAAAAGTTAAAGTTGGTGCAGCCTCACCTTAATTCTTCATTCAACTCTCTGCCTGCTCTAAAGCTGTGAGTCAACCTTGGTATTGTCGGTATGCCATTGAGCAACTAATGACCGGTATGAACAAGCTAAAGGAATTCAAAGCAGTTATGAAGCTATGGGAGACAAAATTAAATGCTCTGTGTGTTTGTGTGCTTTTCTTCTCTTTTGAATCACCAATAAATCTGCACCTCCTCTCAAAATCGGTTGCCTGATCAAAAAAATTGCAGTCTGTCCATAAATTGCATTCAAAGTTCTGTTTTGGGGGGTTTTTTATTTGAACCTGCTGAACTCTGACAGAATACAAGGAGAAGTTCTCAGCAAGACAAATATGTGAAACTTCTGGGCTTCCTGACAAACAGTTAAGGAATTCGTTCTTGCTTAAAATCTGGCTTTTATTTTTGCACGGCATGTCAGACATGTCCGGACATTTTCTGTATAGCTGCAGCTCAAAATGAAGCCGTGACAGAGACATTTATTGACCATGCTACAACACAGGAACCAACACTGAGTTTCACACATGTTGCTTTCGGATCGCACAGAACCAGATAGCCCCTGATGTGTTGGAACAGAGTGAAATATACCCCGATAACTGAGACAAACAACCTCATCAAACCAGTACGATGATCCGTCTTTAATGCCATAACATCAAGGTTTCACAAATTGTTTACAAATGTTCTCATTCATATTTTAAGCCAACAGTTCCTGCAGGGAATTAATATTTTATTTCTTGAATTTATAGCCAAGGGTAGTCTAGTCAGAATAAGTTAAACTCATTTACTACAAAAAATACAGATACAGAAATACAGTGAATCACTGAAATGTGCATTTTTACCCTCAACATCCACTTTTTATCAAAATATATAAAATTATTTGAATGCTGTTCATGTTCAAAGCACAGCAATTAGCAGGACGCTCAAAATATTAACCTCAGAGAATAAAATGTGAAATAAACTTGTCAGTGACTACAACTGCTTCATCAAATAGAAATCCCTCTTTGCATCCCTCTTGACATATTGTCATGAAAATGACAATGAAATGACAAAATGTGAGTGCATCATCCAGTTGAGACTCACTTTCAGGATTGCAATCTTAAAAGCATAGCCTCCTTTATTACTGCTGTCATTTCCTCTCATCTATATTTTCTACATTGTGAGCACTTGGTGACGTCTGTTCTTGACAGATTCTCCAGCTATGAATACACTAAATTACTTATACTACGCCACTGATGACGTCTGCATTATTACAGTCAATTTATAACTGACAGCTAAAAAGTACACCGTGTATTTCAGTACTGAGATTGCACAAAACTTTATTTCATGAGAACATACTGTAAATGGAGACTCTTTCTAGTCCAATGTATGAGCTTGATTGTTTCTGAAAACTAAATAACTGAATAAGATCTGTATCTGAGCTATGGTCATGACTGTGTGATATACTTTTATGAATATGTGACTGTGTGATATACTGTATGTCTAAGTTGCGTGTTAACTTCTTAAACCAAGCTAAGGATGAAAAAGAAAATTAATTTCAGTGTAAATCGACAATAAAGTTTTATCATGTTTCATATCTTATCATATAAAAAAAAAACCTCCAGTGTCGTACAAAAATGACAGTACTTTATGTTTGCATGTGAGGGGGTTACAGAATTTCACTAAGTTCAAGTAACCTGTGTAAACTATAGCGTTATTGATCAGTTAATTGAATTAGGTTAATGGTAGTGGTTTAGCATGCACAGTATGTATTGATTGAGAATAGCTTTTAAATTGCGGAAACTATGCAGCAGCGTTGGAGCAGTACCCAGTATTTCAGCACTGTCTCTTGTTCCTTCACCTTTGGTTCCATTTCATATTTATCATTAAGTAACAGAACATTGCAGTTTTGTTGCAGAGACACTTTCAGATGCACAACTGTATGCACAAAGCTGCAGTATGTGCCTGTACAGTTCAATCCACAAAACCCTTCCACACCAAAATATTGTCTAATCTTTGAAAAACAAACAGAGAGGCCGCCGCACTGTTTTTGTTATGCTGCTAAAAGGCTGAAGTGCACCTGTCGAGGAAAACAGAGACAATGGGGTAAAAGGAGATCATCCATCAACTCCTCTGAGCCCTTCCCATCTCTCTTGCCCTGCTCTCTGTTTCCTGTTGTGCAGGAAGCGTGGCTAAATCCGCTCCACCCACTGGTTGGAGGGTAAACACTGCGTGGGACACAGAGATAGAGAACAAGGGCAAGTGAGCGAGTGAGCCGTTTAATAAATAACCAAGACTGATTACAGCCGAGTGGGGCTCATTGAACAGATGAACTAAAGTCAACCCCTGATTTATTAAACAAAGGCGAAATTAAAAAGTCAGCGTGTCAAAAACAGCTTCACCTTTGCTGAACTGTAACACAAACTTAGTTCTCTGCAGCTGCACATTTCTATTGTAAAAGGCTAGCAATGGCTCATTAACTCAGGAAACAGTCTGGCACGAACAGAACTGTGGGGTTAATTTAGGCTGCAGGAAGCCTCGTGCTTGGACAGCCAACTCTTTCCTGCTGGAAGGAAAGGTGTGATCGCTTACGCACTTGCTGATCTGCAGCTGCAGGGCCTATTATATACCAGCAACAATCCACGGCTTCAGATGTTAGTGTAAGAAGAGTAAGGGTTTTTTTCTATTAACATTTTATATATTATAGTGGTATCACTGGACTTAATATTGTAAGGATCAGTTGTTAAATAAGACTTTCTTATGGTTAGTAAATCTTGAATCATTTTCAGGATTAGAATTAGCTATTATGTTTGAATATAACGTTCGGGTTTCCAAGTTTTGAGTTCAAAAAGTGGCAAATAGTGCCTGTTTTAGATCAGTACCATATACCAATTGTTAGTGGCAATACGTCAGCATAGCAGCATTATGTAACTATTTTATAGCCTCAAAGCATTTTAATGACACTGTGACTTTTAATTGGGTGAATTGTGTCTTTGTCTCAGCCACTCCTTCCCCCTCCATGGCTTGTTTCTGCTTTCAGTGAGTAGGATCGCAGTACGTAACGCTTTATGGCAGTACCTTGCACACAGCATCAACCATCACTGATTTTGGTGAAACTGGATCATATTTCATGAAAACCTCCCTCCGTCTAACCTCCATCAATGGTGTGTCACTCATGGGGATTCAATATGTCTTTCATCAGTGACAGCCGCCTGCAAGTGGTGGTTATCGTTGAGAATAACATGCTGGCATGAACGCTGGTTACCCGCCTTATCAAAATTGTGTCAATCTGTGGTGCAAGTGGCACATAACAGCAGCATACAAAGTTAAGTGGTGGCATATGCCCAAAAGTGACAGTTCGACATCTCTCACTCGAACATTTACATCAGAAGACAAAAAGCAAATATCAGCTATGTTTGAGGGACCGGCATGTCCCAGACAGGCAGCGCATAGGAGGAATAACAATTACACCAACTAGTCGCCACATTGCGTTTGTACCAATAAATACTTTTTCGGCTTTGACCTGGCAACCCAAAAGTTATTTTTGTTGATTATTTATTTGTAAAGCACTGATCAGTGATATTTTGAATGCTGCCTCATTGTTTAATGGTATGCGCGGGATAGTGATGCTGCAGTTGTGCTTATCAGTTAGCCGTCTATCCGGCTTTCATCCCAATCCTGAGCAGTCGAAATGATTCAGCATGAACACGAGAAAAAGCCATTGAAGTTGTGAGGAAGAGTTTAACAGTGGTCTCACGGCTGAATAATGAGCTGTCATTTCTGCTGACGTGCGTCAGCGCCTCGCAAAAGCTGCTCAGAGCTGCACTTTTTGTGAACTTGCTTCTCCGCAGTCTATTCCAGGAAACAAAAGGAAACTGTCTTAACACTGTTATTAGTTAGTTCACAAGGTCTCCTTTCTCTTTAATGTGTCCCCCTTCAGTGAAAATTTGGCAAGCAAATAGACTGTCATTTGGTTGTGTTTACCTATCAGCGCTGGGCGTCTCAATCTGCCATGTGTGAGGTCGAGTGCAGAGTATTTTCTGAAGGCTATTTCTACCTGTCACATGGAGCCATTCCACTGACTTAATAATTATAATTCTGAAAAGCACTTTTTTGATCTCATGCAGCTCTTTATATTCTCTGCCAACCTTAGGAGACACAATCAAGAAGTGAGTGACTCACAAGCGTGCACAAATACACACCACCATACACACGCTTTGCCCTAATTGGCCTGCTATAAAGCGTGCAGTTTTCCCCAGCGCGCTGACAGTTGATTGCTAATAAGACTGGAACGACAGGTCCCGCTGTGAGGCTCCTGCGTCACCTCTTCGTCATTCCAGTCCCCTACCCAGTTGAGGCAATTACAGCCCGCCACCTCCAACCATGTCACCTCCCGACTCCACAACAGTTGTACGTGTTCTTCAAGCTGCTTACAGCTCACGAAACACTGCTGAGAACTCGGGTCTCACCGACGCTGAAATTCACTTTCAGCAACAGCATTTCATCATCTGTCGGAGAATGACCACACTGACGCTAATAAAACTAAACCATTGCCACTTCACACTGTAGGGAACATGATGTCATTACTCATTTCAGCTCACATGTGGAGCAGGGGGCATTGGGTCAACTTTACCTTGGTGAATGTTTTACAGTGACAGTTTTACCTGTTGAATGAATTACATAGAATTTAACCCTTTGCTACAAAGGAAAGCATCTCCACAAACAGGTTTAAAAAGGTCTATACATTTTCTTAGAAGAACTCTTCGAGAAACTTTACAACATTAGTTTTATTGCTCTTTTCTGTAACGTGTACAATGGTTTTATGTTACTCATGTACAGGATAACTGAAATCTGGATAAAAAATGTGAACAGCACAAAATTTGCCTGACACAGAAACACGTTCCTTGCTTTCCCTTAAAGGGAAACAGGCTTAGAGACAAAGAGAGAGCAGTTTTATCTGGTATTTATCCAATGGTGATAAAGTTTAAGATAAAGTTCAGGAGCAGCACCACACCTCAATCACTCACCTTCCTGTCGTGTGCCTATATAAACCTCCCCGCGCTTCTCATTTCCCGTGCCTCGCCCTCCCTCCACTTCTTCTGTCTTTCTCTCTCTCTCTCCATCTCTTTCATATAGGGGGTCTGCCAGCCCGGGGGCTGAGGCGAAGCCTTCCCCCACACCGCAGCCGCTTGACACTTAATCAACACTCACACTCATACTCGATTGCCTTCTTCAACGTTGTACTCATATTCCACCTCAATAAACCACCAAGTGCACCTCATTGATGGTGTGGCCCTTGCCTGTGAAATCAGGACAGATAAGTCCATAAAGAGGCGGTCCTGTTCATGAAGAGAGCAGGATTCCCCTGTTTGCGGCTATGACTGGTGATAATCATCTGTTTGTCCGTCTATCTGAATAGCTTTGCCATTTATGACCCATCACTGTGATACTACACATATTTAGTTGAGTAGTCGTTAGGGCTCAAGTGCTATTCGTGACTGGACTGGAGCAGAAGGGTGAAGTAAATATGAGAAAGAAAATTGACTCACCTTATTGTGAGTGAGCCCATGGAGACATATAGGCTAATCAATCATAAGCACTGACTGTAAATGCACTGAAGAGCTGTCCATCTCACTTTCTGTCAGAGCAGCTCAAATGCTGGTGGTGTAGCAGCCGATTAGCTTGTGGCCTTGTGGAAACACCACAATACATTGACTTAACACAACTAGTTTCCTCTGTGTTACATAATCCTTGCGACGTAAAAGCCTAATGTATTTTTAAAAGGCACCAGTCCCCTGAGGCCCCTGGCAGTTAAATGTCTCCGGCTGAGGCTGGGACACAAACGCTGATCCTCAAGTCAGTTTAGTCCTATAACGTTGTCTAGCCGATGCGTCAGACGGGGAGATTTAATGTATTTTGAGTAACAAGGAGGGAGAGTGAGAGACGAGAGAGACATATGTCAGAGACTAACTGTTATACGCCTACAGTTTGATTTTCGGGTTGCCAGCTGGAAAATAGCCTATATATACACTATGATTGGATGAGCAAACGTGTGATCTGATTTTGTGTGTGTCCTGGTGACATCATCTTCATGCAGAAATCCAGATGAGAGACACCGCCAGCAAACTTTCTGAGACGAGTGCATGAGGGCTGAGATAAAAATGCCTGACAGCATCTGAATGAAAATATGCATTGTGACAGCCTCCATTCCCAGGTGTTGAATCAGAGATAACATCACTGAGAATACACTACCTGAATTAAACTCTTTATTCCGTATTCTGCTTGAATTTCTGTGACAGCGACTAAAATAAACTGACAATAATTACGGCGCTCATTTCACTGCTTTTCGCAGCTCTTCCTGGGCGCCGAAAATACTGCCTAAGAGTTTGAAAAGGCCTTGACGTAATTGAGTGTGGGTTTCTGTGTGTATTTCTTGCAGTCACAGTGTGTATCCCCATTGACTTCTCTGGCTGTATGTATCAGGCTGATAGATATCTAATCCCCCAGGTCTCAAGGGAGATATCCGGCGCCCACCTCGTGACGTCAGACAGACATCTCAATGTGGAATCTGGGTATCATTATCTTCCCGCGGTTTAGGACAATGGATCCACACATTGAGAAACATAAGGAACAATGAACAACAGTGCTGAGAAATGGTCGAGGCAGATTGCAGATAAAAACACTGCAAGGCAAAGCCATTGCCCAATTACATGAAGTACCTTCCTCATTCTTGATAAGGGAGGTTTGAGGGATCGACCGAGGCGTGTCTGGACTTGTTCACACTGTTGCGAAGGCTTGTGGCAATGATTTCCTACGCAGGACATATTTCTGCTTTTGAAGTGTTGCCAAGGAGAATGTTTTCTACCAGTCTTATCCAGGTTATGATGGCTGAGAGAGCTGGGACTGTTCATGCAAAGTGCCTCAGACTGTTTCCAATCAAATCCACAGATTGATTATGAACGCAAATTCTACAGTTATCTATTCCTCTTCAGGACCTCGTGGGGGTCCACCACAGCATAATGAAAGAAGACAGAGAGGTGAGCTGTCACTCCGAAACTATGTCTCAACACACTCAGCTCTCCAAAAACACCCACCTCCCTCAGCACAGTCATTCCTGTGTGGATACACATAGTCATTATTATTACATAATTTTAATGGATTAAATTGAAGCGTCCTCTGAAATATTGTGGAGAGAAGGGATAAAGTAGCAAGGAATGTAAATCTATCAGATGAATGAGTACATGTAGTTTGATACTTTTCACAACTTTTTATACACCATGAATCATCCGTAAGAGAGCTAGCAGACACACACAGCTATAGTTCACAGTCTTTTGTTCACAGGAGCTGCATGTCTTTGAACCTGGAGAAGAAAACCTGTGGGGAAAACCCACACACATAAAAAAAACACTGAAGCTTCACTGACAAGGCTGAGATTTAAACCCACTGAGCCGCAGTGAACCTGTTTGTGCAAATCCCCGACAATGCAAATGACACTGCAGATAAATCTAAAAGATGTTAGTCAAGCCTGGATAGGGTCTTCAGGTAGGCTTTCAGCTGACACACACGCAGATGTACAGACTAAACATACAATTACAGGCCATCAACACATCACTCCACCGAGAGTGAGTAAAGCTCCTCGTCTGTGCGGCTGCACTTAGCCGGGCTAGTCACACAGGTGAGCTCAGGAGAGCCTCACATGCGTGATGACACCTGCGCCTCGGCACGGAAAGTGAACTCATCTGGAGCGCAGAAAGCGAGTCCTTTTATGGATGTTAAAACAGACCCTGCACGATCAAAACAAACCCTTGTTTATGAAACGGGATACATAACATATATGCTGTTGGGCAAAGACCACCTGGTAATGTAAGGGGTTTACAGAGCCAGTCTTACACCTCCTGAACTGCTCACTAACTTTCCGGGCTGTACTACAACAACCACAGAGAGAGGGGCATCCAGGAGCAGCTGACGGTGCTGCCAAGAGACAGTAAACTTCCTAGCTCTTGACGCTAACGTTAGCTAGCGTACTACTGTTGACAGAAACTTAAAAATCTCACCTCCAGTTCCAAGAATGTCAAACCTGTGTTGAATGCGTCTCTCACTCATCCAGACTCACTTAACCTTCTGCTGTTGTCTCACAGTAAGTTGTTGCGTCTCCCTAATTTATGTTTACGTCTGCTTCCCCATGAGATCACGTGAAAGGGATCACGTCAGGTGGTACATTGCCCCCTCCAGTAAAAATCTTGTGGTGTGGGTATGTTTATGATTAGAGAGGAAAATCAATGGATTTTCTCCTTATGTGTCTGACACAACCCAATTTCAAAAATCGATCAGAGTTGTAAAAGGCCTGTACTGCGAGGCCAGAGCGCTGAAGTCACATCCCCGCTGCTGAGAGGAGCAGTGTTCACTATTTATTCAAAATGGATTAATTTTGAGTATGTCTCATGTCCAATTTACACCATATTTGACACTGCACTTCCTTTGGTTCACAGCAACACACCTGCCAAAGGTGAAGTCGATCGGGTAAACGCTTCTCAAGATATGCTAATAACAATCAGACACACAGAGACTGAAATTTCTCTTTGATGAATCAAAATAAAAACAGACAAATAAAAAACTATTTTCTTCACCAACCTGTTAATTATCTTGTAAACCCTGACCTTTCTTTGGACCCCTTGAGGGGAACAACTGTCTCACACCATGAAAATCAGTCATGACATCAGCTGTTGACACCAGCAGTGCCACCAGCATGCTGCTGAATTCAGATATATTTTTAGTTTGTCAGTATATTTAATAGCTCTCTGTGTACCCTGTTGTTGTTTGGAGTTTCCTTCTATTTGTGCCTCAGGCTATATTTAATTTAAAGGATTTGTAGGGCTGCTTATTAGCTTGTCTCTTACCATCTACTTGCAAAGCCTTGTATTATTACACTTATTAGTCCTATTATTACACTAGGGCTGTTTTAGAGAACACAGTCCACTTCTGTCTTCTCCCTCCAGCCCTGAACTCATCTGGCTTATTGTTCCCATCTCATCCGTCGTGCCAAACAGAGGATATCCAGTAGGATGTGTTCCTGTTCGCTTCCCCAGAAAGGAATACAAACAGTGACAACAGCTATTGTCCCGCTGCATGGTTAACAGTAAATGGCTTGACAGTTTGTCAACAGTTATTGTGTCATATTTGACTGGTTGAAGGTTCATTCAGTCGTTCTAAATCAGTCATTAGCGCCATGGCAGCTCCTGCAGTCCATTTTAACAACCAGTAAAACTATGAATATTTAATAATAAGTTTGCACCTCTCAAACAGCTCATTTCCACGTTTTGCCTCATGAATTCTAGTTATATAATTAGATTGCTTCTGATGGTTTTTGAAGTGTTGGAAGTTAATTAATCTAAAAGATGGTTGTAATTAAATAATGTGAACCTGATGGCAATGTTTGTACTGCAACTTATTTTTGCAAATGTTTTATCAGGGTGGACACTTCCTGCCTCCTTGTTATCTGGAGGGTAACAAGGATAGGACTACAATGCTGGTCCAAAATGAAAACGATAGCGATACATCAGGTAAACCTTAGATAAAGAAAGATAAAGCAGGTCTGACGAGTTATGGCAGCAAATGACCTCATCTAAACGTGGGAAACGAGAGCCCAAACGGTGCTGACTGTTTCAGAAATCCTTTAAAGGTGAGCAGAAACCTGTATTTTCAGCAAGAGTATCACATTTTCAGATGGTTCTAACCTCCAAAAGCTGTTCTTTAGAAAAATGGATTAAAGATAATGCTCAGCCCCGTGGCCAGGATGAAGTGTTAGCAATTAAAGTTTCTGCTAACCACAGATACTTTGAAATGTGTACGTTTCATAGGCTGCGTACTGTATTGGCATTACCACAAAGTGTCAATGTATGGTTGCAATATAGTACTGAAGGTAGCGTACCAACCAGCGAGCCCTGACGCTACCATATGAAGACCAACACTCCAATGTTGCTCTGACCTTCCAGTCCAGGCCGCTGACTGCGCGGCTAACTGAGCTAACTAGCTAATGGCAGCTTTAGTTAGCAGCAGTTAGTGGTTAACGAGGTGATACGCTGCTCCCTGTCAGTTTGGAGTATGAATTTGACAGGTGGCCAATTCATACATATTGCACCTTTAACCCAAAACCTGATCTTTTCCCAACCCTAAGCCCTTTGTGCCTAATCCAAACCAGAGCATGTGCACATTTCAGAAAATTGAATCTAAAGACACGTAGAGAGACAAGTTGCAACATAAAGAAACTTAAGTTCGAAGGCCTCTGTGGTTCTGCTGAAATGCTCTTGGCCAACATTTGTTCTGGCGTTTGGTTTTCTAATGCTATAGCCGAGATTTAAAAAGAAAAAAATACTCTATTTCTCCTGCCTGCAGGCATTTTGATATGAGGGGTGCTGAATGATTCAAATGATGTGTGTGTGTAAAGAGAAACACCATTCAGTTCTGAATAAAATAACCAGTGGTGCAAATGTTCACCGTGAGACTCGTTCAGCAGTTTTAATGAAATAATACGATCGAAACATTTAACCGAGGCAGCGTGCACGCAACACAGGATGACTAACAGAGAGCAGCCGGATGAAATGCAGCTGGATGTTTACGTGCGGGTGAAGATGAGAATACCAGTTGCCATGGAAACAGTAGTGTGTGTCTCCCACTCAGCTCAATGGGAGAGCAAGTGGAGACTGCCGATGTATTATCAGAGACGATGCATTGATTGGCTCATTGATGGGGCTGTCAGACGAAGCTCCGGAAACGTTGCCCTACAACGGTCACCCGGCGCCAGTCTCAGATGGCATTTTACCTTTTTCAGGCAGAGACTTTTCATGAATGACAACACCAAGGCACACAAGGGGGGCAGGATGCTGTTAAAGAGACAGACGTGATTGCAGAGAAGTTGCCATCCGCATGAAAGTGAAAGGACTTCTTGCTCAATCAGTCGTTCTTAAAGCAGTTTGCGTAATGGGAGGTGGTTTTTTTTCTTGCTTTCAGAGAATACAGTCAGCTGTTAAGATCTTTACACACGGGGGATGTGATGGCACAAAAATGCGAAATACTTACCTGCGAATTAGGGTTGGGATTGATCCGCCATTTTCATTTGGAGTTGACATCTGTTCTACAGAGTGTGATTACGCGATGTCTTAAATTGCAGTGCGAAAGCCCCGAAAAAAAGCTCGACCTCCATCATCTTCCATTTTTTGGGGGGAGTTTTTTCTTACTCAAAATCGGTAACATTTTCAGGCCCCCTGAGGCAGTGTGATTTGTTGCTTTGAGCTATACAAATGAAACTGACCCGACCATGTAATATTGGCAATCAATGTGAATGTACTCGTGACAAAAACAGCAAGCGACATGAGAATTAATCTCCTGTTTGTAAAGGCCTTCAAAAGTAGTAAATGGTTTCTCTGTACAATTCACACAATGTGTGTTTGTGTGTTTGTCTGCTATACAAAACTCTCAGAACGTTCAGAAACATGAATTGCTCTTCCGGGAAAGAAAAAAAAACATCACGTTGCAAATCCACCCCGTTATTTTTCTTCAACAGCAGCTGCTGCTTTGAAAATGTTCTTGAAATGCCAGCGCTCGGCAGCGTCATCAAAGTTCAGGAGTTGGCCGATTGTTGAGATTCATCTTCCTTCAGCCGACATCCACCCGGCACCGCAGCATATTCATCCGCCCCTGCATCTGTCCCGTGCGCGTTGGGAGAGCATCAATTTGGAAAACTTTACCTTTGGTATTTACCGTGCGAAGGCTTGTTCCAGTGCTGTGGGCTGGCAGAAATGCCAAAGGTGCATGAGTTACAATCTCTGAACAAACTTTGTATTAATCAGTCGTCCAAACTTCTGAAACTTTTTGAAGGGTGCAGAATTATACATGTATCTTGTAATAAATACACATAATGATTGATATGTAGCTTGCAGTTATACTGGCGATAAAGTTTGGGCAAGTTGTGACATTGAGGAAGCTGTAACCAGGTTACAGTAACCTTGTATTAACAATTCTGGATCTGCTAGCAAAGACTTTTTACACTTTTCCATTTGAAGATACATTTTTACATATTGTATTATTGTTACATAGAGTAACACTGTGTCTAGCAGTGACAACAGAATGTAAAGCTCAAGCCGAAGAGGAACATTAACATTCTACTGTTAACTTGTTGAGCAACGCAGCCCCACCTAAATCCAAAGGGAGACGGTATTTGTGTGTGTGCGTGTGTGTGAGCGTGTATGTGTGTGTGTGTGTGTGTGTGGGCGCGCGTGTGTGCGGTGTGTAGGATTTGCTTTGTCCTTCTATCTCTACAGTGAGTCACAGGATTGAAACGCTGCTTTGAAGCCTCTGGAGTTTCCTCCCTGCACGAGGCAGGGCTATATTTTAACGCTTGCCACACTTCACGGGTCTTTGCTAAATGTCTCGTTTTCCACGTCAACACAGTTCAGCTTAAATAGCCTTTAAGCCACGTGCCTACGATTGTTAGCGTGATGGAACGATGGGAGGACAACACAGTTTTAGTCTGCTGTTGGTTCAAGCATTTGTATACTGTTATGGACACAGATCAGACTCCCATTATCTAGGTCACAGGTCATCATGCGCAATGGAGTGCACCTGTGATTTTCCCTGCTCAGTGGGTTGTGCGTCTCCAGGGAGTCAACACCATCAGTTGGCTTCCTGTTTGAGAGAGTTTGATATCTTTTGGCCAGTTTCCATACATTTTGTTTCCCCTCTGCCCTGTGACTCCCACTTGTCCCTGTCCCATCCTTTTGTTCTCCTATGTTTTATCCCCACCGCCACCTTTAAGACACCCAGGGACCAATTTGCTTTGACTTTTTTCGTGATTGGTGCAGTTTTTTGCCAACCTGTGATCTCCGTCCTTCAGGTTTTGCTTTCTTGGGAAAATGTAACAATTTGGGGGCTCATCCAGGACAGGAAATAAACCTGTTTTGCAGGCATTTTGTTGGTAGCATTTGCATCGTTTAACAGTTTGTTCACTGCAAAAAACAGGGTTTTGAGAATCCCACTTGGGAGGCACTCAGCTCATGCAAAAAGGTTGACCTACTGCAAATTGCTCACCACTTTGGCATTGCAGTGACAGCAGGAAGCAGGATGGATGCAGTAAAACAGGCTGTGGTGACTGGTTTGTTGGAGAGACGGATCCTCACTGATGACTCTGAGCCCAAATCTGAAAGTGTGGGTGAGGAGGGTGACAGTGAAGGGGGATGTCGCTGAATCTGTTTCTGAAGCGGGGATGAAAACAGCTAGAGATGAAGCTCAAGCTAGAGCAAATTAAGTTTGAGCACATGAGGATGCAGCTGGCACACCAGGAAGGGCAAGGTGAAAAGGAGCAAGCCATTTGTTTGAGAGAGATGGAACTTGAAGAGCTCCGTATCAAGTCAAGTCAACAGCTTATGTCGAAAGAACAGCTGCCTTGTGCCCCCATTTAATGAAAAGGAGGTGGATGAGTACTTCACTCTCTTCGAGCGGGTTGCTGACACTGGAGTTCAGGCCATTGCTACTCAGAAGCGTGTTGGTTGGAAAGGTCAGGGTTGCTTGCTCCGAGTTCTGATTGTAAGACTGTGGAAGAGGCTATCCTATGTTCCTATGAGTTGGTACCAGAAGCATATAGGCAGCAAAAACCCACTGAGAGGGGAACTGCAACCCCTTTATATAGCCTCCCAGTTGACTGATTGCAGTCAGCTGAGGGAGAACATCACAGGTGCACCCAATAGATCCTGATGACCTGCGATCTAGATCTTGGGAAATCTCTGTTCTCAACAGGACCTTGCGGTAATCTCTGATCTCTGTCCATAACATCTCCCGCCTAAAAGACAACAAATCTAACAGGTTTGTTGGCATAGCACAAAAACAAATTCCCACTTTGATATAAACTCATAAGGAAACGTTGCCAACAGCAACCAGATGGCTCAAGATGTTTGAAGAACATCCAGCACCAGGCAACAGTCCAAAACAAACCTTTAGTACATTTTCATTTCTCGTCATACATTTTCTTTCCCTTCCATTTGTGGCTCCAGAGGAGCTGAATGTAACTTGACAAACTGCCTCCATTGATGTCGTCAGTTGCATTGTTGGTAATGTAGGTGGCAGGAAAAAGAATAAGAAAGTGTGGAGTAAAAAAAGTGAAAGCTCTGCTGTATTAATTTTGAATGTTTTTGAACAATCCATTGCGAGTCCAACAGTGTTATTATAGGAGTGCAATGCTTGAACATGGACGTATCAAGAAACCTGGATACAGTGTTGGAGATGAAGCCTCGTCATTCCTATGAAAGCTGCTCTGTGGCACTTGAAGCCACTTCACCAGAGGCAACATATCAGATTACATGCAGGTTCCTCTGGAGCCACAAAAGTCTTTATACTACTTACTTTATACTGCGTTATACTACATATGTAGTTGTGCTCCCCTTTAATTCACTCTTCTGAAAGTAATATATAAGCATTAGCTAGGTGATTTACAATGAAAAACAGACAACCCTCTCCCCCAGCAATTCCAAGTGGATTGTTCCAGTGTTCTTCACAGTAACAAATATCAACGACACAGAACAAAATGAGAGTTTATTCAGTCATTTAGTCTAAAATGGAGACGGGAAAGCAGATACCATGGGTGCCAGGCCGATTGTATCGTCAGTCAGTCTTCATTTTGCCGGGAGATTTCGTGCCCTGTGGCAGTGGAAACAATGTTTATAGGGATAAATCTCAGGCCGGGTGGTGTCATTATTCTATAGCCATTACATTAGGCAATCATAATGATACTTTAGAAACAAAAAACCTGTTTAAAACGGGAGATTCAAGTTCTAGGACAAGTTGAATGTGACTAACTTCATCTTTGATGAGCAGATAACTGCCAGGCAAGTTGAAACTCTGCAAAGAGGAGCATGAGCATGAGAAACCAACTTCAGAAAGTCTCTATAACACACCCTCTCATTTGCTGGTATGGGTGGAATGCAATTTCCACTTTGTTGCAGCTTTACCAAAGACGGGCTTAAACAGTAATTATCTCCCAACCCAGTGCATTTCAATGATCATCTGTAAAACTGCTATGCTATAATGACAGGATGGGGAGGTTGATGCTGCAGGACTTTTGGACAAGCTTTGGTTCCCACAGGAATTGCAACCAAAATGCCAAAATTCTCGGGGAGGAGACGCGCTCTGCTGTTGTTTCTGACACCGTACCGAGCTATGGATTTATGAACTAACTATTACATTTGTTATCACTGAGAGGCAGATCTGGCCTGGAAGCTAAACAGACCAAGGGAAGCTTTACCAATACAGGGGAAAAGGAATTTAACATTAAGTATAGATGAACTGCAGGAGCTCTGTCAGTCTGGTTAACAACCACTAAATTTGTAATATTTGTCATTTACATGCTAGTAATAGTATAGCCGTTATTTTGTAAAGTGGTCTAACATTTTCTACTCATGTGCAGTAGTCAGACGTGTTGGATTTTCTTATGTGGAGCAGTTTTTCCACTTCAGCCTTATCGTTGCCCTTTATCAGAAGGCTGCCCACACACATGTGATGTTTTTATGGAGGGAGTCAGCAGGTCATTGGTTGCCCCGCTCTGAGGAAGTCACATTCTATCGAGATCACGGAGGAGGGTGCCAGTGCAGTTATTATTATAGGCGCTCAACAAAAAAGAAAGCTCAGTCTTTCAGTTATAATGATCAGCTTGTGATGCTCATCCACTGCACATGACAGCCTTTTGCGACAATCCAGCACCAGTGTGACGCAGGCTGTGCATGTGCAGGGGTTCATCTCAGGTCACAGCGGCTGATTTACTCGTGTGATTAATGTCTGAATAAAGAAAACATCCCTGCGATTATGTGGTAATTACATGCTTTTAATTAAACATGTGATTCGAACTTTTCAGTACACATTGGAGCTTTGTGCACTTTTTATTAGTCTGATTAAATTTGGGTATGTCAGGAGCCTCGTCTTGAGGCTTTTATGACAGTACTCGCCTACATACTTCAGCTTGGCTCATGTGATGCTGCAAAATGAATCCGAGCCAGCTTGACACAGACTCTCCCTGAGCTCACAAGACGTCCCTGTCAGAGCCATTTTTGAAGGAAATACTCAAAATTCAAAGCGTTTAAATAAATCTAATTGTTTATACAAGTGCGAACTGAGCAGCAGTAGTAGAGCAGCAAGGATTTAGTGTTCAGAATTAATGCAGAAGGTTTGATGTAGTCCTCGGGAAGATATTCAAACTCAGATAAGTAATGTTTACAATATTACTAAAGTAATAGTACAAACTCAGAGCACAAAGTCTTTCCATAACTGAATAAACAAGCTGTCCTCAGAGGAACATTTCATGTCACGATTTTATTCTGTCCAACATAATTGCGATTCACGATATTAGGTCCTGATAATCATCTAAATATTCTTACAACTTAAAAAAATAAATAAAATTACACTAAAACATACTGGAATTTCTTTAATCATACTTCTTCCTGCAAAAATAAAAAATAAATAAATGGTGGTAACATCATCTGCCTGTCCCTGATTTAACTTGTGTTTGGGGGGGATACAATGTGCAAGCTGTGCCTTTAGCCATGGTGACAGACTTGGCCAATTCAAAAGACCGTACGTCAGCGAGCCACTCGTGAGGATATTCACAATTATTCCAATAATGAAAACAAACCACAATCTACTTTTTGTGAGTGTTTTTTATTGTGATTTGCTGATAAAAAACCTTTCATTGCACCACTCCTAATGGGAAGCAAATAAAACCACAAATAAGATAAAATAATACCACAAACCAAAACATGCATGTAAGCACAAGCATCAATATGGATCAAATTTCCGGTTTTTCTCTTTCTTTGTCCCAACTTTACTCTTCATTTGCTGAGTTGGACACGGACCTGCTGGTACACTTTGATCCATGAATAAACCAGGAGCTATCGTAGCAAAAAGGCTCTATTTTCAGGCAGGAAGAAAAGACCTATTCAGAAAGCTGATTGTAGAAAATTACAGGAATCAGACGAGGGGGCATGAGCGAAGCACTACTGAACATAAGTGGTCACTGCACCTCACACGGTGACTCATTCTCTGCTATGGACGTATTTGAGCACCTGGAAGAGAACCAAATATAGTGAAAGGTGCACACACACCTTCTCACATGAGACACTTTCTTGGTATTTGACTAAGTTTGCTCTGGCAACTTTACAACCGACTGCTGCGCATTGCTCATCTCATCCTCGATGCTGTAGGCTACAGCAGAGAGCGGGGCGAAGCTACAACAATCACAGCTTCCTTTACAGTACATCTGTTTTCGTCCACATACTGTAGTAGGAGGAGGAGTGCTGACATTTGATATGCAAAGGCCTTTAAATCCCTGAAGTGCATCCCAGTGTGTGCACATTTAAAGCATGTCTTTCTTTTTTTTTTTATCTGGCAGAATGTGCCTACTATCACTTTTAATGCCAAACTGACTCACTCTTCTGCCTGCAGAGGACTTTATGATAGAAGCTGAGGTATAAAGATCCCCGTTGTCACTCCGGCTTAGACTCATTCCAGAGTTAAGTCGGCCCGCACGCACAAGAATTTTCCCACTGTCAACGTGGCATTACGGAGGAGCAGCTTTGTGAGGGTGACACTGAAAACCAGCAGTGTCTTGAACAATTTTTTTCCCCCACATGACAGTGACATTAAGACCATCAAGTGAACTTAGCTTTTTGAACCCCACAGGGTTTTCTAATGTGTTCACCTACGTGTTACGCTGAGAGAAAATTCCCATGAAACCAATTTGAAGGATGCTGACTCATAGATAAGATCCTGACGCAACCTGAATTTTCGCCTACGTTAATCATTATAGGAGCTGAATCTTCATCGGATTATGAAATGTTTTAACTCATATAACCTCGAGAGTACTTGCCACTTTTCCTCCTGCTTGCTTGGAAAGAGCCAGTGGTGTGTTATTAATTTGGCTCAACCCGCTGCATCCATGTGATGGAGATGGAGATGGAGATGGAGATGCTGCACTTCTGTTCAGATATTAGGACCGAGGGTAAAAATGCCCAGGAAAGCCCCGAAATCTTCACGTCAACAACAAAATCTATTTCTGTCTGACTGAAGCATCCATTCCAGGGGCCATTACTGTCAAAACACACGCACTCAGACCTGGAGGTGTCGTCATGAATAATTCCCGCTCCATCTCCTTGTACTTCCTGTTCTGCTTCTGTCTGTGTGGGTATGTTTATGCATGAGCCATTCATTATTGAACTCTGAAGAGCACAGATATTCTGAGTGAACATCTAGAGGGATGACTCAAACATCCACGTTTCAACTTCCATCATTACGTAAGCCTGGGAGGTGAAGAGGTGTTCAACAGACAGCCGGATCAAACACTTGTGTGGAGAGCGGAGCGGAAAAAGCCAATCAGTAGCAAAAAGAGTTATTATTTTATGACATGCACTAGGAGTTCTGACTTTCAGCAAGGATGAGCCGTGCCAGATGACTTTTACGCAGCCGTCACCGGTTTCCGACTCTTACCAAATTGGTCATTGGCTGCTTGTTGCCATGGTTACAGTCAGTGGATGTGAAATGATGTCCAAGAATGACTGTAGTCGCTTTGCTTCAAAAGCTCTGATGCAATTGCTGACATAATGCGACCAATTCTGTCATTTCACGAGTCTGTCTCTCCTTCCAGCTGCACCTCACTGTTTTGCTGTCTCTCCCTCCGTATTTCCGACCCACCCAGCTGGCCTATCTGCCGATCAGAGCCCTTGTTTGTATCCAAAGTAACACAGTGCCCGTGTGTGTGCCTGTGCGAGACAAGGCCAGCAGCATTGAACAGCCACTCATCTACATTTATCACTGAGGAAGAAAACTTGGCCTCCCTTGAACCAGAGAATAAACAGCATCCTGTGTAAACATGCTTTTTATCACATCCATCGCTCTCTGTGCCCATTTCCTGTTGCAAACACAAGTTTACAGATAAAATACTTGCTTTGACTTGGACTAGTGCACAGATATGAGTGTAATTAGGTTTAAACTAAGACCGAAGTTCATTTTCAGGTTTATTTAAATGCACTAAAAATGATATTTTGAATCAAACTTAAAGCTGCACTATGTACTTTCGGATGAGAAAATGAAATAAATGTAATATGTACAATAGTAAAGGTGCACTGTGTAGTTTTGTGGAAGACACTTTAATCAGAAGAGAAAGATCATAATTGGCCCATTTTCTTGTATTTATTTATTTTTGTGCCTAAACAAACACCGAATTAACAAACTGACCTTAATTTCATGCTGTTTCACTTTGTTTATATTTGGCGTACCCTGCCACCTTTCTAGCTTCAAACAGCCTCTGAGAACAGTTTGTTTATTCAGTTATGAAAACAATTTATATTTCAGAGATTGTATTATTACCTCGTTAATATTGTAAATATTGAAATTCTGAGTTTGAATTTCTTCTCCAAAACTACATAGTGCCCCTTTAATAAAGGTATAATAAAAACTCTGAAAATGTATTCATTTATTTGATGTATTTTCATAACTGAAAAATAAGTCATCCTCAGAGGAAAGCTGAGCTGAGCTGAGCTGAGCTGAGAAAATCCTGAAGTAAAACAGCATGAACATGTGGTGTCTGGTTTCTCTCCTGTGAGTAAAAATGTCTTCCCCGAAACTGCTCGATGCACATTTAATACCAGGAATCGATTTGGAGGGAAATGCTCAGACAATATAAAACATCTGATCTCATGTTGTGGGCAGAAAGAGACAACAATACATGTTTTTTTTCTTCTTAAAATCAAACACTCAATGAGAAGGAGTCAGAAGTGGGGTTTCTTTTTAGAAAATGCTCTTTATTATTAAATAAATAAATACTGCACTTTTCTTTCACAATAAGTTATTTAGCACATTTTCTACCAAGGTGATAATGGCTCCTTAGGGGTCCTCAGAGGATCCCTGGTACTGTTATTTATTTTATTTTTTTTAAATGTCATTCTGTTGTCCTGCCCCGCCCCCTCACATCCCGCCTCAGGTCCCCAGCTCCATGTGCTGAGTCCATCTGTCAGTAAAGACAACTAATCACAGTTTTAAAAGTTGGTGTGATGGTACGGCCCTCCCACTCACACACTCTCACACACACACACACTCACTCACACACACACTCACATATAAACAGCCGAACTCTGGAGCACCCACATACATTAACAAATCATGTCTGTGACACACACTGTACATCATTTACAATATTCCACAGCGTCAGTTCATGGATTGTCTCTATAAAACAGCCTCGACTACTCTGTACACGTTTAAGCTGGTGCCAGCCCAGCGTTTGTCTTTGCTTTCCATCTGAAGTTCACATTCGTACCAACGTCCTCATTCCAACAAGCTCAGTCTTTCCTCTCCTCCCACAATCAACATACAAATCAGCCCTTTTGCTATCCTCTGTCATTGTGCTACATTTCATTCCCCCCCAATCCATCCACACAGTCTGTCCGTATTATTTTTCCACCAGCACCTCTGCTGAGTCACGAAGGTGCAACGGTGTAGGAATGTTAATTGACTTTTCGCAGGTCCGTCCTCAAACTCCTCCTTCCTCGCACAGATGCCCTCCGAGTCCTGGCTCTACTGCAGCATTGCAGTAGCACAATGGGGTGGGTGTAAATCAGTCCAAAAGAGTGGGTGTTTAGCTGCATCTCTGCAGGAGCATGTTGAGGGAGTACACCATGCGTTCGCGCAGGTCCGTGGGGCAGCCGGACGTCAGCAGGGAGCTGAGTTTGAAGGTTTTGGAGACGCGGTCCTCGTTGATGTATGTCAGCATGTACTCATCCCTCTGGCAACACAGGATGATCTTGGTGTGGTCGTGGTAAAAGTTGATCTACGGAGATAAAAATATTTATTTATTAGATTATACTCTTTGGAGGTTAGTCTTATTTCCTCCTCTGTTGATATGAAAAATGCTATGCGTTGCACATAAACACTGCTCCTCTGAGCATGCCCAGCAACGGCTGTGTTTACCTGGAAAGTGCCGTCGTTAAAGAGCATCATGAGGGCGCGGTCGGACTTGAGCCACTGCAGCAGGTAGAGTCTGGGCATGTGTGCATCTGTCATGCTACCCAGGTCCCCGCCCTGAGAAAGCAAAGGAGAAGCACACCAGGATTAGACAGGCTGCAACATGAGAGATACCATTTCTAATGCTTCAGGGTGTGGGGAGGCACATCAAAGTACAAGAGATACGGAGGAGTGGGGGAATAGAGATATTCACTTACATCCATGAGGTTCTCCTCCATGTAGTGGGAAAAGTACTTGAGCACGGTCACCTGGCCCACAAAGTGTTCGGGAACCTCGCAAGTGGGGAAGACGGAGCGCTGGCCCAGTTCTGCATAGTAGTGGATGGTCCTGAAGAGGTGGAGAGAAGCAACCAGTCAGATAAGCAAATACTTAACAAGCAACAAGAAGCATTTCCTTCACATATTCATGTTTTCCTGAATTTGTGTCAAAGAAAGACTATAATGTACTCCTACTCTAACAAGCCAGGCCTTCACTTATCTGAAACCACTAACAGGTTCTTCAAAGTAGCTCTATGCACTCCAGCGTGCTTAAACAAGCCATTTCCCTTACATGTAGTGACTAACAACTTTCAAACTTGAAGGTGGAGTGTTGCGAAAGTGCAGAATGGTGCGTACTTTCTGTCTGGCAGGAGGCTCATGTGAGTGCCGTTGTTGAAGAGAACTCCCACGGTGTGATCAGACAATTGGTAGCCGAAGCCGTACTTGTTGGAGTAGTCCACCCATTTAGTCACCCATTGAAGGTTGCAGCTGTTTGAGCCCTGAGGAATGTCGTCCGCTGTGGGGCGAGAACACAAGAGGAGGAGGATTAGAGCGCAATTAGAGGGAAGATTTGAAGAAACGACAAGCACCGGCTTTGTTAAGGCACATTAGACTTATCTCAACAATGAGCTAGGAGGAGGGTGTGTTAACGAAATCAGGGAGCGTCTCTGTAAAGATCGACTTGTATCACCATCTCTCCGTTTAGACATTTCAAGGTCAAGTACAGAGAGTGAGCTTTAGCTGTATCATGAGAACTCTCTACACGAAAATGCTTTCAGTACTCGACTCACCTTTAGGCATACTCTCCAGACATCCCCTCAAAACACTTGCAACAGTCTCGGCCACGCTCCCTGTTGTGCTGTCTTCCAGGCCTGTAGAAACCACAACAACAACAACAACAACAGGTGAGCGTCGATGATACTCTAAAAAAAGAGCATGATGTCAAATGGAATCACGTGCCTCGGTGTGAAAACGAGGTGAACTCACATTCGCTGCTGCTGCTGCAGCTCCCCAGACTCCCTCTGACGATCAGGCGGATGGTGTCTCGCGTCGTCGGGGACTGGCTCTCTGTTGCCGGGGCGACGGGGCTCTCGGCAGATGGCGGAAGTGCACTTCCATTCTGAGGTGGGAATCGGTGACGACAGGGAGTTAGAGTCTGCGAGTTTAGATCATCTCTTCCTACTATGACTCAGCGGTCACCCACAGATTCAAAGTGGTTCGGCTTTGAAAAGGTTGAAAATAAGTGCTTTTAGTTTGTTCTGTAACTGCAGCTTGTTATAAAGTTTAGTACAGCATCAGAGTGACTCACTGGAGTCTCCTCGACATGATATTGCAAATCTACCCATTCATTTAATGGCTCTGTGAATAATGTGTTTGCAAAAATCACCTACGCTAGATGTGCTGTTTTGTGTTGAGCAAACGGGCGCTTACCTCGGAGATCTTTTTGCTCTGTTGTTGGCTGATGACTGTTCTCTCCAGGTCGTGCTGCAGTTTGTAGATCTCCTCTTCCTCTTTGGTTAACTTATCTATCACGATGACACAGAACACGCAGAAATCAGAGCATGCACGAGATAAAACCAGATTTTGCAAAAAACATAATTTTGCAAAGTGAAAGATAACCGGCTGGAGTGACAAGTAGAATTTACGCAGCACTTGGGCGGCTTAGCGCTTGATTGTAATACTCACTCAGAGTCTCGTAGTATTTGACCTTGTCTCTCCTCCCACCGAACAGCGCAGCGGCAGCTTTCTTGAAGAAGCTCTTAGCGGGACTGGAGACGTGGAAATCTGGTGCCGAATGGCAACAGCTCGGCGGCAGACGCTCTGGACTGAAGCCCTGCGGAGAACAAAAGTGGGTCAGCACACGTCTGGTGGGAAGGGGGTCACTGTTACACTCCCACACGTTGACATTTAGAGAGTGACAGGCTGCCACAGGGAGGAACGGACAGATAGAGAGGTGAAAATTGTGTCTAACCTGTGTGAAGAAGTCGTGCCTCAGAATGTGGTCCAGGTTAGGTCTGTCCTCTGGGATCTTGGCGAGCAGGCTGGCGATTAACTGCTTGGCCTGAGGCGACAGGGAGGAGGGCAGGGAATAACGCGCCTCTCTGATACACCTGTATGTCTCCTTCAAGTTGGTGGTTTCAAATGGTGGTCTGCCCAACAGCATTGTGTACCTGGAGCAGGACAGAGGGCGAAAGTGAGCGAAATTTCTATCACAAAACCTTTATCAGACAAGCGACTGCAAGCAAATATACATACTAGGGCATGCAATATGATGCCAAAGTGTCTTTTTAAGCTGATTAATTAATAATTACTACACCTAATGTTGAATTTACAGTTTGCCTACTCACATTACACAGCCCAGGGCCCAGATGTCTGATTCACAGCCGTGGCCCTGCTTGTTGAGCACCTCAGGGGACAGGTAGTTGGGAGTTCCACAGATCGTCTTCCTCCTGTTTCCTGCCGGCTCCAACTTGGCAGCCAGACCAAAGTCCCCGACCTTCAGCTCCATCGACTCGCTCACAAAGAAGTTACCTGTCGGGGAAGAAAAGAGGAATGGGGCGATCAGCACTTGATATTCAACCCAGGATCAAAGCCCAAACGCGGCACAGGCTGGTTAAAGAAAGCAGCGGGGTGGTATAAAAAGATTTCTCACCGAGTTTCAGGTCTCTGTGAAGGATCTCTTGTTCGTGCAGGTACCTCAGACCGGAGACAATCTGTCTTAGATAATAACGCACTTCTGGCTCAGTGAGCACTTTGCGAGCCTTCAGGATGTGGGCTAACGACTGCAGAGAGACAAAACATAGAGAAAGGAACGGTTATAGAGCTGAAAATAATCATATTTTCCTCTGGGAAGAAAAAAAAACATACTTGACGTTCCTTAATCTCATAAAACTGCAGGGATTTCTATGTATATTTGCTGGATCAAAACATTCGAGTGCTCTTATAGTGGTGACAGACTGAACACTGCATATGTGCTGCCTCACTGGCTTTAGGTGCAATGCAGGTGTTACCCAAATCGGAGGCACAAGCAGTGGCAAAGCGTAAAGAGCAAGTTGCTGGAGGACTTACTTTTCTACTGCAGTACTCCAACAGGATGTAGATGTTCTCCTTGTCCTCGAAGTGGTGATAGAAGTGCACAATGTGTTTATGGTGCAAAACTCGGTGCAGCTCGATTTCTCTGTCAATCTAGCGGGAGGAAGAGACACAAAGATCGGTCACAACTGAATCTGAGGGCTGTTTTTTTTTTTTTTTTGCGAGAACTGTCAGAGCGGTGCGCAACGGGGGCTGCGCGCTTACCTTCTCCCGTTGGTGAGGTTTGGAGACGCGCGCGTGTGGGATGATTTTGGCTGCATAAACTTTGCTGGTGGAGAGGTCGGTCATCTCGTAGCACTTAGCAAACCCTCCCTGGAAAGAGGAACAAATACTGTTAACTGCTGCGTCTTCAGGTTAGGTGGTAAATCCAAACACACAGAGAGAGAGAGAGACTGTACGCTTTCTGCGCTACCTTTCCCAAAACTTTTCCCCGGCAGTAGCACTTCCCCGTGGCAGGATCGGTGATAATCCTGGCCATCTCCGAGGGCCCGCTGCGATCATCCAGCCTCTTTCGGCGAGGCTCGCAGGACCTCGGCTCACACATGCTGCTGCTGTTGTTTGTCTGTGGGGGCCCGCTGTTTCTCCGTACTTCCATGAGAGGTGGTTTTTTACAGTCCCGCACTCCAGAATGCAGCCCGGAGAGTCCGTCTCCGAGCCTTTATACCCTGGCACCCTCCCCACCCCTCTGTCTGCCGCCCTCTGTCTGACGTCACGGTGTGAAATGAGAGCATGAGGTCTGCTTCATATCGATTACCCTGCATGTACATGGGTGTTACTGACGGCACAGACATGAAATCAAAGAGGGTTGGATTCTGCTCTTTATGGATTCAGATGATTATTTTTGCATCAGCTGCCACCG
This sequence comes from Pagrus pagrus, assembly GCF_965226575.1. Lineage (NCBI taxonomy): Eukaryota > Metazoa > Chordata > Actinopteri > Spariformes > Sparidae > Pagrus > Pagrus pagrus. The sequence goes on from NC_140192.1 coordinate 7,763,400, forward strand.
ACCAGAACATTAACAGTGAGGTAGACACACATGTTGTGTGGTTTACCTCTTGGTAAATGGACCTTTTTTTTTTACATTTTGGTGCAAAATATAATTCAAAGTGTTGGAGGTCTGATGCATCTGATCGATATTAAATCCACTCTGCAGAGGATGAACATGATCAGTATTCCATTCAGGCTCAGCTCATCCTGTGTTTCAGCCGCACGCTCAGTTTGGAGCAACAGCACCCTCAGGTGGAGGTTCTGAATCTGAAGCGTTGCAACTAGACACTGATGTATGACACCTGATCAGAGTGATTAGTGAGGTGTGCGCAGAGGTATGAGTGGGAAGGTTGCAGAGGTGGCAACACATCAGAGGATTTGTGTTATTGTGGTTAGCAGAGGCAGGTATGTATAGTGTCACTTCTCAATATCATTGTATATTCTGCCTTTTAATGATGTTACTGTATCCATATTAGTTCCATATTATTTTATATAATAATAATATAATGCAGTGTCATCCTATTGTTCACTTCAGGTGCTGCAGTAAGACAGTTTGTGAAAGCCAATTTCCCCAAAATGAGGCTCACAGTCCCTCAAATGTGCTGTCTTAACAACATTTGGTCTCCGTCTGTATCTGACTGTATCCAAATCAAATCAGCGCTAGATTATTATTCATGAGTGTCCATGAAAATGCTGCACTTGCAGTGTTAAAGGTCCAGGATTTTCCTTAAAAAAAAAAACAATAGACTCAAATAATCTCTCAATCTTCACTTATGACCCACGAGAAGTGTGTGGCTGTCTGCATCTACACAGAGCTGCCTCCTGTCTGAATGTTATTATTTTGCAGAGATGTGTTGAAAATAAATGACTTGAAAATCATCTTAGACTTAGAATGACTAATGACTAGTTACTGACTTGTGACTTGACACCTGATGACTCGAATGACTTGTCTGTTCATTTTGTCTTTGTCAATCTTTGATTGAGAAGAAATAAAGAGAGAAAAGTTTTTGTTTGATTGTATTTATTTCACTGAATCTCAACAAATAATTCAATTCATTGGCACATTTTTGAACAGGTTGGATACATTGGTCAGTATTATCCTCATCTGACAGGTACTAATACCTTGTCTTTCCTCTTTATAATAAGGACCAGACTGACTGACCCGAGTGCAGGTAAGACTGAAGATTCTTGGGTAAGGAAAACGTAGCTTGACTTGGGACTTGACTTGCCAAAGAAAAAAAAATGACTTGGGACTTGGACTAATTGACTTGAGTCATATGTCTATTGTTTTATTGTGTTGGGGACGTTTTCCAGCGTCAGTGATTCAGGATTAATATAGTTGATTGAGTCTCATTCCAACACTTTCAGTATTTGACGACCTAAAAAATCTACTTTAATTGGTGTGTTTACAAACAAAAGATGACAAATCCTGCATAATATGCCTTTAATACATTCATATTTTGATACAAAACCAAAAACAAATCACCTGTTCATCAGCAAATAGTCTAATATTCCAGCAAATTCAGCAGTTTTACTGTAAACAGACAAACAGACAGAGGGTTACATATATAACCATGGCTCTCAGATGAAAGTGCTTATTTCTCTACCCAGTGACATATTCCATATGACCCTCAGGAGTCAGGTGATCCAGATAATTATTATAAACCATCTGTGAAGTGGCTGTACACAAGATAGAAACATGCCGTGCTTGAAACCCTCAATAGCTGTCTGGGAGAGTGATAGAGCGAATCTCAGAATGGCCTTGAGCCGGAGAAACATCCATTCACATCCTTTTCTTTTTGGACTAAACACAAGTAAACACAACATACAAAATCTAATAACACCCCCAACGACTGGGACAAAAAGCTTTTCAATAACATACAAAAAACCCTGCTGCTGAACAGGTTTATTAGTGTCGATGTGGAAATGAAATTATAGTAAAACTTTATATTCAGGTACATATGAACCATTATCAAGTTATTTTTAAGCATATTAGTAGCATATTATCTCAGTATTAGTCATAAAAAACATATTATTCTGCAAGACCTTATTCTGGGAGTTTACCCTCAATCCCTTAGTTACTGCTCATCGCAGTACTGGCCTTATAAGGTGGTAAATGGTAATATGCTGCTGATATGCATATTAATAAGCATTAGGCCATGTTTAATATGTACCCACTAATATAAAGTGTTACCAGAAGTATTTGTAGTGAAAGGGCGCTTTAAAGAGCTAACACCACAGCCATGGCAGGCCAGATGGAGTGCATGATGGTATTTACTTACAGGTACAGGTGTGACAGCGATTAAGCTTCAAAGGTTCAGACTGTTCTGGTAGTTAAGAGATCGGACAAACGCTGCAGCGGCGAAGTGATGTCAGAATCATCCTGACATCTTTCTTAGTCACGGTGCCTCTCATCCTCCCAAGAGGATCATCAATTTATTTCTCTAAAGTGTCTCAGTGATTACCTGCCAAGATGTGTTTAATTAATGGATTCAGTGGTGTGGAGAACGACAGTGCTGTGACACAACTCAACTTCCGACTGTGACTTATCACACAGCTGCGTTTGGTTCTTTCCTCAAGTGTGAACGCACGCTGCTCATGTCGTAAGCAAAAGTCTCGTCGAGACCGGAGCCGGCAGACGATTCCTGCGGCCAGTCGGGGAAAGGAAAACGACAAGCGATGACACGCGCATCATCAGGAAGCTCTTTCAACAGCTTCTCACCCAGCACCGCCATCTGTTAACCAATCGGAAAAGGCTAAATGAGTCACCTGAAATGCTGTGTTTGCTGAACAGGATGTCTTAAAAAGAAACTACCAACCACTCCTGGAGCAAGGAAAGCTGTCACATTGTTGTACGCAGATAAATCAGTCTGTAAAAGAAGAAAGACACAAACGTGGTTATACAACACTGATCAGGCTCAATAAAAGAAATCATTTGTTTACGTCTAACCTTCCAGAAATCTTTGTTAACAAAGGTCGCCTGGCCGGAGGGCACTCCTCTCCAGTGGGCTTTGCTCCTGGCGTAGGTCACTAAAATGGAGTTAATCTCAAAGCCGGTGCACCGGAAACCAGCAGAAGAGGCTGCAAACACCTGCAAGAATCACACCTGGTCCTTCAAAGTGTCCAATGGTTTCACACTTCAAAATTAAAACACAGTCTCAAACTGGTCGCAGTCAAACACAGTCACTGGCTCGGCTTGACTGAGCTGAGCCCACTTACCACTCTTCCATCTCCAGATCCCAGATCTACTAAGCGACCTGTCCGTCCTTCGAGCAGCTTCATAATGTTCAGAGTCTGATCTTTACTGGAGGGCAAATAAGGAACCTGGGCCACAACGCAAACATACAGTAAGGCAATACAATTAACAAGTCCTATTATCACTGTCAAGAGGCTGCCTAGCTATCACGTTGGTAAATTAGAGCTCTTTAATTTGTCTTTCTTGTAGATAAGTCATTATTAAATTCTACTGTGGAGAGAGAATTACAAGCTAATATAACCTCCTTGGCGAAGGTAATAAATCTGCAGCTAGTCTAATAAGCACAGCGCTCCAACCAAAAGCCTGCGGAGAAATGAGTTTCTTATTTTTCATGTATAAACATCTCTGGATAGACTTCATATCAAGTCCACCTCTGCTCACAGCAGTCGAGTTGTCTAAGCGCTGACTATAACCTTGAATCCGATGTCATTCTCGCTGTCGGCGGAGCCTTTTCTATAACATCTGTCCGGCGGAAACATAAAGCAGGCCTCTTTCTTTAGCTGAGGCAAACTGGGTTACATTCGTGATCATGTAAGATTCCACTTTGCAGTATAACATGTTTTGTGTTTGCTACGGCTGAGAATAGAACAAAGCAGACACGAGCGTCGTGAAAACAAAAAACACAGGGAGCGAGTGCAAAAGCAATCAAATGTTGATCATACTCAGTGTTAGAATTAGCTTTAAAATCGCTTGTTTGTGCTTAAAATGCACAAAAAATTCAGATTTCTCATGGAGCCGCCTGTACACATCTTCATTGTTACCTAACCTCTCATCCTCATGTTCCCTTGTTCATTCTGTACTGACACTGAAGGAAAAAACAGTACATGATCCATTATGTCATAAAAATAGACCCCTGCACAAAACACACACCGGAGAAGATGGGGCTGGTCTCCATAAAACATAATCACCGTTATAGACTTACCATTTTCTTCTTTTCCCACATTTGTTGCTCGCACGGAGCACTACGCTCCAAAATAAGCAAATTATCGTTAATGTGCAAGTCATACTACGCGTCGGCTTCTTTTCTTTCGATTTCACACACACATGCAGCATTTGATAATTGAAAGACGGCAAAGCAGGCAGGTAAGAATAGAGGAAGGCAATGTCAAGCACCTTGAGTCTCCAGGGGACTCTGCGGAAGCCAGGGGTAGCAAACAGGCTCCATACTCCGTAGACGCCTGTGAGCAGAGCTCCTAGGCAGGCCAATGAGGCAGGGTGGGGTCTGTCGGTAGAAAGGAACTTGCTGTGGTCTTGAAGAATCACCTCAATGCCGTCCTCCATTGTAAAGTGTCACTAATGCGGTTAAAAATACAGCAAATGAGGAGAGATACCACTGCAGCAAAAATGTACAAAATGTTCCTATCCTGTGAGGAAATATGTCTGAAGATCTCCATAACACAAACTTTTAGACATTTTAAAGGTGTAGTGAGTAGCATATCACCAAAGAAACCGACAACTGCCGCTCTTTGCTAGCTAGGAAGAGCTAGCTAGAGTCTGAGGGACAGCGACAGAGAGTCGGACATCAGCACGTGAAAACAGCGTGTAGAGCTGGAATATTTTCACACCTAACTCTGTAAATTGAGGGTTTATTTCAACCAAACCAGAAGACTGTTGGTGAGTGAGTGAGTTTTACTTAGTGTATGTCGAGTTTGAATGAAGTGTGTGAGTCAATTAGCTCGTCTGAGTTTGGTAAAAGAGAGAAATTTGAATTCAGAAGGCGTATGGTTGTGTTTTTCTGCACAGTAAGGAAAGGAGAAGTTAAAGTTTTTCATTTCTTGACATTTTGTGAGTTTATTTTGCCCATTCATTATGCTAACAGCTAGCATATACCTGCCGGTTGTCAATACAAAGTGCGAGACAGGGCGGGCTGGGACTAGCTGGTTAGCATGCTAACTTCAGTTAGCAGTGTTAGCTGGTGTTTTCTCACACTCTGTTGATGAGAGTTCATTTTTTTGAATGTTTTAAACTGAAATACCAGCCACATGTTACAAAGTGCTCATTTTAATGTGGAAATGTTACATATTAAATCTTTAAAACAACAAATTAGGGTAGAAAAAAGTGAATTGCTTCTAACAACAACAAAAAAATGCTAAGGTGGCTGTATTTCTATTAGAAATAATTAGTGGAGTTTAAAGCAAGGTATTCAAAGAATCCAGCCTGTAAATGTTATATTTACTTTTGTAATTAAAAACTTGAGGGTGTAATATAAAGTTCATGCATCATCTGTATTTGTCACCTGGATATTTGGAGCTGTTGAATTTTATTTTGGAAAACAGGGCGAGCCTGCTCAGGATAAAAATAACCAAAAAGAAAAGTTCCTTCCTTTGCAAACAGTTATAGCTCACTTCAATATCAACATGTCGCAACGCTTATTTGATTTCCGCCAATATTACCTTGTTAATCATTTACCACACGGCTGCAAGAGCACCTCTCCCAACAGCAGATGGTGCCACCGCGACCTCTGCTCGTGCAGAAACATCTAGAAAAGTTTTTGTTTACCACGCTCGGGTCCTGAAACCATCAGAAATTAAACCTCTGTTCATGAAACCACCACAAGATTCCTGTTCAAGAGGAGCTCCGCCACTTTATATTATCCCAAAGCAGCGTTCAAACAACAGATATTCCTGGATTTTCTGATTCTGGACGAAAAAATCGGTGCAAAATATTTAAAAGCAAACGAATGAATTGGTGAGGAACTTACTCAGGAGCGAGATGCACACAGAAGAGCTGCGGCTCTGCTGCTTTTCATGACGTTATAACACCAATACTGTGGAGACAGACGCGTTTGTGCAGCCTACCTCAACCGCCCCTTCTCTGCTGCTGCGCACACACGCACACACACACACACACACCAGATCCTCCAGTCAAAGGGCGATCAGTCAGCACCATATCCCGCCTATAACTCCACACACGTCCTATCAGATGCCTGCTGCTAAACTGGCTGATACCAGACTCATGGCAGCCGCGGCTCGCATCCAAGCTGTGGTCCCTCTTGAATCTCGCTTATATAATGTGTGTTGTGTCTGATGCTGCGTCTTTGCGCACGGTGGATTATTCTGAGCGCCGTCGGCTTCAGCTGTAAGATGAGCAATAGAGGGCAAACATGGAAAATGAGCCCGCCACCGGTCCTCACTTCCGCAGTTTGTCATTTGCACCTCTCACATTAATTATGCAGCTCCTATAATCCGCCTGAAAAGAGGAAGCCGAGGTGATTATAATTGCAAAGATGCCCATTTTTATTCACTTCCGCCACTTCGCTTCCATTGAAAGGCACATGATAATAATATTCATCAACACACACACACACACTCAGGCCCTCTCTTATTTGCTCAGCCGCTTGCTCTCTGAAGCGGGGCTGGATGCATGGATGGGTGGATGGATGGGTGGATGGATGGATGGATGGGCGGGCTGCAAGACCGACCCGAGAGTGACGCAAAAAGGAGAGGCCATTATATTTGCTTCCTGACGGAAAAAAAAAAAAAAAAAAAAAGATTATGCTGTCCAGCTGGGAGTTTATTATAGCTCCTGAAGTAGAGAGATATCACTGAGGCTAAAAATGGACTTGTATGGGAAGGTAAGCTGCGTTATTTCTGTATTGTAAGAGAGAGAGAGAGAGAGGGAGAGAGAGAGAGCATCAAACAGCATCCCAGATTGAGATTAAAGATTTTCAGGGAAAATCGCATTTTTAGTTTTGCTCTTACAGGATGAGGAGCGACAGAAGTCTGATGCTTTTTTTAAATTTTCCTTCTAAAAAAAAAAAAGCCGAACTGAAAAAGCTTTTTTCCTGCGCTTCCTCATTAAACCACACAGCTGTTGGCAGATGTGACGCGCCGCACGCCGGGTAATGTAGTCGCATCTCTGCGCTTCGCCTCTGCTCTTCCACCGGCCAAAAAACTACAACCCCCGTCTTCTTTAAGATCACCACCATCACCGCCAGCACTCGGTGACGTCAGAGACACGCACGAAACACTCTTCCCCCTTTTTTTTTTTTTTTTTCTTATGCTCGTGCTCATCTCACGCGAGCCAGCTCAGGGGCGCGTGCCACATCCGACGCGGAGGGGACAGCTCCCAGGTGCTGAAACTGGTCGGCGCTCCAGAGAGACACAGAGAACACAGAGGGGGGAAGGAAACCGACGCCTGCCAAAGACACAATTCATTTTTTCAAAAAAAAAGAAAAGAAAGAAAAGAGAAATAATATACGTATTCTGCAGAGACAGGGGCAGGTACAGATAGAGCCGAGGCCTTCAAAAACAGGTTTGTTCACACAATGTCCGTTCATGTATTAGTAGTTATATGGAAGAAGAGGGATGAAATGACCTCCTTGCCCAACAATCGCTCGTCTGACATTATCCGGCATGCAGCTCCCCGCTCATCTAACATCGTGTGCTTTCATATTATTTAGATCGACTGCTGTTATCGCGGTGTGTGTGTGTGTGTGTGTGTGTGTGTCAGCGTTGCACTGATATTTCGAAAAGCGGTGTCCTTGCAAATTCTGCCTCAGTGGTGGTTTTTTTTCATACACGGAAGCGAACAGAGACCCGGTGCAGGCTGTGCAGGATGGAGGTCCGGCATCTTTTTTTTTTTTTATATAGCAGCTACAAGGAGAGAGGCAGAGCTAGGCTGTCCATGTTTGTCATTAAAGCGCAGTGGCTTTGTCAAAACATTCACCTTGGAGCAGAGATGACTGTGCTCTTGTCGTCTTGGTAGTACTCGTGTCCTCTTAGGTCGTTGGCTTGCACGGGAAAAAGGTTAGGATAGAGATGAATCTTCACCTCAACAACCTACACTGAGCAGTGTAGGTTGTTGAGGTGAAGATTCATCTCTATCCTAACCTTTTTGTAGGCTCTAGTTTAAATATGGAGGGTGATTTAATTCGATTGTAGTCAGTTTTTCAAATGTAAAATTAAAAGCATCACACTCAGAACTGATAAATGAGCAGTTTGGATGCAAAATATGACACAAAACAGTGAAGTTTGATGTTTTTTCAGGTCCGCTTTGAGAATTTAAAGCAGTATTTTGGCCCGGCACAGAAAACTACCGAATTAGATTTGTGTTTAACATCAATAATAATCATCTACTTTCATTAAAGGAGTCATTTTGAGAAACTCTGCTCATTAAAAATCCTGCTTATCTAATACTCAATCGATACAACAGCTTGCTGTGTTGGTCATGCTGGTTCGCCTGACACAGCCTTCTGTCACCTCTGATCTGTGGCCTGTTCAACAAGCTTGTACTGTACTCTGAGCCCGTGCACATCAATGAGAAGTTGTTTTTGCCGACTGAAAAACAAATAATCTCCCCCTTTTTTTTGTTTTGAGACGCTCCACGTCCTCTGTGCGTCACAGCTCTGTGATGCCTCGCATTAATTCAAGGTGAAGTGTCTCATGCAATCTTTTGTTGTTGTTTCAGATGGCTGCCACTCAGGATGTGAAAGGGAAGGGGGAGGGAGGGGACCAAAACTTTGACTACATGTTCAAGCTGCTGATCATTGGCAACAGCAGCGTGGGCAAAACGTCTTTCCTGTTCCGCTACGCCGACGACGCCTTCACCTCGGCCTTCGTCAGCACGGTGGGCATCGACTTCAAAGTGAAGACCGTGTACAAGAATGACAAGAGGATTAAACTGCAGATCTGGGTATGAAATATTAACATCTCCGAGCATTAAACATGTAGAAGTGAGCCTGCAAATCCCTCTGCTTACAAAGCCAGACTCCATATAGATGGAAATGTAGAGTACAAAGCAGCAACCTACAACAAACTACTTTTAAATAGTCCTTCCATGTTTCTTCTTCTGTCATGCCAATCACGCACACATTTCCATTTAATTCACTTAATTCCAGAGCATTTGCATGTTGAAACACTGGAAGAAATCAGTTTTCTGTTGTCCTCCAAGGGCTCCTGGAGGACTATCTAAGCTCCAAGGGGGAAGGGGCTGTTTAGAGTTGCCCTGCCCCCCTCGTTTCTCTTGTTCTGCTCGTCTTTGCGTTCCTGCAGAGTGACTCCTGTCTGTGAAAGGCTGTCAATCTATGCCCAGAGCCCACTTTCCCCCGACCTCTGCCCCTGTCTTTCTCTGCTGATCAATATCGTTCAAGGACCGTGACAGGAGCTCTATGCTTAGCCAAGTCCTGCACACACAGGATCACCTTTGCATTAATTCATCATGGTTTGAGCTCTTGCTTGCTTGTTATGCTGGGACATACTTACCTTTACATGTCTTTTTACCAGGATACTTTGCATCATGTTATGTATACCTCAGTAAAAACATAGAATGTAAGCTAATACTACTTATTAGTAGTATTGTGTTGTCTTTTCCTGGTTTTAAAGGCTGCATTACAGTGAAATTATGTACTTTTCTGAGCTGACCAGTCTGTTTTACTTGATCTTATACTCGCCTTTACCTTCTTAGTCACTATATCCTCATTACTGATGATTATTGTATCAAAAATCTCACAGACCATATTCACATGGCAGCCATTTTCCTCTGACGTCACACTCAGGGTCTGAAGCTCAAATGCTGGGATCAGTCATGAACTTTGGGAATTTGACAAATTGTTATTACTTTACCGCTTATTGATTGATCAGTAGCTTAAAAGACAATGGATAGGTCCATATTTCAAGGTGAAACAACAGTTTTTACACCCCAACGTAAGCATTCAACTACTTCCTAGCGAACATTTGTGCTTGTTTACCTCCATTGCATTTCACTTTCAGGCTCACAATGTGTCCGAGTTGTACGCTGATATTTTAGAATGAATTTATGCTTTTTCCTATCCTATTATTATGTGAGTTAACATTATCAAACAGCTGATAGTCAAAATGTTAGCTAGGAAGTGGTTGAATGCTCACGTTAGTCCTTCTCCAATGGAAGCTAATGGGTTGTGAAATATGTTGTTACTTTGATTATTCATTGTTTTTTCAGCTGCCGGTCAATCAGGAAGCGGTGAAATGACAACACTTTCCCAGATTTCCTTCATTTATACGACTTGCAACGTTGGACATGGCAATACAACATTTAAGCCTCCCACCCCGAGCGTGATGTCAGAGGACAAACCATCCCATAAGCCATTATATAATGTCAGTGTTTCTATTTCGGCGTCTCAATTTGCAACAAAAAACATATTCAGTTCTTTGTTCCTGGATGAAAACGCGTGGCGTATCAGCAGCGTGCTTAATTAATTGCAGAAAGCTTGGGCAAAGGTTGTATTGTGTCGTCTTGGTATGGAGACAGATGGAAGTCTCAACATCACTGACAGGAGACTAGTAAGTGTTAGTTTGGCACACAGCAGGGTAGAAACACAGAAGCAACACCTTCCTCAGAATGTGTGGGAAACTGGAGGATGTCTGAGGCTGTTTTAATTAGGAGTTCATGTGAGCTGTGGAAGCAGTTTGTATCAGAATACCTTTGAGATAGCGAGGGGACACGTATGTAAAAGTTCCTCTCGCTCTCTCTCTTTATTTCACTTTCTTTCCCGTCGCCGTCTCTCTCTCTTTCCTCCTTCCTTTCTGTACCACACGAAATGTTTCCTTCAGAGCCTTTGCTCTCTCTTGTCATAATAGTTGTCTTTTGCAGCGATTAGCCATCCCCAGACGTTTGGTATTTGCTAATCACATAAAGAGACAAAGGAGAAGTGCGCCGGCAGGATGTGAAAACTGAATTTGAACAGTCAAATGGCTGGCTAATCGGGGTAATGTGTTTTCATCATTAGCAAAGACAAGCATATTCAGAGAGAAAAAGGATTGTCTTTGCATCCACATAATTGGCCTGTCTGTTTTAATTGGGCACACAGAGAGCTGAGACTTACAGTACAGTAAGTGGCCATTTAAGGTGATGGCTATTGGCTAATGTCATTGTGCTAGTCGCACCATTAATCAGCTGAGAGATAAAAGTGTCAAAATGCATCATAGAGTCGTCCCTGTTGTCGTATTTGGCTGAAGTGAATGAAACACACCACTGAGCACTGCCAAGACGAATCTCGTGAAAACCTGATTTCCACTTTACTGAATGAGGAAGAGTTGAGGCGAGTGTCAGCCTCCGCTCTACTTGAAGTCGTCAGCTTCTTGGATTGATTTCTGGTGAGCTGCAGACTACAAGCGAAGCTTTTCAAGGAGCTCCAATTCACGGGAGTCAGCGTTTTTTTTCCCGTCTTTTTAACTGAGAACAAGCAAAGCGGCTCACTAAAATAGCCTGGAAATGCAAAGGTCATTGTCAAGCACGCGGGCAAGAATCAATAGGATACTGAAATGTCTCAGACTGAGGTTGAAACAGCATTCGGATTAATTGCAAATACTTTATCATGACTTGGCTTATCCACAGTCCAAAGAAACATCATCCTCTGTTAGTTTGTTCTGAATGTCAGTCCATAAAAGACGCTATTTACACAACAAACACCCACTGCTGACATTAAAAATGCACACATTCACATGCAATATCTGACAAAAGGTCCTAGCCGTGGTGTTAGTGTGTGTGGGGTGTGTGTGAGCTTGGCAGAATGTGAGCTCTGTCCCTGTGAAGTGAAGGTCAGAGCTGTCCTCTGGCCATAACAGGCACACTGTTGCAACCATGTGCTGACTGATAGAGAGCACAAAAACCCAATGTGGCAAATACAATCCAATGCAGCCTGTCGGGCGTCTGTTTAACAAGAGCCAAGTGGAGCATCCAGAAGTCCTCCATCATGATTCAGAGAGCGCTGCAAACACACTTGTTGTGGGCGGAACAACAGTGCAGTAAACATACAGTGCAAACATGCGGGACATGTTTGGGATTTATTATTATGTAACTTATCTACACAATTTCAGGGCGGGTACTTTGAGGAAGAAGATCAAACAAACACAAACGCTCACATATCTCTTCCTCGTGGACACACTCACCGTACAAGAGCTTCATCTGTCTGAATTGGGATCCATTAGCCTTTTTCATTGGCATCTGGTAGCAAAGCTTGCAGCGGGCGCTTGTTTCCAGGGCAGTCTGTGTACAATGTACTACTCCTCGAATGCTGTATAATCACTAGCTTGCTCGGCCTGTGAGCAATTTGTTCAGCCTTATCATGAACAGCAAGCAGTTTCTGGAAGCTTTAATCATTCGTCCCTCCCCCCCCTTTTTCTAAAAAATGCATGCCATAAGCTGAGCTCTGAATGCCGCGCCGCCAAGTGTTTAACACAGCTGAGCAATTATTTTATTGAGGAGAGGAAAGGATCAATCACCTCAGCCAGAACCGGATCGCTGTTTCGGGCACCTCATCGATGCAAAGCCAGCGAGGCGATTAGCATAATGATTGTTTCCACATCATGGACACAATAAATGAAGCCATAAGTAAATGTAGATCCCGAAATGTAGCTCCTCAATGCTGCCTAGTACGTATAAATAGCTGCATATTAATAATGCACATGTCTGCTCACTTCCCACTTGCATGTGCTGTGCAGGGTCATGTCAGTGTTGCTGAGCCTCACAGTGCAGTCAGGCGGCTAACAGAGATGCTAAATCATGTTGTCTGTGTGTAGGACACAGCAGGCCAGGAGCGCTACAGGACCATCACCACTGCCTACTACCGCGGGGCCATGGGCTTCATCCTCATGTACGACATCACCAACGAGGAGTCCTTCGGCGCCGTGCAGGATTGGTGAGTGGATGTTTTGACAATTTTCGTATGACGGTGTCTCTCCTGCCGTTTCTTTCTGTTTCCACAAATCAAAAACTGCTTCCTTTTTGTAGCTTTAATGCAATAATTTGATATCCTGCACTCTTGACGTTGCACATGGTTTTTCCTTCTTCTGGCACAAATCTGCAAAGCTAAACGGTTTACTCCTGACAGCGACAGTATATTCCTCTCGCTCGAATATTTGGCTGTCTTGTTATGTAGCGTGTATTCTTGCATCTCTGTCGGGGTTCCAAGGGAAACTTGTCAAGGTCATGGCTCTCGTCCATTCATGAGTCACACAGGCGTCTGGAGGCTGAACAGTAGCCAGGGCCCAAATGTCAGTGATTTATGATGAGGCATTCATGTCTTAAACAGGGCTCGGGAGGCGACGTTCAATTGGCTGCAGAAACCAGGTTTCTGGGTTAGGATTCTTGCTCCAGAAGCGACCGCTTCGTCATCGCCACAAACAGCCAGGAAGCCTTGAGTCTCAGCTCTAGAGCTAATTGCGTGCTTTGATTTACATCTTGCTGATCTTTCGCCTTACACCCTGACTCTCCGCAGGTGTTGTGGTGAGAAAATGTCATCCTCCATTTAAGTTACACCCTGCTGTCCTGCACAGTTATCTCTCTCTGCCAGCCCAAAGAGATTACAGCAGCACAGAATGAGCATTTTTTCTGAGAGGGAGAATCAAATGGTCTTATGATGTTACTGCAAGGAAACTGATGATATGGCTCACACAGACTTGACATAGATGGTGGTGTAGTTTTGCAGTTGACACTTGCATGTGGCTTGCACCCTTTGTAGGACTGTGACAATCGCTATTAAGGCCAGTGTCTGCTTAGCCCGCATCACTTAGCTAGCAGCGCTTGACAGCTGCTTTAGGAAGCATCTGTCCAGGCTAAAGCAGCTGCATTTAACAATAGAGAACCTTATTAGCATGCGTTATGTTAAAATGCTCCACATTATCAAGCTGATTTGTGTTGGAATACATTTACCTTAATTTACACGGCAGGAAACACGTCTTCTTTCTAAAGAGAGGTCGGCGCCAGACACACCTATTATTCTTTTAAGGCCGGTCTGACACTTTGATGGAATACTGCAGTCTGAGCACTGTCTGTGATGGGTGTCTTAATTAATGGAGCCAAGTGTGTCACTGGCAGCGACAATCCTGGAGAGTTACCTGTGAGCTTACTTAGCAGACAGTGCACAAATCAGTCAGTCAGCCGTACACAAAGAAAGAGCCTCCTTTTTAAAATACCCTTCACATAACCACTATTCTTTCCTTTCTTGCCTTTGCCACCGGCTTTAATTCCACTTTTCTCTTTCCCTGGTTCCTTCTGACAAGGTTGTAGGAAAAAAAAAAAAGAGGGGTTGCCATGGCAACGGCTCCTTTCCCCCGACTGTGCCTGAATTAAGCTTTGTGACGTGCTCATTTCCTGCCTGTGACAGAGACAAAACAGGGAAATATTGTAACGCTGCTATAAAATGTAGGACTTGAGTGATAACACGCTAATTAAACGATTTTATTACAGCGTTTACTTTCCTTTATCACCCGTCCTCTCTTCTCCAGAGGCCAAATTGTTTTAAAATCAGCGTGTATAAATACAGACTCTGTTAGACGGGATACAAACACAATTGTTTTTCTCTCAGTGAACGTTATCAGCAGCTGGTTTTGAAATGACCCACATCTGAACTGTTATAACAAGTCAGAACTGGACAGAAGGGAGGAGGAGTGCCAACATCACGCTGTTCTCGCTCCTTCTCTCTCTTTTGGAGTCGTCCTTTCTTCCTCTCATTCTTCATGGCTCCCTCTCTCACTACTGCTTACAGCCTGTGGTATGATAGCTGGCCTACTTTTAGTCAAACAGCATCACCACAGGAGATATTTGTTCCCTAAATTCCCTCTCAAAATGCTTTTTTTGAAGTGAATGCAGCAAGAGCGCCTCTCTGAAACTGAAATTTCTTATAAATGTTGAAATTGTTGTGCAGGAACAGTTAACAAGATGTAAATGATTTGTTAACCTTTAATGTTCACGTTGTAATTTTATTATTTTACTTCACAGCACATACAGTTCTAGCTGAGCTGAGCACAAATCCACTTCCATTTAAATTTTCTAAATCGGTCAAAGTATGAGGCTACAGCGCATACAGCAACATTTCTTCTTATCATTTAAATGGGTGTTAAACCACCTTTTTTATATTGTGTATTTTAAAGAAAATCAACTTTGTCTACCGATTAAGAACATTAGTATGTAAAATCAAAAACTTTGTTTTTTTCTGTAGCATTTTTGTCCACTTTTTGTTTCCTTAACATACTAAATATAGTAATTTGTCTTTAATGGGTCATAGTAAAAGATGCATAAATTGTAGCGGTAATGACTTGTTTCATATACAGTATAATTGGATATAGACAGTAGTATAATTTCCCCTACCATTTAAGCTGCAAAGAAATGTAGTAATATAAAATCATTCTCATTCACATGTAACATACATTACAGAACATTATGACAATATAACATTAAAGAGTAACTCCACTAATTTTACTCATTAAAGGTCCCATATTGCAGAAAGTGAGATTTCCTTTAAAGTGAGATTTTTTATTAAGAAGCAGGCCTGGTGCTTATAAATACTGTGAAAGTCTCAAACACTCAATCCACGGATAATAAAAACTGGCTGTATATAACTATACAGCCAGTACCCTCAGCCAACCAAGCTTCGTGCCAACATTACCCCCAATGCAACTTAGCCACTGAGTGACATAACTGGAGGCAATTAATTAGATTACATGTACCATCGTCTGGAGCCACAAAAGGCTTTATGCTACTTTTTCCACAGATGCAGCAGTACTCCCAAGGACCTGTAAACACACTCTAATGTGTAAAAATAGGGTAGTTATCCTTTACTTTACCCAACACAAGCTAGCTTGATTTTAAAACAACAATATACACATTTGCAAGGTGTGTGGATCTTCCGTATAGTCATTATTTACAATTTTAAAGGAAAGTATGACAAATATCATTATCAAATAGCCTGAAAATAGGAAATAATAACCTATCTGAGAAAAAGTGATTGCATGTTTTCAGCCCTTGTTGAATTGACCCAATTTCCATCTGCCATCAGTGACTCAAATATAAAACCATGCCAATCGCATGGTTATGCAATCACTGTCCATGAACTGTCCAAATGGCAGACCAACTTCACATCTCGTCCTTTGCTCTGCCATCTTTCACGTTAATTTCCTGTCCAACAAAAAGTGGCACAAAAACAATCCTGACAAGCTTCTACAAAACCTAGCAACAGCATGTTTATTGCTTTGATTGTTTGTTTTTTCTTTTGGCATTTGTTTCTAATTATATCTAATTGTTTCTAATTAGGTCAACCCAGATAAAAACCTACTCGTGGGATAATGCACAGGTGGTGCTGGCTGGAAATAAGTGTGATATGGAAGAGGAGAGGGTGGTGTCAGTGGATAGTGGCAGACTGCTGGCAGAACAGTTGGGTAAGTCTTAGACCAATCTTCATCCTTATGTAATTTCAATTGGATGTTGTTTTTCACTTGCTGGTACTTGTGTTGCCTTTTGTGTACGGCTGCAACCAACAATTACTTTCTAGATGAACTGAATGATCGTTTGGTCTATAAGATGTCAGAAAATAGTAAAAATATAAATAAAAAATATCCATCTTTCTCAAAGTTTCTCAGAGGTGATGTCTTGTTTTGTCACCCTGGACCCATTTAGTTTAATATGTTATAAAACAGATAAAAGCAGGAAATCTCCGCATTTGAGAGGCTGAAAACAGCGTTTTCTTCCAATTTTGCATGAAAGATTACTTCAGTGATTATCAAAATGTTGGAGATTATTTTTCTGACAATCAGCTGTACTTTTGTGGTATTATCAGAAATGTACAAGCAGCTTTGTTTCCAACCTTGCGCAGCAACAATAACTGTCAAAGCTTCTCCTAAAAATGAAATCATAAATATTCATCACTTGCTCGTTGTCTTTGGTCAGCCCTGTCGCTTCATGTTACCTGCTCTTCCTCTTCCCAAAGGCTTTGAGTTCTTCGAGACCAGCGCCAAGGACAACGTCAACGTGAAGCAGACCTTCGAACGTCTCGTTGACCTTATTTGCGACAAGATGTCCGAGAGCTTGGACAGTGATCCGGCCGTCACCACAGGAGCTCCCACTGCCAAACTCACGGACACCGCTCCGCCCCTCCAGCAGCCCGGCTGCAACTGTTAGTGACTGATGTCAGGAAGCAAAGGGGAAGGCAGCGCAGGTCCCGTAAGGTGGTAGAGTTGTGTCCTTCCTCAGCGTTATCACTCCTTCTAGTGCTGCTTTCTCTGGACTACAGTTCAAACCCTGTTTAGTGGTAGAATTACAAAAATCCAGTCGTTATCTCTCAACTTTATCACCTTATATCAAGAGCAAATAACCAGAAAAAGAGAAATGGCTATTGTAAAATGTGTAACATTACAGGATATCTAGAACATAGAGACACCATATTCTCATTCTTTAGCTAGTTAGTACGGTTATAAACCAAGTATATTTGATAAGGCTTGAAATAGTCCATAGTCATGATGTACAGTTAATCCTTAAGACCTTTAAAATCTTTAAGACCTAGAATAATTATGAAATGAAGGGATAGAGTCAGTGAGTGCTTTAATGATTCTTTTATTCTTGTTTTTTGTACGGTATGTATTTTCCTTTTATAGGATTACTCTGTCTCCTAAAGCTGCCAAATCTATGATTTAGTGCACTATAGGATGTAGCGGCTTTCTTTCATGTACTGAGCGTGTGTGGCTGTGGTGTGACTGTACAGTAAGTGCGCGTGGGTTTGCATGAGTGTGAGTTTCAAGTCGCAAATGAGTGCAACTTAGTCATCTAAAAAAAAAAAAATCATCTACCTTGGATAAAAAAGTGGCCTTTCAGCATCTCCAACACGGCCTCTGTAAGTTCCTCTGTCATGCTTACTTTTGGAATGAATCCAGTACGTATAATGTTGATGTGAGTACTGTTCCACGTTTTTTGCTGTCTGTAGATGTGTGATTTCTCTGATAAGTATACCTGTTAAATCTTAAAAGCAACTATTTCTATGTGCTTAGCCTCTAAGATGACCCGTTATAGTTTGATGCGACGAGCATGCCGCCAACAAAAAAGGTCAATTACGTGAACTGTTTTGTCTAAGGATAAAACCATCCAAGCAACGATTTCACTAAATAAAATCTCACACTGACAAGGCACAGTGCAGTGTATTTAACAAAACACCTGATCAGCTCTGGCATGGAATAAACAGCCATATATATATATATATAAATATCGTTTAACTTTTGAGTCAGCATGCTAAAAATTCATGTTCGTGCTAAGAAATTAAAATCCCTTCAGAAGGACAAATCTCATCATAGACATACAGTAGTTTAAAATGGGCAGCATATACAAGTACTGTAGTGGTCTTAATGATAATAACTTAAGTCCATATAGTATTAAACACATTTTAAAATCAAGATAGCCTTTCAGTTCTGCAGTTTATAGGAAAAAAAAAAATAACGTGCCAAACTTTACAATCCCTCCAGCATCGTCAGTTCTTTGTTGCATAGTTGAATAAAAGCTCCAAAAAATTGCATGAAGTCACTCCTGACTTATCTATGTAGATTTATATAATGAGATAGTGTATATATATCACTCTGTGTTACAGATTTAGGAGCATTGTCACGGCACTCGCTGTGAGATGCAATGGGCCAATAAGTGCAATATTTTATGAATGAAAACCCCTGTACATAGTCCCTCCTGTCCCTGAGTACGACGACTCTATCTGCGGTATGTTTGGGTCAGAACGGCTCCAGGACCGATGTACAATCTCTGAAAAAGGAGTGTGTGCACGGTTGCAGCCACTGAATGTGTGATTTGGTGTGTGTGTGTGTGGGGGTGGGTGTGTGTGTGTGTGTCTACCTGCCGTATTGAACAGACAAATTACGTAATATAGTGTATTGTTTGTGTATACCTTTTGTACAAATGTATTCACGTACTATATGCTGTTCCTGCTAACTGTTGGGTGTTGATTGAACTTGTGTTATCATGTCAAAATGCAGTGTTATTGTGAATGATAGTCAGGGGGATAACTTAGTCCACGCCATATGCCACACTGTTGTAATTCCCAGACGAGGGAAACACGTAAAACTGGTTCGAAGACCCTGCTCATATGTGTGCACACGTGCTTTGTGCGTGTGTGTCTGTGTATGTGTGTGATATTATCATTTAACGCAAATAGCCATGAAATAAATTATCGTATTGATCTCCAGTCAAGATTCATTTAATAGAGGAGTAGATATATGGCAGTCCAGATGCCCAAACTGTCATTCTTGGGCAAATCTCATCTTAGAACAGTATGACTTCACATATAACTGAATATATTTGTTTCTCCGAGTGCAAGCAAAGTAAGAAATAATATGTTTTTGAGATTATAGGAAATAAATCAGATTCTATCAGTGGGTGTCTGTGTTTTCTCTCGCTCTCTGCTGACAAGACTGAAGCATGAAGGGGGGATCTGGTGGCTGCTGCCCTCTAACTGGGACCTGATGTCTCTTCTGTGGATGCAGCACAGGCGCCTTTGTATCATTTCTAGGACGTGTGCACCACCTAGTGTTGGAGAACTACACCTGCGCCAACATGTCACAGCTGGTGGTGAATTGTGGTGGTCAAATGTAGTGCTGGGAAGTACATTCACTCAGCTTTTCTTGATTACTGACATTTAATGCTACATTATATTTATACCTCACTACATATCAGAGGCAAATATTGTAGTTTCTACTCCATTTATTCACTCATAACACATTTATTACCCCATCAGAGTTACTTACATTTTTACTTGATTAATTGATGCATGTTAACCCAACAGTATTTTTTAAATAGTTACAATAATGATCTAATTTTCAAAAATATGACAGTGGTGGTGAAATGTCACCAAATCTATTTAATTAATGTTGCACAGTACAGTACTCATTTTTGGCACTTGTACCCTGCCTGTTTTTTTCTGCTTTTTGCCTCTTCTCCCCTAAAATCTAATATTGTACTTATCTTATTGTACTCCGCTACCATTTTCTGAAAGCCATATTTATTGAAGATTTTGATTTTACAAACAATATTCGTGATCCTTTTATAAAATGATGCATTGTAAGTAATATAGTAATATATATTGTATGCAAAGTAATATAATAGTAATCATACTGTAATGCAATGAAAATATAACACTGAGAGTTTTGATACTTTAGCTGCTAATACTCAAATACCTGCAGGATGTTTGCTTGTATTTTTACACTGCAGCATGGTTACCTTGTTAGTGTAAAGCTCTGAATACTAAAAAAGAATGGAAACACAAATGTACCAGATTTATAAATGTATATGCATGTCAAATAAGCATTTATTCATCACTTCATAACTGGTGCTTTTACAGTATCACATAGAACATATTCCTTTATATCTTTATTGCACTTTGTCAGATATCCACTGCTGGTGACAAGTTACAAAATACTAGTATACATGTACAGCAGCCTGTATGACTGTTCGCTGGGCGGATAATGCTGTTCAGTTAGAATGAACGACAGAGCTGAATTTACAGCTTATGTTCATTCAATAGTGATAGGCTCCTGGAGGTAAGTAGTACGTAAAGATTCAAACTGTTCATATGTGCATATAGAAGTATCTACAGTATAAAGAATTTAAAAAATGGCATATATTTGAAAGGTGTATGAGCATGCATCTGTGTAAGATGCAGTTTAATTTTATTGACATGTTGTGACATTTAGGTAACACCTTATAACAACCATCATTAATAAATGGTACATTTACAGTTAATTAAACATTACTTAATAGTTATTTCACTGTTAACAAACAATGAATTGCTTTATAAATCATTTATTAAGCAACTGTTTATAATATGCATTTATTTGCTTAATAAATACTTAATTTGTTATTTAATACTTGTTTAACAGTGAAATAACTTAACTAAACTTTAGTTAACCATAATTAATAGTAAATTATAAGTTATATTTAAAATGTTACCAATATTTAGGTTGTACAAAGAATTGGATAATTGTTTATAAAATGTAGATACATTTGTATGTATAAAGGTATAAATGAAGGTACATAATACATAATTATGAGTTAACTGATCAGCACTGGAGGTGGTGAATTATATTTATTCACTTGATGTGATAGTTATTCTTGTTTTGTTTTGTTCTTTTACATGTTTGAAGTAAAGTATATCAATTAATAAATGCTATATGAAGACGCAGCGCTCTATAAACTGCACACCACACCCACTGGCTTTGGTTTGAGACACATCTCCCACCCAAAGCAGTCTGTGGAGAATTACTGAAACACAAAGTGCTTTCAGGATTTTTGGTAACTGTGATCTCCATCATTAGTAATGTACAGCGCCTCCATCCCACACTGTTTAACCATCTGAAACAATGACAACAAGAAACCAGTGAGTAGGCAGAATCAACCCATGCTTTTATTTAATCCATTGCATATAAAAACTTTTTTTTTTCATTCTTTTTTTGTTTGTTTTTTACATAAAGTTGTATGATCTACAGTGCTATCCAATAAACTGCAATTAACAAGGAATCCATTAAAATAACATTTTAATTGTCTTGTGAAACTTCCAGACAAGTTGGCATTCTAAAGACATAACCCAAAAAATAATTGTCCTGAAGACCTTTTTTTAAGTTACAGTTTGTGTTTTCCTTTCATACCATAAAAAATAGAACACATAATGAGAAAAGAACCCACTGTTTCCATTGGTCCAGGGCTGTTAAGAATCTACAGTATGTGTGTCAAAAGAAGAGTCCCCGTTTCGGGGACAATGATGCACTCACCCAAACCCCTATCCCACCCTCCCCACCCCCCAACCCCGCCCTTCACTACAGAAATATACTAAACCCTTCTCCTTACCAGGCAGAGAAATGTCAGTGGTTTTGGATATTGCAAGTAATGTGAGTGGAAGTGTGGGCCGAGCATAGATAAGCAACACACCGTCAGTGTTTCAGCCATAATTAATGCAGCAGTGGCTGAACATGCAGATGTGTCTCAAAGCCTCTGTGCTTCGTAGGCCGCGGTCGAGCAGCAACTGCACACTCCCGTCGCACCCCATTCAGTGTTTGTAAGCTGCGGCACAACCGCATGGATGCGCGGACGACACCGCAGCAACCCGGCAAAGTTGCTCCCAACATTTGTTTGCATCTGAGCGGTTGTGTCACATCTTTGAGTGTAGTGGCAGGGTTGTACAAGAAGATGCGAGTTGCTGCGACCAGGTCTACGGCAAAAACGACTCTTGGACATCCGGCTATAGGCCACACATCACTCAAGTAGTAAATCTATGACTTGTAGTTGACCTGAATCTCTGCAGACATATTTTCCAGTGCCACGTTTTTTTCCGATAGAGCAACTTGTGTTTGGCTGTGATAGTAAAAAGGCAACGTTTTTTTCAAATTCACAACAGGAGATCAGGGTAACCCGAGCCAAGAGATTCACTAATGCAGCAAAAGAGAACTAGAAAATAATCTAGGAAATAAAAAGGCTAAAGTAAATGACATGCGTTGAATTTAAGGCACAGCCCATGGGCCAAGGAACAGTTTCTTTTTAAAAAACAATTTGGCTTTCCCCCTCTCTTCACTGAGCTAGTTCTCAGATATAAGCGACATGTCGATGGATCATTTTTACACTGAAGCTCATGTGTAATAAACATTCTCTCAACAAGAGGTACGTAATACAGCCACACCATCACCAAAAGGGATGATAAGAATCAACCATTTACAACAAACGGCATTATGATAGTAATAACATTAATAATTATATATTATATACAGCACAATAAATATATGTTTGTAAACAGCGATAAAACCAGAAAATCTTTATTACAGGTAAGGGCATCGGGTGAGGATGAAAAAAAAAAAAAGAGAGAAAAAATAAATCTTGGCACGAAATGAAAGATTAAATAAAAAGTTTGGAAATGACACGTAATCAAAACAAGCACTGTTAAAAAAGCAGTGTGCAGTATTTCAAGTGTGTTTTTTTTTCTTCTTTTTTTTTTTTTTTACATTTGTTGATTTTCTATATTTTATGTACACAGAGGGGGGGAAAAAAAAAAGTATATTTGGGTATTGTAACTGGCAAGCCTGTACTGTGGTCTATGCTACAGTGAAATATTTACTGTACCACCTTTATATTGCAAAACAACAAATAGAAAAATATACCAATAAATAATAGCATCAGGTGTAAAGTGAAAATAAAAATAAAAAATGAGGACGAGACTCCTGGGCGAGGTGTAAGACAGCACTGTTCAAGCCTAAGTATTCATGAATGTTTTGGCGAGTTTAAAAATATTAAAGTGGTGATATATGAAGATATCAGTGCATTAGAGTATCTAAGTAGACAGTCTTATCTGATGACTACACAACGGAGCTGATTGTCTTGTCGAAAAACAAAGACAGCAACTGGGTTTCATGTTGTAAATGGCAGAATAAAAAATGACTTAAAGGGCAATTCCACCAATTCTACTCATGTAAGTGCGTTTACAAGTCTTGGGGGAGAACAACCACATGAAAAAGTATTTTAAAACCTTTTGTGGCTCCAAAAGGAAGCTACGTGTATTCTGATAATTTGCTTTCATTGAGTGGCTACGTTGCATTGTGGGTAATGTAGGCACCAGGTTTTTGAGAAGGAAGAAGAATGCGTGGAATAAAAAGAGGCATTTCTCGTTCTGCTGAATTGATCATATCCAACAGCGCCACAGGAGTGTAATCCTAGAGCAGCGGACTGCTTTTCAAAAACCTGGTGCCTACGTTAACCACAATGCAACTTAGAAAAACTGAGTGACATCACTAAAGGCAGTTTATCAGATTACATGCAGCCTCCCCTGGAGCCACAAAAAGCTTTCTACTCCTTTTTTCCCCACATATGCGGCACTACTCCCCGGAGACCTGTAAACACACTGTGCTGTGTAAAATTGGTGGCGTTACCCTTTAAATGAAAAAAAAGCATAAGAACAGATAAAGAAGAGGCTGACAACAAGCAGCTGTTTGTGATTTGTGCAAGAGAAATAAAAGAAAGGACAATAAAAGCTTTCAGAACATTGGTATAAAATCACCCCAGTAGTTTTTTCTAACACCGTTACTATTTCTGTATATTTCGGAGCACTAATCAAGCTTCTAAAAAAAGGTGCTTTTTGTATCAACTACAAAGCATTGCATTGTCTCAGGATGTGTTCAAAAGAACTGCAGGCAACAATAATAAAATTCAAAGGCTTCATCCGTGTCACAAACCATTTCAGTGAGAGCAAAGCACGAGATTGCACCTTCATGCTTCCTTCTCAGTGAAAACTCTCACCAAAATAAGAGTCGCTATGAATGAATTCCAAATTTTTAACTCACAGGACAAACCAAACATGAGTATAGTGGCATGGGAATAGTAGTATAAATGCTATTGGAGCAAGTGCAAACACCTCAGAACACTCCTAATGTAATCCAGCCTTCAAAACACTGTGACAGCAATTCTCCCCATTGGTTTCCAAAAGTTCTCTGATCTTCTTTGCTAACAAAAGAAAGCCTAGGATTGCAAAAGTAAATTCTAGAAAATATCTGAATCTTACATACAGTACGATACAAAAATTAAAGAGGTCTAGGACAGCATCATGGCTGTTTAGATTTGGGCTTTGTATCAGTCAGGTTTTTTCAAGGAAGACTTCCGACATCAGAAATGCGTCTCGAAAAGCTCCCCAGTGTGCTGCAGCTTTCATCTCTGCGCCGTCCCGTCGGGTTTTTTTTTCAGCGGAACGGCGGCGTAAAGCGCCTCCTAATATCGCAGTGGGGAGGAAATGACCTAACCGAGGGGGGAGATTCTCCTTGAACACGCCGATAAATGTCTCTGTAGAGTATGGGCACTTGATAAAACACAGAAACACTGCTAAACTTTTTCAGGCAAGGCTGAGACGAAGCGGAGGGAAGGAAAAATGTGATACGAACGGGCACCGAGCAGGCCGAGAAACTGCTCATCCATGTCCTAAACAGAAGCTCTTAAAGGGGAGGTGTAAAAGTGAAATAAAGACACACCACTTCAGTACGAACGGGAATGGAAAGGAGTTTTCCTGAGTGCAAAAAAACTTGAAGAAGTACCGGTGGGCATGTCTGGATAAAAGCTGACGGGAGGAGTGGCCAAGGTGGAGAGCAGCGCACGCTTTGGAACCATAAACATAGATGTATAAAAAACACAGACTCCACAAAACCCAAAAAATATTCTATAAATAATCATCTGTCATTACTAAGAAGAACAGTTAATCAGGTGCTGTCTATAAACTGCTATGTGTGTGGGGTGTTCTCCTCCTCCTCTTCCTCCTCCTCCTCCTCTGCTACCTCTTCCTCCACCACACATGGTTGTGAGCAAGGTGTCTCCCCCTCCTCCACCACCTCCTCCTCCTCCGCCTCCTCATCCTCTTCGTCCTCCCCCACCTGTTCGTCCAAAGGAATCTCTGTCGATTCAGAGTCCTGCGTGCAGAGTGTTTTAGAGTCAGTACAGCTGTTTTCCTCCTCTTCCTCCTCCTCCTCCTCCTCCTCCTCCTCTTCCTCCGGCTGGCTGCCGCTGTCTTTCTCAGTGTCCGACTCCCCGTCCTCCTCCAGGGTGAGCTCGAATTGGAACTTGTCCCCTCCCGGGGGTCGAGTGCCGTCTTCGGCCTCGTCCAAAGCAGGAGAGGGGCTTTGGGGGATGGTGCTTTGGTACCACTCCCTGTTGTCTTCCAATGTGTCCAGGATGTCCTGGGCGTCCGGGTGGACCAGGTCAGCCCACGTCTCCCACAGAGGGTGAACGATATAGTCTATGAAACCGACCTGCAGGAGGCATTGGGGGGGGAAAGAGGTCACTTAGCGTGCGTCTATGCACAACTTACATGTACATGTGTGTATGTGTGCGTATATTACCTGGTTCTTTTCTACCGAAGCGTTGTGTTTGTCACACATGGGGCTGATCTCCATGCCCCTCTCCCTCTCCCGGTCACCCTGGCTGAAGAACTCCTCCATGATGCGGTCCGTCCACTGCCGGTACAGCTGGAGAGGCTTCGTTGGGTTGCTCAGGTCTGCACAGTGCACCATGTTCTGGAGAACCTGAACACGACAAATAACAAGCATAACTGTAACTGAAGCATAACTGCAGTTTTCAGTTTACCAAGCCCTGATCAGTGATGGATTGTAACTAAGTACATTTACTCAAGTACTCGAGTATTCCCATTTTCTGCTTCTTCATACCTCCACTTCACTATTTCTGAAGGGAAATATTTTACTTTTTACGCCCCTCAATTATTTGATGACTTAAGTAACTAGTTACTTTGCACATTGCAAGCTGGATCAGAGCCAGTAGCCAAGTAGTTCATTTTTAAATGTATTTATTTATCGAATTTATCGCCTACCGAATAAAAAGCAAAAACTATCAGATTCAAGTACAATTCTTACGGGTGACTTTCACTTTTACCAAAATAATATTTAAAACACATCAACTGGCCTTGATGCTGTGTTTTTCTACTGATATTAAAGGGATCAGAAGGTTAAAGGGCCAGTTCACCCCAAAATTGAAAAAAAAGTACACTTTTTTCTCTTACCTGTAGTGCTATGTATCCATCTAGATTGTTTTACTGTGAGTTGCAGAGTTTTGGATATTTTGGCCGCAGAGATGTCGGCCTGCTTTCAAATGAAATGGCGCCAAAAAAGAAACTTTCTAAAAGCTCAATAGCAATGTCTCTTCCTAGAGGTCACGACCTGGTTAATCAAGGTAATCCACGGACCTTGTTGTGAGCAGCTTCACGTAGAAACTATTTTCTTTCTACCGAACTACAACTGCTAACCGGATCACTGCACAGAAAGTTGTGCATCTACTCATGGATGATTCCCTCTGCTTGGTGATACTGCTGGTGGTGAGAGAGAAGAGCAGAAAGAAAACATCCATCAAACTGCTCACAACAAGTTCTGTGGATTATTTTCAGTAACCGGGTCATGATTTCTGGAAATGACACTGATTTTGAGTTTTTTTTGGCGCTCTGAGCACCACAAGCGCCATCTTGTTCCGTTATATTCGAGAGTGGCAGACATCGCTACGGCTGATGTCTCCAAAACTTTGCAATACACACCAAAACAGTCTAGATTGTTAAAAGCACTACAGGTAAGAGGATGAACTATCCCCATTGTGTTACAAAATCTTCAAGACGATCAAGGTTTTTTTCAAATAAACATAAATTTGGCTTGGTGATATGGATCTTGTTGGTCGGCTGCTTTATTCTGACCTGTATCCTGTCAGAGTAGTTGTCCAGCAGCAGGACACCAGAGCTGGTCACCTTCTTGGTTTCCACCATTGTTTTCAGATCAGCCAGTAGATTCATGTGCTTGGACATGTCTGTTGCTAACACCTGGAAATAAAGTAGAAAAAAACACATTAAATACAGAAAGAAAGTGACTGAATGAACCTTTAATGGACTCCACATAATAGCTTTCTCTGTTAATACTTTATAGAGGAGATCCTTTTCACTTACGATGTCAATGACCATCTTTCGCAGTGATTGTCTTTGTTTTTTGGTCAAGTTTTGGAAGATGTCACAGTTCTCCTCTTGTAGAAGCTTGAAACCAACTGCTAGATGGTGGTTCTCCAACACCGACGAGTCATTGTACATCAACGCTAGCTCTGAATCTGCACAGGGGACACGATTGATAATATTAGTCTGTGGAAATGTGGTTTTTCAGAGATTAAATACAGTACATGGGGTTCAAAAGTATGTCATGAAAAACACAACTTAAATGTAAAGCTTTTTAAGACCTTTTCAAGATGATTTTATCCACATTTAAGACTTTTGGACAAATCGTCTTTTTTTATGAAGGTATGTAGCATCCAGAATATGCGGTGACGTGCAGAGAATGTTTTATGTGTGAATAAGCTTATTAAACTGAACGAAGTTGATCTACATTTTGCTGAAAGTGAAGTGTAAATAAAAAGGAAGTGTCAGGTTTAAACATATCTAACATCAGACGTGGACTTTGACGCAAAAGAGTATGACTCATTTTGACAAAAATAAATTAAGAGGTGGATAAATGAATGGATGATGGTAATTAAAACCTCAGAAATTCAAATAAAAAACTATTTAATGACTTTTAAGGCCTAATATTTATTTTGTTTTATGAAATTTAAGACATTTTAAGACTTTATAGGGCCTGCAGACACCCTGAAATACTAAGAAAACAAAACTTGAACTGGACAACATGAACAGAGTGTATGCATGGATAAATTGTGAGTTATTGGAGTTCAGTTATGTTGTGAGGCAAACAATAATATGCAACAAGATGCGAGGTGCACATTAGACCTCCATGTTTTACGTGTGCTGCAGCTACGCATGTATCATCCATCCTTTGCTCTGTGAGCAGCAGCTGAAAGTACCAGCATGTTTTCCACGGAGAGGTTTCCCCTCTCTGGGTCATTTGAAGGTCCTCTCTCTGTATTTAGATTTTCCATTAAGACGCATTAGTCTTGGCCACAGTGGAACAGAGCGGCAGAAGGGAGAAAGGGGATCCTGCTCTGTTGCTCTGTGGCTGACAGAAGATCATTCTGGTGGCTCCTAACTAGGATGACTCACACTGCCTTTACTGCAGGGATTCCCCATTTGGGCTTATGGGAAGCACAACACATTCTGTGTGTAAAGTGTGTGAGACCGCTCAGTGTCTTTTCTGCCCTGATAAAGTATTACTAATGCTCTTATGCAACGCTCACATTTGTAATGGTCTCCTGAATGGCTGTTTAAAGCAATCCCCAGTGGATATAAACTTTATTTGTTTGTGTTTTCCTCTAAATTGCCAAATCAAGGCGATATTTATGAAACCTCCAGCCATGACTGAGTCAGTTAAAGCAGAGCGGGAGAGAGAGAGCGCAGGGGTTCAGTCACTAGCTCGAGGACACTTCACTTCGCAGCACAACACCATGAACCCACTCCCCTCGGTTGTATCTAGTTATGCAGATGGTTTTGCATGTATTATTTCAGGTTTTTGTGATCTGCCTCCACTTTAAAAGGGAAGGGAATGGAATTTTTGTGGTGCACACAGCAATAAAAAGAAAAAAAGCAAGTTTTAAATATATCAGCAACAATTACATCTCCTCCTTAACTCGCTGCTCCCATTACTCTTACAGTAACTACAAAATCCAACCATGTGTGAGCTTCAGCTTCAGTTTCTGCGGTCTGTGACAGCCGTCTTTTTAGACCCGGACCAGATTATATTGTAGGGCGGTGGTGGTGTGCTCATTCTCGGCCATTTCCCAGTTGGAAAACATCTTAGTCAATCTCAGTTTCGAGAGTAGGATTAAGATCGTGTACGTCATACTCCTGAGCCGAGGAAAGACATTGCAATATTTGCCACAAAAATGTGTGGTCGAGATTGAGAAAGCTACGCTGGCTGCTGCAGAAACAACTCCGCGAACCACTGACATGACAAGTTAACCGCTCTTAGCCACCCTGTGTTCATTTAAAAGGATAAGTCACTGCTGATAGTCAGGGCAAAATTTACACCCCTCCTCCCAAACAGGAAACAGGTTAACTGCGAAAAATAAAGTGTAAACAAAATTCAGTCTGATAAGCAAGCTAGTTGTAGTTGGGTCACCTGTAATTCTTCCTACTACATCTTTGTCTCTGGGAGGATTTTTTTTTTTTCTTCTCTTTTTTCCCCTGAGAACATGAACGATGGCGTTACCGGGAAAGAGTACGACTGAGGACAGATATTGATTTCCTGTTTAAACCCCTCCGCCTTGGAATCACATGTCAAAGCCTTCACACCTGACTGGAGAAACACATGCTGATGAAGATGTGCACGTGTTAAAACGCAGAATATCTTTATGTATGCACGTTTTCTCCATTCATATGCAGCAAATATTCATCATATTCATATTCATTCATCTGAGAACGGTGGCTTGTTAGTGTGTGTGTGCTGGTGAGGGCACAGTGCAAGTTCCCACCTGGGTATCAGCCTGTGAGCGTGTGTTAGTGTTAGTGAATATGCACCGATGACACTGCTGAGCAGCTGACGTAGCTGCTAAGACAGCGCCGCATTTAGACTCACTGGTGTTGATGAGGAACTGGTTGGAGACTCCAGGATGGTCCACGTCGTGAATTGCACTGGCAAAGATGGCAGCTAGGATCTCGAGGTCTGTGAACACGGCCTGGAAGAGAAACCAACCGAGCAGAGAGGGGGGGAGGAGGAGGAGGAGGGTGGAGAGGGAGGTGCATTGATGAGAGAAGTAAATCGGTGGACAAAAATATCCTCACAAGTAAGAGCCATTGATTGGACTTTGTGCAGGAGTTTGATTGAAGCTGATTGTGGAAGCGAGAGCCGTGCATGTGTGCGAGCGTGTCCATGTGTACACACCTCGAGGGCGGGGGTGGATAGCAGCACGTGAGTTGACTGGGTGACGTCAGCAGCATGAATGTTGTTATGGTAGGCCACATCGCCATGATAATGGTCTTCTAAGGTCATCAGGTATGTTATAAAGGTGTCAAGTGGAATTTTAAATGTTTTTAACAAGTCTCTCTCCTGGAGAAAAAACAGAAAACACAGGAGAGTTTATGGTCACGAAGCATTTACTTTGTAGCGAAAGATTACGACAATAAGAAGCAGTCGACGGTCGTTACCTGGAATATCGTATACATCATGACTGTCAGTGGCCGATTCCCAGAGAACTCTGAGATTTTAAAAACGTTAAGGCCCCATT
Organism: Pagrus pagrus; assembly: GCF_965226575.1. Taxonomy (NCBI): domain Eukaryota; kingdom Metazoa; phylum Chordata; class Actinopteri; order Spariformes; family Sparidae; genus Pagrus; species Pagrus pagrus. Next base: position 7,794,045 of record NC_140192.1, read on the forward strand.
TATTCACATGCTCCAGCTCCTGAAAAAGGAAAAGGAGACACAACATGTATTAATGCGAACGTGTCATTTCTTTTTTGTGGCTGCGCAGCCTTTGTCGGGACACGCGAACGCACCTTAGCGAGTTCATCCTCGGTCTCGGTCTTGACGCCAAAGCGAGGGATATTAGAGTTCGTGAGGCTGGAGGAGTGTTGCAGCTTTTTCACCCCGCTGATCTGAGACATGGGCTTGTTCTTCTTCTCCTTCTCCTTCTGCGTCTGAGGGGATGGCATCTCCACTTCATGTTGCTTGTCTGCAAGTGAGACACAAGTGGAAGGTGGATATGAGGTTGATAAAGCCTTTTATATCATACTTTGTTAAAGTTGGTTTGTTAAACAGGGTTTTATAAAAATGATGTATACTGCACGTGTTTGGTCAGGACACCACCGCATATTTTTTTTTGTGTGTCATCACTCACCCAGGAAGGTGCTGGAGATGAACTCAGACACCTGGTTCCCAGAGCGGCTCATCTCCGATAGGTGAGTCAGCTCCCTGTTCAGCATCCTCTTGAACTGAAAGAGGGACACACACACACACACACACACACACACACACACAGATGAATGATTTTCTTTTTTTACAGCTGTTACTCAGAGGCACCATCACATGTTTGAATAAATGCAGAGAAACTGCGAACACGATTCAAGAGCTGAACAAACTCATTTGAAGCAAAAAAAAAAAACAACCCTCAGTTTGAGGCTCCTTTTACAAAACCCTCTATTTTTTTTATTAAAAACATTTTTCATGATGAGGAAATCAACCCAAACCCTCCTGCTGACTCTTTCCAGTCACGTAACAGAAGCTGTACCCAGGAATGTCACCATTTGTGGTGTAACACACATACACAAACACACACTCAGTGGGTCGGAGGGCTGCGATGTGCGTAATCAGTAACCCATTTTTCCAGTTTCTTTCTTTCAATGTCACTTTTTTTTCCCTCTACAAAGCGGCCTGCTCCTTGTTGCCTCGCCCTCATGTCATTCACTCCTCTGTCTCTCTCTCCGGGGCCTAATTGGAGTGGCGGACCCGAATTTAGCCCCGGCTTTTGATTTGATGACCGAACTGATTGATGTGGAGGAGAATGCTTCAAATCAGGTATTTTCCAAAGTGGTTGCAAAACAAGAGAGTTACAAAACGGATTGCACAACAAGAACAACAACAAAAGAAACGTCTGGAACAAAGACGCTGCATTGTCTGAATCGTTCTGGCTTTGGTCCAAATGCATAATGTATGTATATTGATTAATTATACAAATCAATATTGATCACTTAAAATAGACCATTACAACACTGCAGACTGCTTACTGCGCAATTGTGTATTGAGATCCTATTGTACGACACCCACGGGCATTCATTGGGTGGCTTTTTAAAATGGAGACACAAGAGGCAAGGAACTATCTGTCGTGTGCTTTTGTCAAGAGAGAGGAGAGTACACAAGCGATAAAAGCAAATCTGGTAGAGCTGTATTTACATGGAACACTATTAGTAAAACTAATAAATTAAATAAGGTCTCTGCAGAAATTCACAAATTTACCGATATTTGCTTTTTTAAATTTAGATTCTAAGGAAAAAAAGAAAATAACCTCCCTCATTACGTTAGAAAATATGGAGCAACCCAACCACCCAGAGGATTGCTGACCTAAAAAAAGGTCTTCACAGAGCTCTGAGAGTTACTGCTTTATTCTCTCTAAGAGAGCTTTTGTGGCATTAACAAATCTGAAATGACCAACAAGTATTTAACAATTTAAACGTGTCTGTGTTATGTTCTTTTACGCTACATCCTGCCATATTTTGACACCTTTTAAAAGGACGGTGAAAGCACCACTACTTCTCCCCGTCTCAGATACATCACAATGGACACAAATGACACACCTATGAAGCACTGTTTCATGTGCGACATGTTGGCGAGGAACTATACGGCATGTGCTCTTTAGTTCTTGGTCAAAATGAGAATTAACGATAAATTACAGGAAGAGTCTCCACTCCCTGGAAATGAATGTAAAAAAGGACTTTAAGTAGACATAAACACCTGAATAATTAATTTAAATACTAAACAGACACCACGTCTTACCTTTATATATCCCCAGGACACAGAGAGCAGATAATTTGCTTCAGGCATTTTGACAAATCAACAAAATAGATCCAGGAGCAGAAAGATGCAGGTTTAAAGCCAAAGTTCAAGTCAACAATTCAGATGATGAAAGCACTAGATGCGAGCGGAACAAAAACAGTCAGCAGCTCTTGACAGTAAAAGACCTCAGACTGAAGAGGTTCAATGTGAATCTGCTGAACCGAGTCCATAATTGAAGCCTCATGTTCCTGCCCTACGAATATCCACAGAAACGAGCCCATGTTCCAGGAAGCAGAGAGGAGAATCAGCTTCTGAGCGAGCAGCGCTGGAACGAGGCTCCCCAAAGATCCGATGAGAGCGTATCGTGACCGCACACACTGTCATACACACTGACGTCCACGCGCTCACACACACACACACACACGGGTACAGACACACGCTGCTGAGGTCGTGAATAATTGATGATGATGCGGATGCTTGGTAGATGCCAAAGCCACCAGGACAGCAAAAAAATGTTTCTGTCAACAGCTTCCAAACAGGCTTGGCTGCCTGCTTCTGTGTGTGTGTGTGTGACACGAGCTCCCATGTGAAGAGCACAGGCTGCTTCTCTCACTATGTCACACAACAGCAGCAAATCAGGGCCCAGATATGGAAGAAGTGTGAGCTCATCATCACCTCTGATTGGCTTGGATTGGAGCAGAGTTGAGGTCACCTGCTGTGTGATTGGCTGGAACTGAAGTCAGTGGAAAATCTACCCCTTCCCTTTCCTTTCCATTCCTGCAGTGCAGCGGGACGTGATTTTGTGCGCGTGTATGTGCACATACGGTACAGTACGCATGCACGTATGTACTTACGTGTCGACTGACCTGACCTTCTGTGCAGTGTTGTGTAAAAAACACAGGCTACCTCATCCATCACGAAACAATGCTGAAACACTGAGGTCAGCTTTCATGCCAGTATTCAATGCGAGGTGAGTCACAGTAACATCACTCATGAGATGATGTAAATACACCAAAAACAATTGATCTTGCAGAGAGAGTGAGCGTCACAGTAATCTGAAGTGGGCTCAGTAGGACAGAGGCTGAAAGCAGTATGTCCACACAGGCTGCTGTGTGTGTGTGTGTGTGTGTGTGTGTGTGTGTGTGTGTGTGTCACTGAGCTCAAGAGGTTCTCCCATCAGTAATAGTACGAGCGGTCCCTTTGTAAAATATATCGAAAACAAAATGTAATGGCGTACATGAGAATAAGATATATAACATGTCAGGCAGGCATTTCTGTTGCCGCTAACTCAACAACGCTTAATTATCTGCTGTTTGATTTGTAGTCATCATGTAGTCAACCATCGAAGCAAAGCTGAAACCAAACATCGAGTCAGATGACCGACAATCAAGCGCTCTTTGCAAGGGTAATAAAAACACTAACTAACAAACAAAACTAGAATGGCACTCAGTAGAGCGCATACCTCCACCAAGGCTCAACAGTCCTCTGTAATTCAATCAAGCCTAATATATGCTCACCAGATTTAGGATCTGCATCTTTTCCTGAGAAATTAACGAAAATGTCGCCCTATCTCGTGATAGATAAAGATAGTCCCTTTATCTGGATCCCAACCAAACGTTAATGGGGTCTATTCTTGGCCGAGACACATCCTCCACCCAAGTTTCATGGAAATCCATTCAGTAGTTTTTGCGTAATCCTGCTGACAAACCAACACATGAACACGGGTGATAAAGCTTAAAGATGTCAGTGGGGACTGGGAGAATGTGACCTGAGATTAGATTAGTGAGATGATATGTCTAAGATCAAGTACTTATGAGAAAGTTTCTTGTAGTTACAAGTAGAGATGCATACTGAGCTTTGATTTTGTTTAATACCAACTGAAATGTGTATTGAAGTCAAAAACCGTTAAGAACTGATAGCTGGCATAAGCCAAGGCAATTCTATCTATTCAACTCAATTCAGTGCAGGGAAACTCAATGTATTTTATATTAAAGTGATATTAGATTACACACACACTCACTTGTCATAAGTCTGAGAAAACAAAGGTTTTCAGTTTAATTTTGCATGTGGACCAAAGTAGCTCAAAGCATTTTGGTCACAAGTCATCATCATGTTTACCTATTCTTTGATCGAACACCTCCTGATTTGAATCAAGAGTATGAGAGATTAATACCATTTCATTTTTGTCTAACCCTTTTGTAAAAAATCTTGCTTATATTTGCTGAAGTAAAGTATCAAATAACGGATGGATTTTGAAGCTTTCACAGCACAGCTTCACTTATGAATATCTAGCAGTGATTATCTCTTCTTGTCACTAAGGGAGAGCATTTGACTTTGAAATTAAGAGAGCGATGATGGAGTATGAAATTTCTTATTGGTAATAAAGCACACCACACTTTGATACACAGGGTTTAACCGCTTAAATCTGAAATAACTGATTTTTGGACACTTGCAAGATGGACAGTTAAACAATATGCTCAAAGCTGCTGCAGCATAAAGCCCTGTAACGCTGAGGGGAGCTGCACATTCAGGTGGTTAGTCTCTGTATTTCCATCATGATTTTGATTGATCATTTCCACATTGTCTTCATTTTTGTCCATGTTAGGTGTTGTTATTGAATATTTTAATTATAGCCACTTAAATAATGGTGGGGCACAATACATTACGCAGAATTAACTACGGAAGTTGACTGAAAAATGAATGTATGATATAGAAAAGACGGCTTTTAATCCTGTACAGAAAGCAGTTTGCTCTTAAACCATGACTCTTCTACTGTCTGCGAACGAGACGCGGAGGTCTCTATGTTCTTTCTCTCGCCGTGTATGTGAGCGCACATGTGCACATGCATGTGTCGTGTGTCTGTGACGGTCCAGTGGCTACAAGGATTGAAAAGGGACCAAACCTGTCTCTGCTTACTTTACACCCCACCTCTACAGCCAGCCGGGCGCTGTGAGTAATTTACAGCTACACTGGAGCAGATGAGACAACAGGCTCACTGAGATCCAGCAGCCTTGATTGACTCAGAGCCAAGCAGGCCAGCACAGGCCCACCACACACACACACACACACACACACACACACACACACACACACACAGTTTACTCCCTGCAGAGGCATATACACAAATATAAAGCCCACCGACACCTCTCCTGTCCACACACTCTCCCTCTCCCCTTCAGACAGATATAGTACACACACATATTGATAGCTTGGCTGGGAGGTGTGAACACAAACTATTGGGTAAAAATTGGAAAGTGTCACACGGAGCTCAGCTGTGGCTTGTGTGTAATTTGTTCTTCGGCGGAGTGACCAAAAATATCCATTCCCTGCTGTATATAGCCCGCGACACCTCCACGTCTCTGTTGCATTTGTGTCCTTTTTTTTTCTCACGTCGCACATTTATTCTGGTGGCAGACGCCCCCTCTGTACAGAACACAGGGACAGCAGGAACACTCTAATTGGCTCAACTGTTTTCAATGAATGTACCAGCGACCGGCCATTCATGATCTAAACAAAATGTGCAAATAATCCCATTATTGGAATCAGGGTGTTTTTTATTTTAGAGTCATAGATTGCAGATAAATAAGTTCATTTCAAAAAGGGCTATTTAGGGACTGGTGACGAATAAGAATGAGGCGTTCGTAATCTGAACCTGCAAAGTAAGTACGAACTAAAATGATCGAATAAATGTAGCGGAGTAAAATGCAGGGTAATACGTGTAGTGAAGTGTGAGTATAAAGTAACATAAAATGGAAATACTCAAGTAAAATACCTCAAGATTCTACTTTAACGAACTAAAAGGAACTTTTAACTGCTTGTGAAACGGTCTCGATTATAAACTGATCCCTCTGTATGAACCACAGACGTAGAGGAGACCCTCAGGAAGAAAACTGGCTATTTCTGTACAATTATTACAGTAATCTTAATGCCTGACACCAGGTCAGATTCTGACTTAATCATAAATTACAACTATTTTTTTAAGGCCTGAAAGAAAGAAGCTGCTCTGTTGTTTGGTGGAATGGTACGGCACTAAAACATTTTTTTCTTCGTGTCACCCGTTTCAGCTTTTGTCCAAAGGGGCCGCAAGAATTAACAAAAAAATCAATGGTCTTTGTTGTAGCTTTAAGTACTTGAGTAATTACAGTAATTGAACATAGCTACACTGGTTATTCAAAATGTTGACACTATTTGGCCTCACTGATTACTAATATTCTCTATGGGCCCTAAAAAAACATTTATCTCTAGCAAGACGATATCATTACAGTTAAACGGTAATGATAAGGAGTAAGACAAAAACACCACAGGAAAGCATAAACAAACAACAACAAAAAAAGAATAACAAAGAAAGAGATGCAAAGATGGATAGATCAAACCGACAATGGAGGCAAAGAGCCATTATTCTACTGAACCTAACCTTCTCGGTTTAGAAAATCCAAAAGAAAACCTTCCTGAAACTTGTTGAGTTATTGGAGAATGACTTTGACTTGCATGTGAAGGACGAAGGAGTTTCTGACAGAATGAACAATTCAGAGAAGTCTCCTGGCTGAAGTAGATCTTACTTTTAAGGACATAGCAACATATAAAGTAACTAAAGTAAAAAGCATCAACCACAAAAGGAGCACAAAAAAGACCAGAATGCAGCTTTAACGTGCATCATAAGATCACAGAACACAAGATCCTTCAATTTATCAGAACAATGCAAATCACCAAATGTGGAGATACATGGTTATTGCCTCTGAGATGTAGTGGATGTCTTACTGTAGTTATGGCAGATATGACATGGCTAGACATTTACCTTACCTAGACTACACTGGATGCCACCATTCCATATCAAAATGTCAGTCTGTTAGCAGGAAAGTGGACCATGTTTCACAAATGATGACAATAGTAATAATAAAAATAAAGAAATGTTGTCTGTACACACGCAGTGACAGAGCAGTGCAAGCCTTTAAGGGGTTAAGTATCGTGAAAAGTGCCACTTCCTAAGTAAAACGATCCAGATACCTGTTCAGCCATCCATAACTCCTTATCAAGAATCTGCACGGCTGAAATGATGGTGTCAAGAAGGTCTGCATGAGCCAAGGCTCAACAGAGGCTGCCAAAAATCTGGATCAAGACAGTCAAAACGCTGAGAAGTTTTTGCTCCCGGAGATCTTCGGGAGAAAACACTCTTTTGACGTGCAATTTTACAGAGTCATCTCAGGAAATGATCAGCGCATGAAAAAGCATGCTGATCATAGCTGAGAGGCACACACTGTTCCTTAGGCAGAGCCAGAGGAAGACCAGCTGCTGATTCCAGAAAACACCTTCACCCACACAAAGGAAATATAACCACAGGAGCATCCTGAACGAGAACCATTAGATAAAGCCAATAATGCAATGAAGCAAATATTATGTTAATCAGATCACTATTACTCTCCACATCATGTCTTTCATGGTGAATTGCAAATAAGCATTGTTTGTAGAGAGTGTATTTGGGCTAGTGTGAGATCCTTCAGGCACACAGTATGTCACCTTGGTTGACCCGCTGTTACAGCAGCCCTTGGGCTTAATATAGGAACTAAGGGGATCCTTATATTAAGAGGTGACGTGCATCGTTTTCCCGGGTTTTGCCAAAATCTGATAAGAGTCATTACTCAGGGATGTTTGAAGGAGAAAGAGCTGCACTTCTTCAACAGAGCAAACCTAGAACAACAGCTGCAGGTACACAACGCTACTGCTGCTAAAGCTCCAGCACACGTGATGATTTTCATAAATCATGACATTCAGAGTAGATGAGCTACAGATTGTTTTTCATTTTCGTCCCATTTTATTATCTCTTTTTAATCCCAGACTTTCCTTCATTGATGAATTCATATGTTGAGTGTTGATAAATGAAAGTCTGAAGGATACAGACTTAAAGTAATGGCTCTGTGAGGGAGACGTAGTGACTGTGTGTGTGTGTGTGTGTGTGTGTGTGTGTGTGTGTTGCTGGAGTGAAGCTGGTTGGGTCTGTGGCTGTTGCCATGACAACCAGAGATAGCTGTGCTGGTGAGCGATGGTGAGAGCTCAGTGCGTTTTACATGTACAGTTAAAAAAAAAAAAAAATGTTTTCACTTTTAAATGAGGTTGGTGACCTGGTCATGCATGCGATCGCGGTAACTTCAGCGGCGGGGAGCGTGGTGCTTTTGTGTAATTCCTTTGTCTGTCCGTCCTCCCCGCCTCTCCTCTTGGTTCATCCCCTCCTCGTGTGACATCACCAATGTGTGACATCACCAGAGCCCAGAGCTGATCAGCATTCAGAGCGGCATAGCAGCCTCCCTCCACTCACACAACGCACACACACACACACACACACACACGCACACACACACACACACACACACACACACACACACACACACACACAAACACACACGCGCGCACACACACACACACACACACACACACACACACACACACACACACACACACACAGGAGGCGACTGAGCATGCTCACTGCACAACTCCCTGCCTGCATGACGATGCTATCACTAACACACATAGACAATACAACACAAAGAGTCTGATGTACGCTTTGATGGCTGAGTGCTGAAAAAGGCATCAAGACGCATAAATCATACGGCTCATATGACGACCGATAATGACACCTGACGCTCAAATAGTACAGTAGATACTATAGGATGATAAACACTTGACCAACGAACAGGGAGGAAGGCTGGATTCAGGCAAAGGAGCAGGTCTGGGAATATTATATAGAGCTGCAATGATTAAATGACAAGTTGTCAACTATTGGGAGGGAGAAAACACAAAATGCTCAGATTCCAGGTGGATATTTCTGATGCCTATGTGAGTGTAAATTCATCTTTGGGTTGTGGACAGAACAAGACATCTGAAGAAGTCTCCTAGCGCTTCGGGAAATCGACATTTTCCCGACCAAACAACTGATGAATCGAGAAAATAATTAACAGATTAATCGACAGCGATGATCATTAGTCGTAGCCCTAAATGGCAGTTTACTCTTGCACTTACTTCTATTGTTATTCTCATAGGCACTGGATTTTGCCTTTACCCCTTAAGCACTTTATATTTTGTATGTTTTGTTTATTTCACTAATATCTAATACTTTATTGTCTTTATTCTGATAAAACCGCGCCCAGCGTGCGACCCTGACCCGGGGAACCCACTGGTTGTTAATGGCTGTACTTGGAGCGTTTTCTGGCACAAGCATGTCCTTCGGGATTAATAAAGTTCTATCTTATCTCATCTTAGTCTATTATAGTACTAATGTTTGAGACAAATATACTTGGTAATATCCAGATTTGGTAAAGAGTGGTGGCAGTGTATAGCCGTTGAGCGAATTTCTTTGTGAATGTAAAATTCTTCATTTATTTATGAAAGTGCAGCTGTGCGGTGGGTGTAGATGGAACTCAAGCAACAAATGTCACACTCAAACCAAAGTTTAGCAGCACATCCTGTTCACATCAGCCACAGAAAAACACACACTCACACACCACAGTGAATCCTGGGTAGCAGCTTCTGAACGCGTTTCAAAAAAAATTAGCACGATGCATTCAATTAGACGCTGAAGTCTGAGAGATAAACCCAAAAGCTCAACCAACAGACGCTACAGATGTTGGCCTCCGGGACTAAACTACTATAAGATGAAAGTCTCAGCAAGTTAAACTTTTTTGGTTGTTCTTACCTTGTTTGAGGCCATCTCACTGACTGAGTGTCTCGTCTGCAGCGTCTCCAGCTGGTCCAGACACCAGTCCAGCTCCTCCAGGGTCTCAGTGGCCAGTTTCTGGTAGGCCTCCTCTGCAGGGGCAAGACAGGAGGGCAAGGGGTCAGTAAGGGCCCGCTTCAAAGGGCTAGTGGACGGTCCAGGCCCGGGGTCTCCCACCCCACATACAGCTAAGCTGGGATACCCCGAGTAGACACATGGGTGACTCTTCATACTGGACAGGTGAGCCAGCTGTGCGGGCCTGGGAGGAGGGCCTTGTTGTCCTGTATCCTAACCCACAGATGAGTAGTCACAGGTCAGCTGTGGCAAAGCTTGGAGAAAAGAAACCTCCACTGCACTACAGTTCAAACGCTGGATTCTTCCTGTTTAAGAGCGAGTCAGATACAATCCCAGGGAGAACAGCTGCAGGTGATGGATGGCAAACAGCCACCCTGAGTCAGTTCTGGGTGTCCAAATGAATGTTAAATCACAGCAGAGGATTCAGAGGGATTCCACAGAGCAAAAAACAAAAATCTCACACAAACAGACTCACTATCTCCCACACAGAGCACACATATATCACAGTCAGCGATCTAGGTGTGTAAGGTTTAAGCTGTCATTCATAAGAGAGATGTAATTCCAGTCATGTAGCAGGATAAACAGCAGTCTGCTTAGCAGGCCCATGTCTGCCATAGGAGGGATGGAGGGAAGACAGGGACGGTGGAAAAGAGGATCCAGTGAGAGGCTCAGAACCAGCCAAGATCCATGTCAGTACTGTCCAGCTCGGAACAAACACCAGATTGTTCACAGCACCCTGACATGGCTAACGAATACAAAGACATCTCACAGCCACACACACGGAATCAAACAGACACACACATGCATACACACACACACTCACACCAGACGAAATGCTAACCATAACACATTATGATTTTGTCTCCTCAGCCTCTCTGCCAATAAAAACATCCATGGTATCCGGGAAGCAAAGGGTATAATCCGGTGCTGTGTGTGTGCTGGATAGTGTTTCCTATAGACGCTGTGTGTGTGTGTGTGTATAGGGGATGGGCTGCTATTTCTTCGGCGTCCCTGGTAGCCAAACGTGCTGCTCTCCCCAAGCTGTACCTAAAGCCTGAGAGGACTGCACTGTGGATGGGGAAGGGAGAGCGACAAAATGCGGGCTGGAGTGATGGAGGAGTGGAGCCAGAGCTGGGAGCTCCCATATACAGTACTGTGTGTGGATGCATGCTAATATGTGCTCAGCATACAAATACACCACAAGCAGAGAGGTAAACAAATTGATGTCTGACGCTGATACGGTAAAGACGGTGGAGCTGTTGGCGTCACAAGCCCGATATCAAAGCATCCTCCAGTGTCTTTTAATCTGAAACCGAAGACATGACCCTCTCAAAGTCAGCCTGTGTTAACAGAAAATGTCACCTTGTCAGAAGCCAATTAATATTGATGCCTCGACTAATTTGGGAAAGCACAGGCATTTAATACTATGTGATCTGTGGTCTGGGAGGGGAGCCGTAATTCAATTACACAGACGGAGAAACAGTGGCAGATTAAAATACACGAGGACCAAATTTAATCACATGATGCCATATCAGATTAACATTTCAGTTAGCATTTAAACTACATAAAAACCCTGTGCTGTCTTTACTTAGGCTTGAGTGACTCAAAAAAATCTGATTATTCCATTCATCTTTTCATTTTGGGACAATTAATTTTAAATGATGCTTAGTTTACAGCCCTGGGTTGTGTGTGTAGTTAACATTATATCGTTCACACCATTTGTGTTTCCATGCAGGACCGCTGACCGTCTCTCAACCTCTTTTGTCACCTCCTATTCTCCACAATCTCCCCTTCTCCTGCTTCATTGTCTTTGACAAATCTCTCCCTCCCTCCTTCCATTACTCCCCTTCCTCTCCCACACTCTTCGCTTCCTCCGCTGATCTCTGAACATCCTTCCTCCTCCCCTCTTTTGTCTCCTTTCTGTCTCTCTCCTCCTTTCTTTTCTCCCAGTCTCTCTCTCTCTCTCCCCCTCTCTCTCTCCCTGGTGTGGTGTCAGTGGCTAGGGCGCTACTCTTTCTGACAGCAACTGCACTGACGTCAATGACATTCTTCTCATGCTTAGTGCGACATCAGACACCGGCGCTCGGAGAGGCCACTCTGCTGCACAGACGCAGGGCTGCAGCCAAACTATGTACCGGAACAGCTCGACAGTGAAGTCGGACTGTGAGAGGGAGAAGATGAGGAGGAGGAGATGGAGGAGGAGGAGGAGGAGGAAGGGGGGGGGGGGGGGGCTGAACTACTGATAAATTACACAGATATTGGCATCAGTTGTTCAGATATTTCATATATGTTCTAATTTCATTATGCATCAGCGCAAATGCTTAGATGTTTAGCGGCATAAGTGACATTTCAACATAGTATCACAAAATAAACGTGTAAGATACTGTCTGTGGACTACATTCTACTAAATACTACATATTACTTTGATTTCCCATTTAATAATGTTCAGCTTCCCCTTGATTCATTCCTCATCATTGTGCTGTTTAATACAAAGGTCATTGTCCCTCCACACTGAGCCTCAAAATAAACTGTTGCATTAAGCACTGTTGGGGGAATTTAGGGCGAGGGTATGTATAAAAGGAAATATTATATTACAGGACAATATTGGTAACATATTTATCTATTTACGACATTCACACTGCCCTGTTTGGATAGAGAAATAACTGTTCATCTCTTAAATAGCTTTAAGGAGGGCAAAGCCATTGAAATAATATATCCAACCTACTGGGGACCTGATATAATCCTTAAGTGCCTTAAGCCTTGTTGTTTTCATATAAAGCACAAGATGCAATATTAAGAATGGAGGAAACAGCAGAGTAGTATCTTTATATTCAGAACATAAACCGAGTTTGAAAGTTTAGGAAAAACTCACTTCATGTTTTGGATCGAGTATACAGCCAGTGTTAAATGCTAAAAGAATATTCTCATCATATATTAAAATGTTGCACATTAACGTAGAATGAAACCTTTTGTGGCTCCAGAGGAAACTGCATGTAAATTGCCTCTAGTGATGTCACTCAGTGGCAAAGTTGCATTGTGGGTAATGTGGACTGCAGGTTTTTGAAATGCAGTCGCAAATTGCACTTCCCTTACACTGTTAGACTCATTATGTACAGTAAAGATAAATGATCAAAATCAATGTAGCAGAACCAGAGATATCACCTTTTTTATTCCACGGATTCTTCTTAATTTTCAAAACACTGCCACCTACATTACCCACAATGCAACTGGGCCACTCAGTGACATCACTGGAGGCAATCCATCAGATAACATGCAGTTTCCTCTGGAGCCACAAAAAGCTTTATACCACTTTTCCATACATGTGTTGCAGCTTGTTCCTCTGTTTGCTCTGCGGAAACTCTCTCTTTAGCTTTAAGGAGCACAGGTCACATAAATAGCGATAACTGGTTTTAAGATTAGATGATTCAAAAATAATCCTCTTTGTCTGAACAGTGATTTAGTGACAGATGACAGAAAAAAGCAAGACAGGATGACAATGGGACGAGGACTGATGGGGAAGTAGAGAAAGAAGCCTGAATGCAGCTCTTCATTAATTCACTGACACCCTCTCACTGATTTACTGAGTTACTATTATGCCTGCTTCCTTTATTACTTCATGTATTCTTTATCTGCGAGATGACTTAGTCACCGCCTCATTACAAGTAGTCAATACTCTAAAACAATCATGCTCATGACTCACGGATGTCACCAGTTTATGGCAGGGCCCATAATGGCTGTGCACCAGTATGATTGTGTTCTAATTATAGCACAATGTCACCAGTTCTTCATTTTTAAGCAAGTTAGTATCAGGGATTGGTTTCTTTTTTGCACTTTAGACATGTTTTTAACCCGCCTTACACCATGCATGACTGTGTGTGTTTATTCTCTGGGTGCACACGCCTGAGGGATAATTTCACTAAACAACACACCGTGGGATTATTTATTAATGGTGGAGGTTAAATGGTCTCTCCTGCAAACAACAGTTAGGTTACAGCCACTGATACTGCTAGAAAAGCAAAGCAGCTGTCAAGGACAAGTCTATTCTAGCCATCTGACTAGACTGTCTGTGTCATGTCCTCCTCACAACAAAAACTTAAAGTAGGCCATAGAGGCTGGCTGTGCAGTCGACACTGTCTGTCCAGTGGCAACAGCACATCAGGACTACAGGGCAATCCATTAATTAAGTATTGATAAGTCTGTGGTCATAGATAAATAGTTAACATGTGGAAGGCACTGAGCTGTCTATAATGGGTGAACCAAAACTGAACACACAGACAGAGATAATAAAGTGAAAGACATTGATTTACCTTTAAATGAATATTCCTTTAAACGATAAGTTCACCCCTTTAATTTTTTAGAAAGACAACCGGAAAAATAATTCATTACAAGGCAGCTAATTAAATTAGATCAAGAATGTGAAGAAGAGTTACCAACAAGAAGTTAAGATTCATAAACTGTACTAGTCGATGTATATAGGATGGATGGGCCATGTCAGCTTACAAAGTACAAAATAAAAGCAGACACTGAGCATTTGTTCATACAGTACTGTTAGTGAACCACCTGACTTGCCGAACTTCAAATAGACCCAAATATTTGGTCTTGGTTCACTGGTTATACTGTGGTTTTTTTTCCTCTCGTCTGTTGTTTTTGTCCGGTGAACAATTTCTCCGCTAAATATGTGCTCCATATTTGTATTCGGACCGTGTTGGATATCATGTTCATGTTCTTTGGCTCCCTGCAAAGCATGTCTGTGTCTGCCAGCCTCTCATCACCAGCATACTGACAACTTACAATAGAATAAAAACAGCACTACAGCAACAAAGACATATTGCAGAGTATTACAACTATACTGTCATTCGTCATCTATTCATGAACCAGCCTTCACTTATGTGTGCCCACGTGAAAGTTACAGTTGTTGACAACTACATAAATAAAGACTTAAAGGACTTAGGATTTGGATGATTGATTCTAAGACCACATATCTAATCTCACACACACACACACACACACACACACACACACACACACACACACACACATTGAGCACACAAGCCATTATGCTGCTCTCTGTCCACATACCTGTAAAGGTGGTCTTGGTGATGGGTGGTGGCGGGTTGCACATGGGTGATCTCCTGTCACGGGAGAAACAAACACAAACTCAGACTTTTCCTTCCCAATCCGCAATTTGCCTCAAAACATTGTATTTAAAACTCATATACAATTCAATAAGGGAGCACCATTCTTCCTTCGCTTACGTAGGAAGCACTGTAGCAGAGGGAAACTTTACAAACTATTGCTACTGTTGTTGTAGTACTCAATTTGAACAGCAGAGGGCGAGCAAAGCCAGACTGTGAGTGAGCACCGGACACAGTATGGCTTTAATCGCTTGTTCAGAGGAACATCTTAGTCATAAAGTGACTGTGATCAAACATTGTGATATGCTGGCATGTTGACCGTTGCTGTCTGTAATACAGTCACTCCTCCCACTACGACAGGTTTTCAAAGCTTGGCAACTTACTTGTTGGACGCTCTGTCTTGCTGTAGATTAGTTAATGCACCAAAGTTGTTTCGTACAGTTCTCAAGCTGGCAAGAACCTGAAGGGGAAACGTGGTCGATTAAGGACTGAGTCACACAGGAGTCATCCATTTATGTGAATGGAAAAGCATGAAGACAATACAAACCTGTGCAAATGGCGTTACAATCATATCGTCACCATGACTGAAAGACACAAAGAGAGCGGCCTTAACGTCAGATACAGATGTACAGTACATTGGCATTCGACAACAGAGGAGTGTGATCATGATCGCAGAAGGTCAAAGGGGGGGGGGGGGGGGAGGAGTGTGGGGCTTCACATTAGATTAGTTTCAGCGTCCCTGATGCACTCCATCACAGTGACATGTTTACTCATCACATCAGCTACCAGCTGAGGCCCGCTTCACAATGTGTAACAGTTTCGGAGCAGTTTAATGTTTCACTCAGAGAAGTGAGGGGACACGTGGAGGTGAATCAAGATATCCTCACAGCGAGGACACTGTAAGCCCTGCAAGACGTGACGCTCGCACACTCATCCTTTCCCTCCCTTTCAATCCCTCCCCTTAACGTCATACATATATCCCTGAGGCACTCATTATTATTTTTGTATTGACTTTTATTTAACTTGGGGAAAAGTCAGCGGAGCACGTTTCTGACTTGTCCTCACTGATTGCCCGCATGGCTCCCGGAGTAGGTGCAGCCTGGCTTGAGGGTACCTCAGTGGGCATTGTTGAGGAAGCGGAGGGCATTACTCATACAGATCCAGCTAAAAAGAATTTAAACCATTAAAACTTTTGAGTCAGAATCCCATTGACCTCCAAGCTACGTCATGACTGTGAGCACTGTCAACATTTGCTCAGGTGACAAGAGTGTAGACCACAGCCACGTCACGTACACACCCACCGGCACGTGAGCCAACATGCCTGGCGTGAAAATCGAAAGAGAAGCTGGCATGTCATGTGCTCCTGTTGCAAGACAAATAGAAGGTACCGAGGGTAAAGATGACTGGCTTTATACTCTTATAGAATGACGGAAAGAATAATTGCAGAAAGATAAGGGAAGGGGACAGAAATTGAGCCTATTTGAGGCACAAACTGGCTGTCCTAGCTCTGTTTTGATGAGGTCTGTAAAATGATCAGAAAGAAAGCTGGCAAGACAAGTTATCTCTTGCTCTCAAGCTTCCTTGCACGTGCAAGTCACCAGGGGAAAAAAAAAAAAGATATGATAGAACCAGGCATAAAAGATTAATGAATACTTGTAACAATGGTTTTTAACGTGGTAACTGGATAGTGGGTGGAGGTCAAGGAAGGGTCATTGGTGTAATACTTGAGAGCAGAAAGCAGCAGTAAGGAGGAAGTCTAAGGTTACTGTGGGACATTATTTTTCATCCTTTTGTCTATTTGTCTTTCCTTCACGCGGGATCGAAATGCTACGTTTTCAGTCAATATTTTTTTCCCAGTAGCACTAAGTGTACAGCACATGTAACTGGATAGCCGCCGTTGTGTGGGAAGTGAGGAATGCACTTTCAACATATACACTGTGCCTGAAGAGGCCAGCAAGTTTGTGTGGAGTGTGTTCTAATACAGTTATCGGGCAATAAGGAGTAACTACTATAAAAGATCACATAATTGCAGAACGTAAACAGACTAAATGCAAGTCCATCCCATTGTCCTGGGAAAATATCGGAGTCACATAACCTGTGCTTATGGACGTTTTGTGACCGACCGCCTTGTTTATGCTACTGGATATGCCTAAGAATAGATGTGACACCACACAATCAGCTGTTGGTCATGCACACCTCCTACCAGGACGGAAGCTATCGGCGCGGCAGCTTTAATATCTGGTCAGTCATGACACTGCGGAGTGGCTCAAAGAGGCCGAAACAAGAAGAACACATTCAGCACAATAGGGAGCATTTGGGTGTATATATAAAGGTTCAGGGGGGAGGCAAAAGACACGATACACTCACATGTCACTGGCAATGGAGGAGTTTCGGGACATAGACTTGGGCGAGAGGTCGTAGTCGCTGTCGGAGCGGTAGAGGAACGACTCTCTCCGTTGGCTGTGGACAAAATTGGCCTGCAGGATGAGGCCTGAGCCCGGGCTGGCCATCGGGTCCAGGGGGCTGCGACCTGATGACGTGCCATTGTCCACATCGAAACTGCACATGGTGAGAAAGAGAGGGAGAAAGACAAAAGTATCAGAATTTGCTCAATATACAGTTCATTTCAATCGGTACTGAAAATATAAATAGTTTGTGATGAGGGCTCGACAATCAATTGAGGCTGATAATCAGTCTAACCCTACAACATACTATTAAAAATGAGACACTGTGGTGCTACAGAGATCCCCCAGACTGTAAATCATACTCCTCAGAAGAAGGGAACATGATTGTTCGGTACAGACCACAGCAAAAATGACATCATCATTCTTTTAAAAGTATTTTCCAGTTAAAACTAAATGCTAAAATGACCATTCCCACTAACATAATGACTCATACGCCATTGCAATATCTGTCAAAATACCGTTGTTCAGCTCTGTGATCACATTGAACTCACCAATGACACTCTAAGTGTATAAATAGTAACACACAGATAAACAGCCAATATTCATTCAAGTCTGGTGTCCATTAGTCAAAAAGATGAGGTGATCAAGTTTCCTCAAACTCAATAACAGCGGCCATCTTTTAACAGCAACAAAATTCTCTAGTCTTCTTACACAAGAGCACACCATGCTTGAATTAATAAATTAAGTGCCCTCTGTAACAGATTGCACTTATGGCTGCATGATGTGCCTCCATTATCAGTGGCTAAATAATTACCAGGCTTTGTGCAAACATTAATAAAGTCTTGATGACTTCAGAGATTACTCGCTGACTGACCAAACCCACATGAATATGTATGTTTTTTTTTTCCATCGCAGCAGCATAGGCTCTGCCATGCTTTTCTATACGCTGCTCTAAATTGGCACCCCAGTCGCGAGCCGTGAAATTCAAAACATGACATGACGTACGTGTGCATGTGGGCGATACACTAGGCTCTGCTGCTGCTGGCTGACGTAAATTTGCTCTTAACCATTTTTAAACTGCAATGAGTCACTTCCTCATTATCCGACTGATGATTGGATGATTATGATTGGTAGGAAACTAATTGCCACATGATCAACAGTTAGGACCACGACCGAGATTGCTTCGTCTAAACTCTGCACAGGGCCACAGGGAATACCTGTGCTCTAACGATGCCACTGAGTCACACTTTTCTAAACCAGTGACACCCTTTCCAACGAGCATGTCACAATGAGCTCCTTAGTCTCCTAGGCGATTGTTCGCCTGGGTGATGACTAACCCCTGTCACCAGGGATATCTGCCCCAACGCCAAGGCTATCGAGCAATCCCATAATCCCGTCTGGTGTGGATGCTAAGGTCAAGGGGCGGGGGGATTCCCCTACGTGTGACACGAAATACGCAAAGGGGATGACGTCCTCTTTGTCACGATCATCATCATCCTCGCTATGGAGACAGCCACACAATCTAATCCAGTATCATCTCTCTAGACACCCTGCTCGTGTTAGCATTTGCCTGCCAGGATGTTTGTATGCAGTGTGAACCGTGTTAGTGTACATGTAGGTTTGCAAGGCAGCGATCCAGGATGTGACTATTTTGGTCGCACATGTGCCCGAAAATCTGTCAAGTGCGCCTCAAAATTCAGCAAGTCAGATTCAAAAACAATTATGAAAATGTTTTTGTTACTGGAATTTTAATGAAGGGGAGTTTCCGGAGCAGTGTTTCCTGTGGGTGAGAGGAGCTTTATAACTTTCAGGATCTTTGACACTCACAAGATCCCATATGAAAACTGAAAGAAAAGGAAAAAAACAAAAAAGCAAAATAGATCTCCTATAAACAATTGTTTCAATTATGTTCTGGGGCACTTAAGTTAAAAAGTTAGGCGCACCAATGCAACCAACAAGTGTAAAAAGTTAGTCTTGGTGTAAAAGCAATGGACTAAAACACTCCATGCCATTACACAACCATGAGAAATAACTAACATTGCCATCAGCACCCTTCCAAGTTTTCCATCTTAAGCGTCGTGTTTTCTTTAGGGTACTTCACATCCTCAAAAACAGATGATTTTTGTGAAAAAGGAGATTGTAGATCGGATTGCGGAGGAAGAAGTCATTAAGTGTCATTGACAAAGCAATGAAACGCAGGACATGCCGGACATATTTTCCCCAACTAAATGGCTAACCGCTGCGCTATCTCTCTGTGATCTCTGTGAGTTACAGCAGCAAAGTGAGTGCGAGCTTTGGTTGTGGAACAGGATCGTTTGGATGACTGCCTGACGAATGAGGAAAGGGCAAACATATTGTCCTCAGCTCTGTCTCTAACTGGCACTTAGACAAACACAGAGGCAATATGGGAGTCGCAGTGACACCAGCAACTGTTTTTCACAGTTGTGTTTGACTTACACACATCACCCCGATCCCTGTCCTTGAGTCCTCTCACTCTGTCTCTCTATATTTAGTATTAGAGCAGAAGCATGTCAGCACACACACACACACACACAAACCCCAATCTACACCCTCTTATCACATCAAGTGATTCATATGTTTGTTTGTTTTTTACTGCAGGTGTGAAACTGAAGACACACCTGTGACATACATATCGCCATTATAGGCACAAGCTCGTCCGCCCTCCAGCTGTTCTGTGTCATACAGTAGGTGTGTGTGTATCATGTTTGCGAACAAGACAAAGATACAGACACAGATATAGAGATAGTGAAAAGAGGCGAAACATAACACCCAGCGTATGTTTAACAACTGATTCATTATCACATTGCCTCTGACGTCACGGCCTACACAGACTCTCAGCCAAACCTCTGACACGTAACTTCACTCTCAGCGTACGTACGTGTGTGTGTGTGTGTGTGACTCCACAGACACGCCCTCAGCGGGAATGATATGAATAATCTTCGCAGGTATTGCACCAGAATTGACATCACAGTGGGAACGTCTGGAATTCATTCCCAGCTCTGACAGTCTTTGATGAGCAAGCATGAGTTGTGTAAAAAGAAAAAAAAAAAAAAACGAAAGTTGAAAAACACCCCCATGACTGTGTTGTGAGCATCAACAAAGAACACGAGTTCAACTCACAGGGGGGATTATTGTGGAGATGGGAAGTAAATCCAGCGTTACTCAGAGGCAGAGACAATAAGAAACCACAGTTTACACAAAAAGAGAGCGATCCAGAACTGAGATATAAATGGCCAGGAATGCAGGAGGGAGGGAGAGGGACAAAGAATGATGTTAAACTATGGAAAACTTTGACTTTGTGCAGACTGAGAGGGAAAAAATATATAATTCATCCATCTCCCCAATCCTCATGTGTGGAGAAAAGTCAGTGTGCAGTATCAGCTGCAAAATATGTTGACTCCTGTCCTCAACTAAACAAGCTCTGCATTCAATGCTTCTAAATGATCGAGTGTTTAAAATGCATTTTGTGATCATCTATTTCATTTTCTTGTGTAAAATATAATCATTAAATGTGTATGGTAATAAGAAAGAAAGAAAGAATGCTTCACTATAACTTAACTATCCAGTATGTATTGATCAGCAGCATATAATGACAATATTAAAGCTGCAGTGTTATTTTCTTACTAAAACAAGTGTTAAACATTCTCACAGGAATCACTGTTATAGAGTGTTTGGTCAGTAACCCGTGTCTCTCTCCTGCAGTAAAAGGGAAAATACACTTTCTGGTATCCCTGCCCACTTTATCCAATCAGTACAGAGAGAACACCATAAAGAGGCGGTCCTGTCTGATCGTGAACACAAAGAGATGTTTACCAGCAATGGTGGAACAGGATAAGCTACCAATTCCAGCTCTCCAAGGGTAAGCTCATAATGCCGAACATGCCAAGCGAAGAAGAAAAGAATGAAGCAAAGAGAGCTGCCTCGCAAGAAGTGCAAGTCGTGCAAGTGTGGGGACCGAGAGAGGAGGGAGGGGACTGCCAGCCGCAACACGGACGGGAAGTTAGCCAAACCGACAGTTACAGCAGCTTTAATTTGAATGAGAGAAACTAAACCATGAAATTATACATTAAGTAGAATTTAGGTTATTACAATGTTCCAGCAATAATGCAACATAGGTGGCTGGGGGCTAATCCTTGTTCTAATCACAGCCCAATATCTGATGTCCAAAGATTGTTTGCTTGAGAATGACGTCAGATAAACTCAGATAAAAGTATTACAGTACCCTGAATAGCATTCCCTGCTAAGTTATTTAGCTACAATAGCCCACAGCTACATGAGTAGACAATGAGACGCCCTGCGGGGACGGCGTTTCCCACAAGAGTAGAGTTTCATGCTCGAGATTAGAGCTGCGAGGAACAAAAAAAGAAAAAAAGAGGGATTCTGTGTTGCTGGGAAACCTTTCAGCTGCTCTGTAACAGAGGTCAAAACACAAGACATGTACAGTAGTTGTGAGAGCTCTGAGATAGATGAGCAGTGACTTTCGACTGTTCGGTCACATACATGCCTGAGGACACTGCGCCGCTCTGTTATCCTCTCTCTCTCTCTCTGTCTGTGACTCTCCATCACTTCCGTCTCCATCTCCGTCTGTCTCTCCTTTTCTTTTTAACAAACACACACATGCACGTACACACTAAATGGCACGGATCAATGACTCGTTCATTTTCAGCCCTGGGTCACTTGAGCAATTATAAACACCACAGGAGCCGGCGTGACAGCGCTGTGAGGAGACGTACCGGAGAGCGAGGTCAGGGCATATTGTGTCTTTGATAAACAATGAACAGAGGCTCTGTTTTTGTAACACAAACTTGATATTTTTGTCTCCTGCCAAAGTGCAAACAATCACAAGCAACAACAAATGTTTCCTATAAAAGATCTGAAAAAAACTTTCCTAAAACTGGGCCAAAAATCTGCAAAGAGTTGGGCCAAAAACTGCAGTTACTGATGTCTTCGGAGAGCATGGAGCTGTGCTGATCGGTGCGTTGGAGCAGGCGGAGGGAAGACGACACTCAGATTTATTTTAGAAAGCTGAGAGGACAAAGAGGGGAGCAGGCGGTGGAGGAAGGACAAGGAGAGACATGTCAGAGCGAGAGAGTGTATTCAAGTGTCTGTATTTATGAGGATTGTGAGGAGCGTGTTCCCCGGCATGCATGCGAGTGTCGGTACGTGATCCTCAACGTTTGTCTTGGTCACCTTGACCATGTTCTCAGTGCACAACAGCAACCGATGACAGACGGAAAGAACAGAGAGACCGAAGGTGACACAGTCAGAAGAGAGTTGATGCAGGTGAAAGCTAAGTTTCTGACTTACTGCATGCAATGGAAATATGTTGGTTTGGTGACACTGCAGAGCCACATACCCCTGATGAGACTTAGAATGTATATACTGGGAACGTGACACACGCTGACTCTCAGTGTGCTTTCAGAAGATAATGGTGAATCCAACCAGAGACACAACAAGAGATTAGAATATTTTCTCTGTCAAGTTGTTGTCAGGTCAAAGATAATGGAATCACTGACAAACATACAGTACTATGTTATGATTTTGGATGAGCATTGTGGGAATTCTGATGTGATGGGAGCCAAGTACCTCGCCTGAAAATGCTGGAATGTGGCCATGTTGTTGGGTAATCTTATTTTATTGATGTTATGACAGAATTGTATCCTGTGATTCCAAAGAAGGCGAGACGCTGTGCAAAACATAAATCAAAGCAAACGCAATTATTTGCAAAACTTTTATGACACATAGTCATAGAAAACTGTACAAAGACAATATATTTGATTGTATTTTGTTTATATTTACGTTTATCACCGCTTCCCAACTTTTTGGGGGGACGGGATTGTGTATGGGACGTCCTTCGGATCGATTATTTTGATTATACTGACTGAATACAATGAACACAATATTTGTGACAATATTGTGATATCAGATCTTGGATGTCCAAGCCCAAGTCTAACTGTTACTAAATCAGTTTTTGCAAAAAAAAATGACTAGGCTCTGTGATCTATGGTGGTTTAAAAAAAAACTCATGATCAAGTGAAAGTCATTCTTGAGCTGTTACAATATCACAACACAAGTTACTGAAGTCAGTACGATATTACATGTATACTGTACGGACTGGCTCTACAGTAAGTATAATGTGCCTGACTTAGAATGAGTAAGCAGACAGTGAAAGACCCCTCACAACATCTTGTTAGCTTACAAAACTTAATGTTGCAGCGCATGTAGCAAAGCAGCTAATTCAATTCCACTGTTAAAATGCTCTCCAACATCCCGGCCCAATGATTGACTCCATGAGGCGACGTGTTACTGCTCATAAACCTCTCATTCTCAGAACTGTCCTGTATGGAGCGAGCAGGGCCAGACAGCACCTGACCACCAGAGAACATGTGACATGAGACAGACCAGGGCAGAACACAGTTCATGACGAGGACAGCACCCACAGGGCAGTCAGGCCACGCAGACAATGATAACCAAGACACGTTTTGTCTATACACACACCCCCACTCCCAAATCCATATATAAGTGCTCATCATAACTCAAAATAATAAAGTCTGACGTCTTCGAATAACTTCTTTTGTCCGACCAACAGACCAAAACCCAAAGGCTTTTCACTGACTTTAAGAACAGCAGCAAGTCCTCACATTTAAAAGGCTGTAGCCAGCAAATGGAAGGATTAATCAACCATCGAAGTTGGCAATTAATTCTTTTTTCTTTTGACTGACTAATCAATTAAGCGACAAATTATTGCAGCGCTACAGTACATTACATTGTTTTCATCTGTTAAAAAATGATCCTTACAGGCTCACATTTATCTCTCGCTCTCGGTCTCCTTCTGGTTTTTCTTGCCCTGTCAGGTTATAAGGACAGTGAATCCTTCACTCTCTTCTTGTCACTGCTTTAGTCCTCGCTGTCACTGTGCCATTCAGAGAACTCAGTCAATCATGAGAGACATATAAAGAAGTCACCATGGCAATGCAGCAGACGCAGCGTCATCTCAGGTCACATGGTTTCAAAGCGAACCAGTTCTGCTCCTATAGAGGTCCTCTTAACTATGAACCTATTTTCAGTCCTATTCATCGTCTCAGGTCTGGATTATAAAGGTCAAATGTAGAAAACATGTTAGATAACTTGCAAGTTGTCAGGCCCCATAAGAGGCCAGATAACCTTCAGCATTTACGGCCTGTTTGACATGCTTAACTGCGGACTGACAAAGGCCAGATGCAAACACTTTAAGGTTAAAGTCACACATTCCCCACTTCTCCACGCTTTATCCCAGCACTGCATAACATCACTGCGGGTTTGTGAGTGTGGAAGAGGACATTAAGGTGTGGAGCTCAGTCCCTAATTCTCATCTCTCACCTTCCTTAAACTCAAGCTAACATGCTGATGGATACTCAAAAGCCTGTGCACACAAGCCTGCGTTTGCACGGCTGGGTGGAGTGGGGCCTGTTTGGGTTCGGTCAGGCCAGGGGGCATGTCAAACACCCGGACCACGTCACCGTCTTAAATACGCACAGGTAGACACACGAGTACACAAGCACTCACGCAAGACACTGTCACAAATGTAGAGCTAAGGAACACATACACAGATACTTAACTTGTGTTTATTGCACTTATCTTGAGGAGAATTAGCGGATTTAGGGATATAACACACCTCTTCCTGCATTACACACGCATACACTGCACAAACACACCCACCCCAACACAAACAGCTGAATTATCGCCTACAATTCAGGTGGTTTCAAGTGACAGCAGCAGTCACATACTGTAAATCTTGTGAGCACAGTTGTGAAAGACAAGGCAATGACGAGAATCACTGAGAGAAGCCTTGATGAAACAGAAGAGAGGAGGGCAGGACAGATGGAGGAGGCGGTATGCTTCATCCAGCTGAGTACCGCTTTTGGTAGCCGTTCAAGAAGATGGCTCATGCAAACCTAACACTGCCAGATTCGCAGCTTTTAGCATTAGGAAGAGCTACATTCTGCAGACAGCTCGAGCACATATATCAGGTTTATGTGAAGCTACAACATGGCTTTTACCAAACTTGTCTCCTATAAATTATGTTTGTATATTGTATATACTTGGATATGTTTAAAAGACAATGTTTCTTGTGGTTGGTGGTTGTACAAAGTCTCGGGTTAAACACATGCCATCAGTCAAAGCAATGAAAACAAAAGCCATAGTTTGATAAAGTCATGAAGTAGCGTGGGATCATGGGAGTTCTTGTCTTCATTGTTAAACAACCACCATTGCTGGTGGAAATCTGTGTTTAAGGCATAAATGTTCAAAGTTGACATTTTATGTTGTGTTTAGTTTGCTGACTTCCTTCATCACTCCGACGTATCCTTGGGATTTTAGGCAACCCAAATGAAATGCACAATTACCTTGAACAACATAATATCATTAGGTTTTGCCAACAAAAGCACGGAGTGGGGCATAGTTGCTGAATAGAGACCCACAGTACAATAAACAGAAGGTCTAGCTCAGTCACATCGGATTCTGCTCTGACCCGGAGCTGTTCACCGATGGGAGGAGAGCTTAGAGATTACTTTTTAACTTTCGGGATTAAAAAAGTGGATTTATCCTCACTCCTGTTTATCAACCTGACTGCAGCAGCGATCCGCGGAGCAGCTGGAGGGGAGTGGTACTTTACTAGATGAACAACATTACAAAAAGGAGAGGGGGGAAAAAAAGAGAGAACCAGAGTCTCTGGTGAGTGCTGAGCTTAGTGAGAGTTGACCTGAATTTAAACTTAGACACACACACCCTTAGTGTGTGCAGTTGCTGGCTAACATTTTAGGTAATGCTTAAGTAATCTGGCTGTTCGGGGCGGCAATGATTATTGTATGAGTAAGGCAAATAAACACAAATGATCCTGCGGTCAAACTCCCTTCACTGCTGGTGAATACATCAATAAACAACCACCACTGCTGCTGATGAAAATCTATCTGAGGGGACTAAGGCACTAATGTTCACTGAAAAGTTAATGTTTTCATGTTTTGTTTGTGTTTAGTCTTGTTCGGCGACCATCCTATCCCATTTCTCTAGGATTGAACACTGTTGGAAACATTTGTACATAAGTCAACGAAGTACTTAACAAATGTCTGGTCTTTTGAGACATTTTTATGAAGAATTCCTGCATAATATATCTTTAATGAAGAACATTTCCCTCAAGATGTGCTTGCTTTTGCAAATAAGTCGCATATACACGTCATTTCTAGGAGACACGTCTGCTTTTACCCCTCTCTGCATCAAACCGCGTCACGTACTGTCTGTGACCTGCACCGCTACCCTCAAAGACCTAATTACTACGTCTTCATTTCACACAGGCGGGCAGGTTGTGGAGCAGATTAATAAACTGACAACGTGAGAACACTATGAACCCTGCAGGGAGGTCCGGCGGGTTTCAAACACATGCTGCTGGGCAACCACCACCCGAGGAACGCTGTGTATTTGTCCAGGGTTGTCCTGATCCATTTACAGCTTTGCCTCAGAGTATCACCATGGAGAAAAAAAACAAAAAAACTGTGAATATTAACTTCCAGTGTTAAAGCTACAGGGCAGTTTCTTAGTTGAAAACGAGTGCTGACAGGCAAGGGCAAGTTGAGACAGGAGGGGAAAGGAGACAGGAGGGGGAGGGCAATTTGCGCCCCTGGCACTGCTCTCTGCATCCTGCATTTATCTGGAGCCATGTGCAGACAGGAGAACGTATGGAGAGACAACACATTCCTCAATGACGCCTTTGCTGTTTCACCACCTTGTGTTTCAAACAATTTCACAGTGAGTGTAAGACGCCAGGGTCGCGACAAGTACAGGAAGTGTTATGTTGTTAGTGAGTGAGACTGATGAAGCACAAAATATACTGGAGTTGACACCAGAACTAATCTTATCTGACCACAGGACATGTCATGCCTCGCGCAGACAAACTGTAACGGACATATCTACGAGGCGCAGGAGGCTGTCGCAGTACCCCCAGAGAGAGGCCGAGAAGTTTTGATCAAGAAGAAGGCTGAGAGCTCCAGACACAAGAAGGACAGCGAACCAACAACAAAACGGAAAGGAAGGACTGAGCCGGTGAGGCAGAGGAAAACTATTTCAGA
This sequence comes from Pagrus pagrus, assembly GCF_965226575.1. NCBI lineage: Eukaryota > Metazoa > Chordata > Actinopteri > Spariformes > Sparidae > Pagrus > Pagrus pagrus. The sequence goes on from NC_140192.1 coordinate 7,821,592, forward strand.
GAGCAACAAACAGACGGATGGAGAACAATAGAGAAACACATGCACACACACACACACACACACACACACACACACACACACACACAACAGGATTAACATGAAAATGGTGCCAATGGGACAAAGTTCTCCCGTCTATTTACCATATTCCCTCCGTGTTCTTCAGCGAGCTGGTAGAGCGCGATCGCGGCTTAAGGATGATACTCATGGTCTGGCTTTTCCTTCCACATCCACACACATCACATCTGCAAACACACACATATAAAGCCACGCACTCACACACCCCCCTTTCGCAACCAGCCCTCCGCTGTGGTCTGACCACAGTCCTCACTGGTCTGAAGTGATCCAGTCAGAGGGAGCTTCCTTCCCTCAGTGTCAGGTTGGTGGAGTGGTCAGGTGTGCCGAGCTCTTCCAAGATTATTCCACACTGCTGCTGCTGCTGCTGCTGCTCCTCGAGCTCCGATCGTCTGACAGTAGGTGCTTGCTTAGTCTTCTCACTCTCTCGCTCCCTGTCACTCACTTGCACATATCTTTCTTGCCAGATCAGTGAGTGATCTTCCTCTTCCCTAATCCAGCCATGCACACCCTCTCTTTTTCTCACTCCTCTCACTTTCAGGTCCCTCCGTCTTATTTCCTTCTCCTGACTCGTGGAAATAAGATCTCCTCTTCCTCCCACGTTGTGTTTCTGCCCCTCCCTCCTTACCTCCGTCTCTCCTGCTCTCTTGTTTATGACTGTGTCCCTGTCTTTGGGTTACATGACTCTCCTATAATCTCTCTCTCTCTCGCTCTGTTTCCCGGAGCTACAGCTTGGGTATGTCTGAAGTGGGAGGGGTTGTTTAGGTAGTAGTAATTCCTTGAAGGGCGGGACTTGCGGGACCAAGCAATCCCACCAATCGTCTCGAGCGTCAATCACTCGGCTGCCACAGTAACCTAAAACCAACAGCTAAAGCATGCCAACGATCTGGAGAGGGTGTGCATATAAAGGTTGAGTATCATCGTTCCAATAAGAGAAGCAATACATTGAGAAAACAAGGGATTTAGCGGAAAGCTTGTGCTTTCTCTGGCAGACAGACAGGGGTTAGGAATGAATTGGCGCATGGTGCGATTATTAAAACTGAACATACCGCGAGTGGGAGTGAAGATATGTGAGAGCAAAAATTAATTCTACAATTAAATGTAGCAATCAATCCTGTAATGCGCTGTAATGATAAATCAACCTTCTTTATAAGTTATTACATTTTTATTTTGACAAAGAATATCTTGTGATCTTAGTTTCCAATTGATTAATTTGTGTAATTTATGTACGATTTTTTCAGTTTTCAAATCCTCCACACCAGCAGATGCACTCCGGCGCCTGGAAAGTCTGACATCCTCTTAAAGGTCAGCTCTACATTTTTTACCGTCTGCACAAACAGTTCTTAAAAATGATGAAGAAGCAACTGAAGAATCTGCTTCTAATCCTTATTTACGGCATCCAGTTGTGAGTTATGTGACCCCACTCAACCCTTTTCAGCACTCTCATATTGTATTCAACCTTAGCAGAATGGCTGTCCTTCTTCTGACACCTGAGAACTATTAAATGAGACATTTTAAGCTCATTTTCAGGTTCATCATTTTATCTTGGGTTACTACTAGAACAGGTTTTGATGTGTTAATGCCCAAAAAACACATCAGTTTTCTCATATTGTCCAGCAGCAGCATATTCCCCCTCCGTCTGAAACGCTCCCATTTTGGTCCTGTGCTTATTTTGACATTAAAAGCCATGCCCTGTGCGGCGCAGTGTGGGGCTCAGATGGCATCGTCTGCTGTCAGAGTTGTAGGCTAAGGAGCTAACATTAGCGCTCCACCAGGCAGACAGGTGTGTCGGCTGTCTGGCATGTCAATCACACATGGATGAATAAAGTGAAGCCGGCTCCCTCACCTCAGTTTGCACCCTGTGTGTGCAGCTTGTAGCGCGGTGGAGGATCACAATGGATGAGCAGGATAGGATCTAAAAGTCTAAATGATACGCGTGCACCCTCTCAGCCTCGTACACAGCGAAACGTTCACATGCCCGCACAGATAAATATAAGCCTCTGTTGAGGCTTGATTTAAGCAGTTCCATTACAACCCCGCTTTCAGGCGTTATCCTGCATCTCCATATCCTGTGCTAGCACTGCGGACGATTATCTTTGAATTTCATGTAGCCCTCTCTGGTGCAGTTATCTACAGGGGGATGAGGGGAAAACACAGCACTAAATCAGCAAACACAGTAAAAAAAAAAAGTAGGACACAACAATTGCTGCGTCTCTTGAAGTGAAAACAACAAACGCATAGCATCAGTGTGTACATTATTCCAGCCCTGAGAATATTTCCGTGTCAGCAATGGTGAAATTGAAGACGTAAGTAATGAGAGTGACATCAGTCAGGGGATGTTTCTCCTTTGTTCAGGAGAGGCAGAGGGTTCAAGCGACAGAAAGCAGGGGAAAAGGGAATGCATCCGTAGAGACAGGTGATACTGATAATACATCCACTTCATGGCTACTGACGCTTCAGTGTGAATTACGTCGGTGTGCTTTTATATCACGGGAGAAAAGACGCAGACCTGAGGAGGGAGCCGGGCTGATGTCATATGCTAATGCGTTGTATACGCACATGCAGATGAGCCCACATGCTGAAATGTACATAAGTGACACATGACCAAACACATGCTCGCTAGACACCTGCTAGCAAATAGGGACGCAGCAAAATCAGACTGACTGCGTGATCGTGTATTGATTTAAAGGATAGCTTCCCTCCCTCTCACATCACCTCGTCTCTCTCTTGGACAGAGCAGCTGATTTTAATGCTGGCAGAGTAGATGGTGGGTATGTTTTGCATTTTCATACGGTGAAAACGCTGCCATTAATGGAGCACTTGCAGTGAGCTATAGTAAGCTGAATAGGTAGACAGGCTTTCACTCTTGCTGGGCAGAATAACTTGGTCAAAGTGTTGAAACTAATCCTATTAAAACTGGGGAATCCAGCAGCACTGAAACTGCACAAAGCCCACATGAAAACAGCACTTCACATTATTTCAGCAACAAATAAAAAGTCCAGAATTTGGGTTTTAGTCAGAGAGAAACTGGTACTCTTGAGCTTGAGAGTCACACTATTGCTTCTTGTATTCCTCTCTCTCCCGTCTCATGTGGAAAGTGCATAATGAGTATTTACTTTTAGGCTACACGACTGCCCTCCCCAGGAAGCGGAGGTGTAAGACCCAAACAAAAATAATGAACCTGGTCTTGCTCAACAGGCATTACATTTGGAAGACACAAGAATGTTATTTTGCCCCCAAGTCAGGATCGGATTGTACATTGGGCGTGGAATCAATCTTATGCGAGGAGCTCAGCAGTATGTAACTCCCTGTATGCCACACGAGATCAATACATCAGGCCTTTACTTATCAACACAGATCATTTTTTCTTACTAAGAAAATTCTGCCAATACCAAGTTTTCTTTATATAACATAATAATTCCACTGCTTACATTTATATAAAGTATTTCTATTAAGTGCAGGTATAATAGTGTAAACTGTAATTCAAAAGTAAATTACAATAGTCACCACTCTTCTAATGATTTCCAATTAATTTTCTGTTTCTGTTTAATCATTTGAGTTTATTTGTTTCATTTTCTATGTTTTGAGGCAAAAATAAATAGGGATGCACAATATATATATCAGCTAGATTAATTATCTGCACAATAATGGGTAACATATTATTCCTTATGGGCCGATTATGAAATTATAGCCGATAAATAGAGACAATAATACCAAGCCGAACTGCTTTCATTGACTTAATAATGAAAAAGTCTATAAGTTATAGTTTTAACTCTTATTAGAGCTCTGAAATATTAAAATCATCTATCTTTGCTCACTACATCTGAGTCTTTCTAGCCCTCAGGTGTGAATAAACTACAGGTTAGGAACAAAAATGTCACATTGGTTACTGTATCGGTATTGGCCATGAGGAGCAGGTAATTATCATTCATCAGTATCGGCTGAAAAAAATATCATGCATCCCTGGAATAAAGGCTGCATTTATGTCATAGAAGGTAACTATGGTTACATTAATCACAGACACAATCTACTGGGTTAGTAATGACTTACGGACACACATGTAGCGCCATATAATAAGCACCACTTAGTAAGAGTGTAAAACACATTGAAAAACTGCTGCATGCAATTTACTGGGACAAGAGTGCCACCCAGTGGTGAAATGAGTGTATTTCTTGTCATAAAAAAACAGCCGCATAGATAAAGTGAAGACGGCAATTGACAAAATTATTGATTTTGTTTAAAAAAAGACCTCTTCCGTAAAGCGGGCTCAGTATATGGTGCAGATAAACACACTCAGCAAATGCAGATATAAATAGCACTGAACTAAGACGCAGGCGGTGAGCACAGATGGCGGGTCCAGAGTATTGACAAGGCTCCATCCATATCTATGTGTCTACAAACCAGCTACCAGCCATTACTGCTGCTTCATATTCAAATACATAGAGGCACAAACACACGTACACTTTATTTTCATGCACCTTCACTCCCAGACTACAAAACAGACAAGAGGACACAGATGTAATCAGATGATAGCACTTCTTAGTTTCGGCTGGGGTCGCGGAGTTCATATTCGTCGGTGAAATGCAGTATGAAAATGGGCCTAACAAGGTCTTAAATTTTCTTAGTGAGCTTTAATGGACACAGAGTGCTCTGATGATTAGCTTACGCTCTGCTCTGGTTAGTGAACCGCCCTGTCCTCCTGAACACATCGATGCTTTAGATGATGACCGGATGAAAGCAGCTTATTTATCATTTGCACTGCTCTTAGCTCTGTAAGAGCAAACAAACAGCTGCTTCTCATGGAAGTCGGAGAAACAAGCGCATACACACAATTACACACACTTCAGCCCGACGCCATAGGTTCAGCAGAGTAAACAGCAGAAACCGCGGCTCCGACACACATCTAACAAGGCAACCGGCCACCGAGCAACGACCATTTGCACAACGCTCGCTTGCGAACGCACCTCCAGTTCTGTGTTGTCCAGGTGGAGCTATTCATCAGCTAATGTTCTGATAAGAGAGAGAACACACACGCTTTGTGTACATTCATGGGAGTCATACAAACTTGTATATCCACACATATATACATCCACACACGGAGCCAGAAGGAAGCATGACTTTTCACATGCAAGAGTTGAAGGAGAAACCCAAGTGGAAGCTGACATCAACAACATTGATATTTAACTATTAGGAAAGCAAACAATATGCTGTAAAAATCATACAAATCCTCGGCACAAGATAGAAAATGTAGTTTATGGTCCCATCGTGTACACACTCCAGCCTCTACCCTTCCCATAGTTTCAGTCCAAGAGAGCAATCATACCCCCTTCTGCCACGAGGTTTGATGTCAATGGGCTTGTTCGTTGCGTAGGGCGAGCCGTTGGAGCAGGCGTGGCGGTAGCGGGCTATCCTCTCCAAAGAAAGATAATCTGAGTTCACAGGCAAACTCATTTCGGTGTCAAGACGGAGAAAGGAAGAGAAAGGAAGAAAAGAAAGAATGAGTGAAAAGAGAGGAGAGGGCTCGACATGAGGTGTGACTTCTGTGGGAGAAAGACAGAGAGATGGAGAGTGGGAGAGTGAGGGATGCAGGAGAGGGAGGAGCAAAGTGCAGAGGTAGAGCAAACTAATTTGTCTTTTCTCTCTGATGAGCATCAACAGGCAGTATTGACAGCAGCGATAATCATGTGCAGCCATGCCTTGAAGTTACATAATGACATCATTCTCCTCTCCACCTCGGTTAAAGCTCTGTGATGAAGAGAAGCACGATGATAAGTCAACAGTTAAGATGGCCATCACAAGTCTACATCTAAATTGAAACAACCTCCCACTGCAGCTAATGCTTGAGTTTTTATCTTCCTTATCCGAGCACACTTCCAGTAGGTAGAACTGAGCCACAAAGGGAGTGCAGGATTCTTGTGCCAATAAATTATTGACCGGTAAATCAGAGGGATATTTATGTGATCAGCTATTGGCCAGCAATAAACTTATAGCCAATGAATGAGCCGTAAACCAAGAGAAGAGGAAGAGAAAGAAGATCAACAACAAGCTGTCTCTTTTACCCTCGAGTGTAATGAACTACATTCTTAGGAACTTCTTTTTAAAACACATAAATGTGAAATTATCAGTTATTTTAATCAGTATGGGCCATGAGAAGCAAGCAAACATATTATTGGAAGGCTTGCAGGTCTAAGAGATGTCACAGCACAGTGAGGAAGCGCATTTTCATAGAAAGTGAATTTTCTTGATCCCTAAGGTAAGTGTGTGTGGTGTAGTGACAGGGGACGAGCTCACACTCCGATCTAGCATGAGCAAGGTATATGAAACATAGCATCAGTTAATATTTGTAATGAACACGTAGCTAAAATAAAACAGACACGCACAAAAGTAATCAATGGGACAAAGAAAGTTAAAGCATGAATCAAGCATGACTATTTCTTAAACTCCAAAATCTAATAGGATGACTGAGTCACCTCATGTCAGGGTCTCATTTTGACAAATACATTTTATTTCATTAAACTGAATGAAACCGACTGAAGTGCACCAGCTCACTCACCAACCTCTGTTATAGCTAATTCCCACCACTAGGGGGAAGCAGAGTACTATAACAAACCATCCAGAACCAGTAGCGCAAAACCTTGAATCATGTGAAATACATGTTAACATGAGTTCATTCAGTGAAGTGCAATCTGAGCAAACACATTTGCAAGAACTAGTAGAGCAGATATACTGTATGCATTATTATATTAATATCTGAAATAAAAAATGGAGCATACAGTTTTGTTGGTAGATACAGTCCCATGATGACAGGATTAATTGGGCATGAAGATTTAGGGTCTTTCATATGAGATTAGCATAATTTGTTATCTTGTGGTAACAATTTCTGACACTTCAACACTATTGCGATAAAATCTAAATCCCTCCAACTGATAACTGCCTCAGCTGCTCCCAGCAGCCAGCAGGGTGCAGCCTGCTCTGCAGGGAAAACGCAGACACAAGAGCAGCAGAACAAGCGTCTGCAGCACGAACACACGGAGCCGTGAATCTCTGCGGAGTTACGGCTTCTGCTCAGCTCTGACAGAAGCAGCCAGCATGTGACAACAGCTCCGGGTTGGACGGGCAGGCTGTCAAAGTCACAGACGCAACGACAGACACAACAGGCTTCCACACTCACACTGAACATCTGAACATCACCACACGAGCACACCCACACACACACAAGTGCTGACTGGCTGCGAGTATTATCAGCACACACACACACAAACTACAACATGTGCAGGAAAATGGCTTTCACACACAATGCAACAGCGACCTCGACTTCAAATGCTCCCCTTCGCACAATCACATAACCTGTAACACGAGCATACGTTTGCCTCTCTGATGAGTCGGCCACACACCGTCAGTGGCAGCAGCGAGCTGTGACCGAGCACCGGGTGACGGTGCCACTGTCGTCACTCGGTGTCCCTGAGGCTCAGAGCCAGAAAACCAGAACCACTGTATGTGAATGTTGAAACATGTACTTGTACATGCAAGCTTCGCCTTTTTAAACACAAGGTGTGGGAAAGCACAGCTCAAGTACATTCTTGTTTTGGATGATGCTGCAAATCATATTTCAAAAAAGGATTTAGGTAATGGGAATATGTTGTGATTCAGCCCTGGACAAACCCAGTTATATAACAATGAAACACATCTTTCACACAGTTTAAATGTATTTTACCCGACAGAGTGATTAGAAAGAGAGCCACAGAAGAGACACTAACATTATTATAATAATTATTATTATTATCATTATTATTATTATTATTATTATTACAGTGATACAAGTCAAGAAAGCAGGGATGCAGACTCTACAGGTTAAGTACTAAAGTGCACAGCTAATTGACATGGCGTGTGCCAGAGAGCGAGGGGGCGGGCTCTCCTCCTCTCATGACTGGCAGGGTCAGCGACCTCATTAGGGGGCTTAAGGACATTGTGGCCTTACAGACTGGTACTGGGACAGAGGCAGGGGGAGGATGGCGATACGAGTGTTAGGTAACTGGCAGCAGAGACATACTGTACGAGACACCAGCTGAATAGCCCGTTAAGTCATTAAAACAAGACTAGTGAATGAGAGAGGACGACAGGGGAGGTAAAATGTTTTTTTAGATTTAATACAAGAAAAACAGTTTTTAAAAGTGCGATGCTCTCTGGGGTAGGAATGCTTCAGTTCGCTTCATTGGATTGGTTAATGTCCATGATGTGACCGACCCACGTTAAATATAGTTTCTCTGTCGCTGTCATTGTCTCTGCCAGGTGTGAGCCTGGAGGGGGTCATGCATTCGGTCGCGTGAGTGTGTGCATCTGTCCACAGCTTCTACTGGACCCGTCAGCCTAATACCCTTTGTGCACATTTATGTCCGTATATCTCGTGGTTGTGGTGACTCACAATTTGTGAAAAACTGATTTTACTGAATATTGTGTTTTCCACCACCACTTAATGCCGACTCCTCGCTCCTCTCCTGCTCAGTATCATAAATGATCAACAGTTGCAGTCGTTAAATGATCAACAACTGCTTCACTTTGCCCCCAGACACACCTGGGGGAGATCTGTACTCTGCTGAATGCACTTTTCTTGTTATATATTCTGTTGGTTCCTTTAAGCCATGCTAGATGAGTCTAGCAAGAACATTTTAAAAATTCATAATCATTGTTATGCTGTTTTATTCTTTGTGAGGCGATTATGCCTCCGATACTCATGAAAATGCTGGTATCGGTATCGGCGAGTACGTGAGTCTATGCACCGATCTGATACCGCGCAGGTATCACATCCACACAGGGTAACGGTATCGGGAAGGGAACAATGGTACGGTACTTTTTTTTGATGTAATGACACAGCGGCAGCAGTTGGGATGAAGACGCTGATAAACTAAGATAATCTTGATGACATCCATGTTTTTACATTGTTTCTCACCACAGACAATTACTAAGAATGACTGTGAGAAATTAAGAGTTACAGGGAGGCGGATGGAAGCTTATTCAGTTGTCCAAAGTCACACACAGTAAGTGAGAAGGAGGGGAAGGATTTGCTCTCCACTCATCTGTCGGATTAAAAATCTGACCATCAGGAGAGCAGCTCCAATGTGAGCTAAGTGAATTGTATGAGAAAGGCGACAGGGAGCGGTGTGGTACAGCCTGATGAAAAATAAAGTAGAACTGCGGCTTTAAGACACACTTGCAACTTAGTGCCATGGAAACTGAGCCGCCACTGCCGTCTCAGGGAAATTTAATACGATTGGAACGATTGGATATTTGTTTTCAAGTATGTAAATCAGCAAAGGTGATGTGATTATGAGACAACAATAGAATGGTAATAGAGATTCATGCGGCACTGTATTTGCGTAAATGGCTCTCAGCCAGTCGTGCTGCTTGAAAACAGCTGTTAGTATGTGTGTCAAGGAGCAATTCTTTCGCCTCGGCTAGACTCGCACTTCCTGCCTGCCTTTACAGTCCCCTGCTAGATTCGTGTTTATAATGGGGTTGCCGTGGTGACCTGGCAGAATTCAAAAGGGACAGGTAGGTTTCCTGACAGCCAATCAGCCCTCAGTTGCTAAGGACACAACGGCAGATTGTGTAATGAGAAAATGAGAATGACAGCGGGCTTCTCGGAGGGTCAAGGACGGGAAATGGAGTGAAGTGACACAATTGACACTGATTGTTTTGTTTCTAGGTTTGAAGGAGTTAACGTAACCTGCAAATGATCAACCCGACACTTCATCGGTGGGATGTGACTGCGGTGCATGCCAAGAAATTAGCTATTCACAGCAGCCACTTAATATTTCACGGCAGCCATGCATGACTTACCTGTGCTCTATTTATACAGCCATCTGACTCACAGCCTGCAGAGAGGATTTAAGCTAGTGTAGCTGAACTATTGTTTGTCTCAGACTCACAAGAGCACATGCACGCGCACACACGCATGCACACACGCCCACTCCATCACCACCACAAAATTAAAAAAATAAAGTCTGGAAAAGCGTGACCACTGAAGATAAGACCAACAAAAGCTCCCGCTTGTGCTGTGCATGTGTGTACTGTGAGTATGTGAGCATCTTGCTGCGTACGCTGACAACATGAGTGTGTCGTGATGCATTAGCACTGAAGTGATGCTGGACAGAATGAATGTGAGAACCATGTACTGAGACCAGCATGGAGAAATCTGGCTCAGAGGCAGAGAAACACTTGTGTCAGCACAGCTCTCAGATTCACATCCCCATCAGAAACCTGGCAAAACAACCACCAGCAGGACTGAAACAAACAGTTTTTTCTCTTTTTATTACTGATTAATCTACAAGTATATTTCTTTGACAAATCTATTAATTGTTTAGTCTACAACTCATCAGAAAATTGTATAAAAATGCCCATCACAACTAGACTTTTGCTTGTTTTATTCTGTTTTTTATATTAAAATGTGACCTTTTGGGTTAATAAAATCATGTTTGTAGCATCTCTTCAGCGTACACACATACACACGTAAACAGCTTTTTAGGTCACTGAAACTCAATTGTCTGTGTTTACGTCTGGACAAGCAGAAACTGAGATTTTTGGGAACGATGACGCAGACACACAGGATTATCAGTGTTTGCAGCATCATCGGAAAATGGGATCTCGGAAAAACACGAGCTGAAAGTTGATAATAAATGATGGAGAATTATGTTTTGCTGACAGGTTTTCCAAGAAGACTTTGTGTTAGAGTCATGTTCCCCTGCCTCATTCATGGTATTTTCTGTAACTAAGCAACCAACCAAAGTATACAATCTGCTTCCTGTTGACAACAGCACACACACGCCCAGTGTACCTGAACGGCCATGGGATATGTGCTTTCAGGCGTGTTGTAACGACGGAGAATACTTGGTAATTATTACTTACTGCAGTATTCAGTCAATTAATGGAGTGGATTGGAAAAAAATAAGCTGTAACTGTTTAGATAATCAATTAATAGTTTGCATCAATTTTCTGGCAAAAATATCAACATGCTGGTTCCTAAATGTTAAAAAGGTTAAAGGTTTGTTGCTCTTTGTCATTTAGTCAATGAAGAGCTTTTTAAAAAAAAAATTTCCTGCATTTTATAGATAACAATTTATCAATTAACTTATGAAAATATTGAGTAGACTAATCAATAAATTAAGATAATCGTTACCTCCGGCTCTAATGCTTGCAGACGGGGCTCAAAATGATGTTAGAAACAGGTGGAATTTGAGCTAAAAGTCATGCAATCTCCACTTAGACTTTAATAGTCACCTCTCTAACTTAATTATACCTCATGAGTAAGTTTTAAAAACCCCAATGCTTTCAAGAATGGAAAAATTGTGAACATTTTTTAAATCACATTGTCCCAAAACTTACAGTACATCTGTAAATTGCTTGTTGTCCAAACCAAAGTCCAAAAAACACAGATTTTAATTATGTATTTCATTTACAAAGATACCAGATTATTTCAGTATTATCAATGTCATATGACAACTTCTACCATGGATGCAAATTTTAAGACATTTTCTTTAATCGATTATTGATTTATCATTAATAATATACTGTATATAATCTGTCGGAACCTTTTCCATGAGCAAACTGTTTTAACCACTGACATGATCTATGCTTGATGTAAAATCAGAGTCAGCTACATTAGGAGATAAAAGAACAGATAAAATAAACGTAAAGTTACTTGGATATTAAACCAGTAGCACAAAATTCACAAAACTCAAAAAACTTCTGTTCATTCTCAGCTGGCCAGAGTGTTAACACTTTATCTAAATCAAACAAATCGTTCTTAAACCAATTCAAACTCGCAATCAAAAGCGCTACTGTGGTTGCTGCGACTGTGTAAGCAGGGTTTTTGTACTCATACAAAGTCACCAGACCACTGGCTCAAACACCAACAAAAGCAAATGAGATCACACCATAATCTCCAAAGCAGTTTCGTAAATGAAATCGGTTGAGCCAAGTGAGGCTTTGAACGGCACAACACAGCCTCACATGAAAAGTCTTCTTATGTGCCCGTGTGTGACAGTGTGTATATGAAGAGTACACAATTTTGTGTGCGCGCGCTGTATTAGTATCATGATATGGGTGTCTAACTGCTTCTCATTATCAGGACTGCCGAGCTCTTTGAAGATCTGCTCTTATCTCCACATCACACAGTATGCTCTCAGTTATGGACATTATAGAGGAAGACGATGCTGGCCCGCAGACAGTTATTTGATGGACACTTTAATAGAGAGATGAATGAAAAGATGATAACTGGAGACTCGTGGGCCGCACCGTTTACTCAATAGGCACTTGCATATCACACATGGACACACACACAGTTCTAGCTGTAGTGCACCGCAAGCACATGGTGAAGCTAATAGGTTTAACTTGGCAGCGGTCCCAGTGATGTCAGAGTAATCCCTCATTAAAACCCTGATGACATCATCACACTGGGGAGAGTGTGTGAGAGCTGAGACCACATGCGTATGGAGAAGTTGGAAGAGTGTGTGTCTAGGTCTGTGCAATATGTGTGTGTGTGTGTGTGTGTGTGTGTGTGTGTGTGAGAGAGAGGGATACCCTGCCGTGAACGCCAAGGGTGTCCACGGTGCATTCCGGCTAATCCAGGTTAAGATGTTCCTCAAAACACACGCAGGGAACACTCCCGTCACATTGACTACCTTAATCATCCTCATATGCAGTTTATTAAGAACACCTCCTCGTTCTCACAAACAGCTTTAACCTCCAGACAGAGGAGTAAAGAAGATTCCAGGACGGGTTGATAGAAACTTGTTGACACTGCGTGAAGATGTTTACAGGCTGAAACAAACTTCAGACTATAATTCAAAGTGACATCTATTGTTGACTTCCACTTCGAATTAGAAAATAACACATCTGGAACTCGGGTTTGCCTTGAAAAGCTCAGCTGCTTTGAGTTGTGTTACTGTGTCGAGTTGTTAAATACAACCCAGATTACAAAAAAGCTGGGACTCTGTCTGAAACGTAAGAAAACACAGAGTGCAATCGTTGTGTTCTCAAGCCCCTTTTAATGAAACTACCGCCTGTTACCAATTAACCTGTGGAATGTTCCAAACTGGTGATTTTTCAGTGGTCTCACTAAAAACTTCTTGGTATTTCACCCAGATGGGCATGGTTTTTGCAGGACGTAGCTGGCTATTTCTCAATCATTTGTTTATTTGACCTCACATCTATGTGCATGGGAAGTAATAGTCTGCCTTGTAAGACCGTTTGGGTGTTTTATGAGGGTGTTTTCTGCCAGAATGCCTTCAGCTAGTCAAGTGATAAAAGGTGTAAAAGCTGAAAAGCCTGTTTTTACAGCAAGTCGTGCAGGATGAATGGATCTTTCATGTGACTTGAATGCAAACAAGCGAAGTTCATATTCTCTCTGTAGTTAAGACATTTTGATTTTTATTTTTTTGTAAATTGACTGAGCGAATTTACTGTTTTCAGTTTGCATTTGCAGGTTCGGTAGGTTTAGGCAACAGAACTACTTGGTTAGGTCTAGGCAACAAAACAACTTGGGTAGGTTTAGCCAACAAAACTTCTTGGTTAGGTTTAGGCAACAAAACAATTTGGTTAGGTTTAGGCAACAAAACTACTTGGTTAGGTTTAGGCAACAAAACTACTTGGTTAGGTTTAGCCAACAAAACAACTTGGTTAGGTTTAGCCAACAAAACAATTTGGTTAGGTTTAGGCAACAAAACTACTTGGTTAGGTTTAGGCAACAAAACTACTTGGTTAGGTTTAGCCAACAAAACAACTTGGTTAGGTTTAGGCAACAAAACTACTTGGTTAGGTTTAGCCAACAAAACTACTTGGTTAGGTTTAGCCAACACAACTTCTTGGTTAGGTTTAGGCAACAAAACAACTTGGTTAGGTTTAGCCAACAAAACTTCTTGGTTAGGTTTAGGCAACAAAACAACTTGGGTAGGTTTAGCAACAAAATGATCACAAAAATTAAAAATAATCGGTTTGAAGTTACAAGTGACAAGACACCGATTGTAAGCCAATGAGGCCGCACATCAGGCACACAATATTCTGACACAGGACATAAGGTGCCGCCACTGGTTGAACGTTTTTAGGGAATCTGTTTTTTGAGCAACATCTTTCTTTTTTTGCCACTGTTGCAACTTGTCACACCAAATTATCACATTCTGTTTTACACAGTGGCCCAGTTTTTCTGGTGTCAGTGCTGTAGAAGCAAGCAATTTAAGTGCAAGTCAAAGACAACCACCAAGTGTCTGCATCAAGTGTCAGTAATCAGCCGTAGTTGACAGATTTTTCCACATTGTCACAAGTTGTTATTCCATCACTCCAGAAATATTTGCACATCTGGGATTTCACTGCAGCACAGTCTCCAGATATCGCCAAAAGGAGAAAAATATCCACACTCAAAAGAGTTCTGAGGGGAAACGGCACTTTCAAGCTGATATGTGAGCCATAAAATATGCAAATTAAGTATGCAAACAGGGATGGTCTTGCTCATTTAGCGAAAAGAAAGATGATACAGTGGGCTCATTAAGGATGTTGTCGAAATGGAAGTACTGAAAAGAGAAACACCTGGTCTGACATGGATGGGCCTGGATTTAGTGGCAATGGCATGAATCGAACCGGTTGGCTCTCAAAATTGCAAATGTGAGGCTGTTTTTTACACACCTTATGTTCAGGCTGTCAAGGTGTTGGAGGAAAAAGAGGTTCACCTTAGCTTACTTTAGAGCCTCTGCAGAACAACCCACCAAGCACACAAAAATCCCCGCAGAAGAGTCGGTAAAAGACTGCAGCACTACCTGCACCACTATGTGTAACAAATTAAGAGAAGATATTCAGCGTTGTCACAAATGTTCTGTCATTGTCCGTGTTCATTCCCGTCCTGCTGAGAGAGTGTTATTCTACACCCTGCAATGTGAGAGTCTGTCTTACCGGATGGATGAGAAGCGTAACAGTTGGGGTTGTGCAAGTGGGAGTGTATTTCCTCAAAGGAAGCACTGTACAATTGCATTCATAATATGCCAGTGCATGCAAAAATACAGAGGAAGGTGAAACATGTAGACTAAACATTGTTTATGAAAAGAGCTTGGATATGCAGGAAGTCTGACACAAGGCACAAATAAAACTGGACAAAAGAGAAAAAATATCAAAGAAAACTCAAAACTGTTCGAGTTATGCCAACAGAGTTTTGTGTGAACTTGAACTCTCCAGCTCGACTCTGTAATACAGCATTTTCTTTGCCAAAACACTGTAAACAAACACAATCCCACTCGTCATTCACCTTCCTTTACCCTCACAGGCTTCCTTGCGAGCGTTAGCTGGAATGATAATACTGTATAAGTCTAATATTTTTAAATCCAGCCAGGTATGTGTGTGTGAGGGGACTCCCTCTCCCAGCCTAAGCCTTTCTAATCTGTTTTCATGCCTCCTCATACACACTGTCGTCATCATGGCAATCCTAATCACCATCATCGTCATGAGCAATTCCCTCCCGAGATGAACATGGTCATCATCATGCTTCCCCGCTAATAAGAGGTAATTCCCATTACGTTTGTGATGTTCCGTGTCTTATGTCTGTAGCGCAGGCCACAAGGGAGGTGGTTGAACTAACAGCTGACAGAGTCTGACACGTAATGAGAGTGAGCGTAACTTTCTTGGACAAGTCAACACACGTTTGGAAATTGAAATCTGGAGAGGGATTACCCGTTAAATTGCTGTCTCTCACAGCCAAGAAATGAAAGCCAGATGACCCCCCCCACCTCCAAACACACACACCCAGACAGAGAGCGAGTAGTGACGCATACACCCTTCAGCCTTAGTGTTACTTGAAGAACACCCCAGGGCTAAAGGCTCAGCACTGTTTTCTTTGAAACACTATTCTCCACGTCTTTTTGTTTCATTACAACTGTTTGTTTTTTAGCGGTGGTGGGAGTTTATAACAAGCTGCTCTCAGAGAGCCGCTTTGTTCCTGCAGGAAAGGGCCTGGGCATGATAACATCTGTTGGCTCACCGCAGGTTTTGTTTGGGTCAAATAGTGACGTACACAGCTGCTCGGTGGCACTCCAACTCACCAAGGACTAAGTGATCATATTTCCAAATTTCTTTGTTTTTTTCGCCACTGAATCAGCACTGACATTTGAATGTCAGGAAAATAAGAAAGACGCTTTGATCCCAGTTTGTATCAACAATTTTATGTTCTGTAAAGGTGAAAGGACCGCGACACAGTACTCTGGACGTCATTGGGGATGCAACTAACCCCCATTTACAAATGGGATGTGTATCCATTTACGTTATCCAGATAATAATCCTCATTGGGTTCAGATTTCTCTCCTGCAAAACACCATGTGACTAATTTGAGTTTTGTTTGTTATTGAGTTAGGGGATAATTTTTTAAACTTTGAGAAACGCTGTCGACAACAAATTCTTAAGTATTTGCTCCCTCTTGAAAATCTGGTAATACTTGAGGTGAGTCCTTATTAAAAATATTGTGCCACTTTGTCTCAGTGTGTTGTACAACCAGCTTGTAGGCTACTCGACTAGATAAATTATACGCCATATCAACAACACATCAGCTGCACAAGTGAGTGCATCGTACACCATTTTACACCTTATTTCTTACTGTTTATAATCAATTTCCCACCTATACAGCTTCCATTTTTTCATGCAGCTCTGGTGAAAAACTTTTGACGCTGTCATGGCGCAGAATAGACGTAGAATCGGTAGTTAGAGGTGGGTATAAATTTAAACAACCTGTATTATACGTTTGCTGTATCAAAGTCATGTTGTGTACGGATGCCAGCACATTGAATGGATTATGTTTACATGTATCTAATATCTGAACACAATTCAAGCCAGAGTGGCTCCAGATGTGGTCAGGCAGATCTGATCACATTCCAATCATGTCGGTCTTACATCTTGGATTAACGTGCAATTTTCCTTATCTGGATATTATGATCCAGATACAGATCGCATTTTCATACCAGGTGTAAATGGGGTGTAACGGCTATTACCGCTACCAGGGAAGTTACGTTTTCACCCGTGTCCGTTTGTTTGTTGGTTTGTCAGCAGGATTACACAAAAACTACTGAAAGGATTTCCACGAAACTCGGATGGGGGGGTGGGTCTTGGACCAGAAAAGACCCCATTTACTTTTGGTACAGATCCAGGATTTGTTTTCTGTCACTTTCTTTAACATTTTCGTTCATTTCTCATGGAAATATACATGGCTCTTCGCGCTAACAAAAAAATCAGGCATACTTAGGGTGCTGGTATCTATGAGTAAGGACAACTGTTGGACTTTGGTGGAGGAGTACGCTCTACTGTGCTCTTTCCAGTTTTCATTATGGCTCAATCCCCAAAGGGATATCTTCAGATTGCATGTTTTGTTCAGTTAGCAGTCCAAAACCAAAGATACTCAATTTACAAAAAAAAAAAAAGAGAGAAAATTAACCGAATCCAAACATGAGGGACACTGAAATGTGTTTTTTGGATGATCATTTCAGCACTACTGGTCACAAGACAATATCCTCAAGATTTATTTTCATGATTAAACTGATTTTCTGTCAAACTGCACAACCACAGTCATTCAAAAAGGGCCAAAAAGCTGACCACATGTGCTCAAGCAAAACACACATTTATTACGATCTGGCTTCTCTTCATTCCCAGTCTGCCCTTTGCTCGGGCAGTCCCAGCTCCCTTTAGCCGGAGCTTTAGCTTGTAACATTTCTATTTGTGATTCACGCTGACTTCATGTAAGCACCTGCAGCTATCCCCCCCGCCTCCAATATGTCTGGCTGCCACGCTGCACTCTTATTGATCTGTCCATCTTCTTGCCTGTGTCCCGGAGATGAACACAAGATTGAATGCCCTATCTGGCGGCTGCTGTGTGGACAGCAGCGAGAGACAGCGCAGGCCCGAGATGAATAAAATTGAAATGAAATGGATATTTAAAATGAATGTGATGTCCAGGCTGCCTCTGGGCTTTTCAGCATTGTGGCTCTTGTATGTTCTCTATGTATAAAGAAAGTCTGTTATTTTTTTGTTCTTGCAAGCCAAAACATCAATGCAAAGGCACAAATGAACCATTATTATCATCATTATCGTAAAATTGGTTACTATACCTTTTTAAAATGCTGAAAGCTGCCCATTAGATAAACTGGCAGATATGCAGCAAGGTTGACTCATTTTATTTGTCTGGGTGAGAAAAAAATAATATGATATGGTCAATTATTTTAGTGATGCTAATAGATCTGAACTGTGTTAGCCTATTGTTGTCTGCCAATGCGAAAGTGTGTTTTTGGCTCTGAGACGCGCTAATGACTAACGACAACACACTGTCTGGAGATATGGCTCATTCTGCACTGCATCTCATCTGACCTGAGGGGTATGTTTGGTGTTCTGGAAGGTGCGTGTGTGTGCGTGGGTGGGGTGTGTTCAAAAACACACAAGGTGTTTCTGTATAACACATAGAAGAGGGAGGGAAAGAGGACCAACTGTAAATAAGTGGCAGAATAACACAATAAGAAAATCCAAGAGCGGCGATGTGTGAAAGAGAAATCGGATGATGAAGCGAGCAGGAGGGGGGAACACTGACGGACTCAACTCAGACGGACACACATCAACAGCAAAGATGTCCTGAAACAGGTGTGAAATAATAACCCGGGTGAGAGGCCGTAATGCAAATACCTCGAACAAAGAAGATGAAACGGCGTCAACAGCAGTGCGATATATGCAGATAGCAGTTAGAACACGCCTTAAGTAACTTTCATAATCAATTTAATGCTGCACTGCCTCGTGGGAAAGCTGGGGTAACAGCAGATTCCAGTTAATTCACACCGTCACAGCGCTTATTCACACCCAGTAGACCAGACTTCCAACATCAAGTGAAACTGAAACTCTTGAGTAGACAGTGATCAGTCATGTCTCATTCCAGGTGTGTCACAAGATCTGCGAGGACTGCTCGAGATTAGTCATCGATCTTGTGGTCGGACGGAGCTCTCACACTATGCACGGATGTTTGGCTGAATTTACAACTGAGAGTAGTGAACACTGCAACTAGCAACCACATTGAATTAGAGCTGAGGTCTAATTTAAAAGTTGCACTAAAAGGTCAAAGAATGTGTAATATCAAGACTCTGCAGTTCCTCACCATGGTTCCTCTGCAAGTCTTTTAGTTCATTGTTTTGGTTTTGTAAGTCACAGCCATTTTGGTTCGGTGTTCACTAGGGTTGGGTACCGTTGACAACACATATGATGTCAGCCTTATCCAAAGTAGAAGAAGCAGCACCAGCATTGTCTGTTATATTGCTGTTGTCATCCATATTGCACTGTCAAACACTGAACATGCTTCAGTTTCCATATTTTGTGTTTGGCCAGGTGTTTCCTCAGGTTAGACGCGTCGCCTTGGTCAGCTTTGTACTTTACGTCACAAACATTGGAGCGATTGTTGCCCGGCCTCACTGTGACGTCTGTGAATTTGGCACCATTTGAGTTATTGTGAATTGGTATTCTGTAGTTTGACGTCATTCTGTTGGTACCCTTAAAAGTGCCAAAACTACCCAACTGTTCACTGTCCCAACCTCATTTGCAGCCACAACAGGCAGCTGTGTCTCAGCAAAAAAGCTTGAAAAGGTCAGCAACAATAAAAAAAACAAAAAAAGTGAAACTGATAAATGCTGTACTCGATGGAGGAGGTGAAATAAAGAATTCTGTGTCCTCAAAATGCTTTTCGTCTCCGCTCACAAGTCTTTCTTCACACACAACAGCCTGGCCTCTGAGGGAGAATGCAGCGGAAGGAAAGGTGTGAAGAAGAGAGGCGTGTTAGACTGTGTGGTCCTATCAGGGGGAGTGAGTGCAGAGCAGCCCTTAATAAGGCTGAGTACATCAACATAACCCCGCACAGTGGGCTGGCAGAGATTGATGCTGCAGGTGAGCTGTGGCTCTGTATTCCACACATACACACAAACTCGGTGCCAGTGGTCCTCTGGGACAACGGTGAGTGATGACTCTGTCTCCTCAAAACTGACAGCAGGTCTCTGCTCCCTCCAAAAAGCCCATTTTAAAAGCCTCGCCTCAGTCCCAACAACTCGAAGTGATAGAAAGTAATCTAAAGTTTGGCTGAGATTGACCCAGCAGCACTAGAATCAACGACAATGTGCAGTGGGGAGAAAGCCTCAAAGAAACGAGATAACAATGCCTTGTGTCTTGTTATCTCACTGACAAAATGTGCTACATCTGAGGTAGGTCCCCCACGGGGCCACCGAGAAAGAGGAAGCGACGGTTACGAGAGTGAAACCTGATGTACTTTAACACCTTAGCCGAGAAAAAGCTGAGAAAAGCACAGCGAAATGACACGTTTAAACAGTTTATTATCCTCTGCTTACACACACCCTCTAACATTTAGTAGCGAGAGGAAGAGAGAAGTGATGCAGTAATGCATTTCCAATCCCCCATTTTCTAAATATAGCCTCATCTTTCCTCTCCCCCTGGTCTCTGAGGCGCTGGATTCAGTTAATTGGATTACTACACACACTTTTCATTTCTTTTCTGGTTAGAGTTTAATGAAGTTTATACAATCATTCATCTCGGTTTATTTATTACACCGCTGAAGGCGACACCCCGCACGTTTAAGAACATAGGAGGAAACCGTGTGTCGATTATTTGCATCGCTCCCGAGAGTCTCCGTGCAGCCAGGATTATGTATGCATGCCGGAAGCAGAGATCGATAAAGATGCTGACTGTAACAATAACCCATAATGCAGTGTGACCTGCTGAAAGAGAAAAAGTGCATTTGCTTGTCATGCTCCGAAATACACTGTGCGATGGATGTGGAATATACAAGCCAAAATAAATACAACATAAGGACAGTATATATATATGTTTGTGACACAGTACCCACATCCATCTTTGTGTAATCTTTATAAGCTCTGTTCCCTCAGCGCTGCTCTGCTTGTGCATCACACAGAAAGAAAGAAGGGCGACTGGTCCATTATCGACGTACAATGAATAATAAAGATCTTCCTGAAAGCTCTTCTGGACTGGTACACACTTGGATACACTATGATGGTGCATAGCTTTACTGTGAGGAGAAAGAGAGAGAAGAAGAAAAAAAATCCTCGCCTGGGGTTTAAATGGAGTCTGACAGGCTCATCTCCCATTTTCAGAGACTAATGCTCAACTCTGACAGCCATGACAGCCCTGAATTGTTGTCGCAACACTGTCACTAGATGCGCTACATCCATCCAATTCAGCAAACACAATAGACTGGAGCCGACCGTGAATCACATCTTAGTCAGATTTCAAATTAATAAAGGAATTACAGCAACGAGGGGAGACTATCGAAGCAGACGCGTGTTTAAAGTAACATGATTTTTCTCTCTCGCTCTTTAATGCAGTTGTGATATTTGTGATAGCCTTTGCATTTAGTATTCAGGGATTATGAATTGAATTTATAGCGACAGGAGAGTAACGTGAATCCAGGTTATACACAATTATTTCGCTGTAAAACACTAAAATCGTTGCGCTGGCTCCCTCCCACAGGTGTGGTCTCGTGTAATAATGTAGCAATCACTAGTCATGGGTCAGAACATGAACATGTTAATGGGCTTCGCAGCTAGTGTGAAGATAGTTTTAAGATTCTGCAAAGTGACGAGTAACTAAATGTATCAAATAAATGCAGTGCAGAGGCCTCCTTGATTTCTAGTAATCGGCATCAGCCCTGAAAAAGCCATATGGGTCCACCCCTACTACAAACGACATGGTCTTGCTCCTGACAGCTTACCTCATATAGGTTTAGGTTATGTACCCACTGCATCCCTCAGGTCGTTTTTAAGTTGTCCCTACAGTAGCATCTGGTCTAAGACCCGTGGTGAGGCCACTTAAAGCTGCTGTACGTGATTCATCTTTATTAAAATAAGTGTTAAATAGCTCTATATTCCAACAGTCATCGCTGTTAGAGTGTTTGGTCAGTAACCCGTGTCTCTCCTCCCCCTGCTCATGCAGTAAGAGAGAAAATACATTATCTGGTATCCCTGCCCACTTTATCCAATCAGGATTGCGAACTCCATCAAGAGGCGGTCCTGTCGGCTCAGGGAAACAGGCATTACACCAGCAAAGGTGGACCAGAGACGACTACCAGGTCCAGCGCTCCTGTTGACGGATTATACTACCAAACAGACAGAACAATGATAAACGCTTAAAGAAAAGAAAGAGGCCGAGAGAGCTGCCTTGAAAAAAAGAAAGGCATAGAGCTAGTATGGCGATGTAGCGAGGAGGGAGGGGACTATCAACTGCAAAACGGACAGGAAGTGAGCTATAAAATGATGACAACGCTGACTGCAACTTTTTTCTCGTCGGCGCTTGGGGTTGCATTTGATGTATGACGTGTGCTGTATAAATAGAGTTTGACTGATTGATAAAACAGATACTCCGTGTAACTGAAGCGTTAAGGGTGTTGTCTGTTGATTAAAACGGTGCCTCACCAAATACAACCTCACTCCTCTGAACTTTCCACTACCTCCGCCTGCAACTGAGTTTATGTTTATACAGTCTGACTGTGCATGATTGAAAGGCCAGCCTTTTTCTTTTGTGTACGTCTGTGTACATGAGTAAGCTGGGTGGACACGCTCATGTGTGTCTTTCTTGTGCGCCCTGACGTCTGCACAGAGTTCATCTGTTTCCCCGCATTTATTCTACTGTGCTCCATTTACTTCTCCACAGCTCCCTTTCACTGCCTCCGCTCGAAAGGTCAGTTAATGTCCCTCTATTCATTCCAGTCAAAAATCCGCTCACCTTATTAAAAGGATGTTGAATTCAACACTCTAACCTATTAAATGGCACGATCAGGCACACGTGATCCTCTGCAACACGAGCTGATGTAACAGTTGAATCAGTGGTTGCTACTGATGAGCGCAATTTGGGCCCGATACTGTAGATTGCACTGACAATCGATCCCAGTGCTCACCTTCCACATCCTCCAACCTTTACATGCATCATCCACCAGAATAAAGGCAGGGAAACTATGGAGGAAAGGATGAAATTCGGTGTGCAAACAGTATCTGTGCTTAGCCCACAGAACACACAGGCCCAAAGCTGATTGTGACTGAAAAAGTACAAGAAATGTGGTCAAGACTGTGACGTGTAACGTGGCTAGTGTAGCATGTGTACTGCCGCAAAACAAAGAACAATGAAAGACAACAAACTGTTTTGATAAACGGCAATATAATCAACCCCTACCATCTTTGCCTGATTAGCTAAACTCAGATCACTGGGAAAAAAAAAAACCTGTTGAGCATTGTTCATATCCCAACAGCCCACTGTGATGACATCACTGACTCTTCTGTGTCCCTCCCAGTTTATAATGTAGCTGTGAGACAACAATTCCCATAAGATACCCAACCTAAGTATGACTAATCAAAACAAGATGGCACCCCGACAAAGCAGCACTTTTTGTCAAGATGGTTTTTCCAGCTAGTCTCCATCTACAGCGCTACAGCACAATACCTCGGTTCAGTGTGCTTGCTATTTCTGACCGGCCCTCCCGTTTGTGGATCGACTTGCGCATTTAGTGTGGGAGAAAATGACAGGAAATGTCTGGCCCATTTAACAATAAATTCCCCTGAATACATCGGAGCTGAGCTGGGGGAAAGAAAAAAAAATACACTGGGCTGGGATAGGCTAGGCTAACCTTAAGGGAGTTCCTACCGTACCACAAAAACAACACAGGCGCCCATTTCATGTATTTAAAATTAACTCATAACCATACTCCTTAATGTGTGAACCCAAGGAAAGACAAATCCTTAACAAGTAAACGCATTGACATGTATCTTCACCAATACTCACCATATCCAGGAGTGCCTTCTAAAAGGGAAGTGGCTGAGGTGCATCATGGATCTGTCAGTGGCAACACCTGGACATTGTCCAGGCTTCATAACGAAGATGAGTCAGGACTGATCCCCCGACCTGATAACCTTTAACCTTCTAACTAACTAGCTATCTATCTACAGACGCTGTCCCAGTGTGTCCACAGGCCCCAGCACAACATGTAGTGTCCCATACTGCAGTCCACTGGTGTGATGCGCCCATTCAGACCAGTCTCCCAGTAAAGAGCCCTTTCTCAACTTTCAACCTCACTGGTTTGGTCCTAATGCATCACTGCAAAAATGGCTGTCTTACATCCAACAAGGCAATTCTTAAAAATCAAACTACATAGCTGTATAAAATCCACTGAGTTCCATGAGAGAAAAATAAAATGAGACAATAAAAAAGGAACATGAACTGGAAGCACACTTAAGCCCAGTGTGAACTCTGTCTTTAAGTAAGAGAGTCTCAGCAGTACAAGCTCACAGGCGGCCACCCGCCAGCTAGGCTCTCCGGCCGCTGCTCTTTTTTCCGTGGGATTCTTCCTGCAAAGGTTTGGAAATTACTGTCCCACATCCACATGGTGAACCGGTTCAGGGACTCATTCCTCCGGAAAACATTCCTTTTCCTGACAGCCAACGATGCCGGTCGGAGAGGCGGCGGTAGTCACACCAGCATGACAGAGCATGTTACACACACAGTCGCTCACACTCTCCCATTCGCTTTCATCCTTTCAGCTTTGCCCCCTTTTGTTTCTCTTGCTCGGCGTCTCGCTCTCTGTTCTTCCCTTTCGCAGCCTCCTAGGGAGGGAAGTGAGGAAATGGGGAGAAAAAAAACAAAACAAAACAGTGACGCTTCTCTTCAGAATCTCCCCTTCTCTCCGTCTCTGTCTCGCTCTCGCTCGTCTCTCTCCCCCTCCCTCCTCCTCCTTCCTTGCTCCAGTCAGTGGGATGTCCTGACCCTGTGTAAGGGGTGTGCCTGCTCCTTCAGTATCCAGTCAGCTAAACCTATTGATCCTCTTACCACATGCTGCTCCACTTCATTCAGAGAGGAACAAGTCTGCACAGGAGTGCATATACTCACGCAGAAAGCCTCTACTGTAAGAAGTCATAAGGGCAAAGTGTTGACAGAAGTAATTCCCCTCATTTCCTCCACTTAAATCATTCTTCCGCTCTGCCTTTCTTTTCTTAGGTAATGTGTATTTGTGTCTACTATAGCCCTCCTTCGTCATAGCAAACGCAAGCGCTGCTGTTGCCCCGTCACATTGTTTTCTGCTTTTTGCTACTCTAAGCACAGCCTCTGTCTGTCTCTAGCGTCTGCATGCATGCCAGTGAACCATGAAATTTCAAACCGCACAACAAATGCCATCGTATATTCCTCCGCATGAGCGTGTGTTTGTGTGACATGCGATTGGTGCGTGTGTTACTGTGGAAGCGCGCTGGGGGGCCTCTCAAGGCATGTTTGTTTCAAGAAACTTGTTATACAGGATGTCATTGGCCTTACTGCAGTATAATGCATTCCTCTGTTCTCACACCAGCTGCTTTGGGCTCCAGACGCAGTGTGTGATGCCGCCTTTAAGCCAAACAGCAATCGCGAAGAGTAAATGTCACACTGTCTTTAATATCTACTGAATTGAACGAGTTAATTCACAGCAATTCGTCAAATTCATTGCTATTCAGAGAACACGTCCGTCTGTAACAGCTGTATTTGCACGCATTTGTAAGAGTGGCTTTGCGTGCACATTGTCATTCGCACATATGTGTGCAAGTGGTGTTGGCACGGAAGTTATGAGTCGAGGCTGAGGTTAGCACACTAAGGTTGTGTGTGTGTGTGTGTGTGTGTGTGTTTTGCATTAAAAGCCATAGCTGTGGCTAAGCTCCAGTTGCTGTGGTCTGAAAAACAGGATCCAGCACTGCTTCTTACACACATCCTGCCCAACACACACGTCAGTAGCCTCTCAACTCCTGCCAAAAGTCAAACCACCTCACAGCCTCTGTGAGCCTGCACCTTCAGCCACAGCAGCCGCTCTTAAATAGGGTGGAGGAGCGCTGAACGCTGAGGAATCTGCTCGCAGGAAAATGAACACATAAATGCAGCTCTCTGGGGGGCTGTGGGGAGTTTCTGTGTGGAGAGGGCTGACAGTTAAGGCAGCAACGGGGAGACAAAAATTCAATTTAAGGCGCTTTAAAGGTTAAACAAGGAAGAAGCTGGAAAGCGCTGAAGCACCTGTTATTCATTATGTACACAGAAAAAAAACCTCTCCATCTGTCTCTCGGATTTACTCTTAAAACAAGGCAGACATCTCACGTACGAATGGGAACCCAGCGCTCTAATAATAGAATATACTCTGTATGTCCCTGTGTGTATGTGTCTGCATGTGTGTGGTATTGCATAATCTCAGTCCCTGCTTTAGGGGCTGTTGGCCCCTGCTCTACTCAACACTGGTGAGCTGTCACGACTTATCCTGCAACCTCAAAGAGCAATACTGGTGGAGAGAGAGAAAAAAATAAGGAGCGTAAAGGCAGAAAACAAATAAATGAAAAAAAAGCGAAATAGAGGAACGCAGATTCAGAGAAAGGGTAGGGGGTGGAAGCGGATGCCAGCATCTTTCGAACAAGAAGGGAAATGGCGAAGGCTTTTCGTCACTTCAGCACTGCTGCAGTGACACAGCCTTGAAACAACAATATGTGTCTGACAGAAAGCTGACACAATAACATATTACAGCCATAAAGCACTGGCAAAGTATGAACCCATCATCACGTGTAACCCCGGCTTGTAAGCAGAACAATCCATCCCCTAGCTAGAAAATATCACATCATATTTGAATCAGCAGGCCTCTTCCATTACATTAGAGGTCCAAGATGGCTCTCTCTGTAGCTGGCGATCTGGGGGAAGGAGACCGGATTACGCAGCAGAACGAGTACATATCGATTTCACGTGTACTGACATTTAGCAAAGTACTGTTCTTCATTTATCCATGTCCGGAGAACACCGGCAGAACAACCGTTACAGTCACGTAACAGAGCTGGTCCAACGGCATGGCCCGCCAGTGGCATGACTGCTTTAGCTCCAGGTGTTTTGCAAGACAAAACAGACATGATGTAACTCCTCAGGTCATAAAAGCTGAACAGGACTGTTAGGCAACAGGAAAAACAATACATGAACTGTGTTGTGTTTTAGTGCTTACAGTACGTGCATAATGACATTGCTCTGACACATTTAGCATTTCACAAATTAAAACCACACCAGCACAGACATTTGGTGGCGAAGTTCAATCATCATATTAATATAAAATAAACCTACATGCTTTACATACAAATGGGAAAGCAAATGTCTCAAGTGATTGAGAGAAAACTGGGCCCAAATGCACGTTTTGTTCCTTTGAGGTGGGCCAGCTGTCCATCACTCCATGTGTCGCTGTGGAAGTGCCCTGGGCCCAGTCGTCCTTCTTGCCATTCACAGACGGTTATGCAGTGGCATTTGAGCAAAGGTTAACTTATTCCCCCTTCAAATCAGATATTTGTAATTAGATTCCCACATCTAATGGGGACATGGAGGCTTCAAGGGCCATTTGTAGAATGTGAAGAATGTTTAAGAGCCCAAAAAAACGCTCACTTGTGGAGCGTGGAGGGTTTTTCGACTCTTTGATTTTAAGGCTGATCAAGAGACAGAAGGGAGGGACTTAATTTATTACAAAAACGTGAGGGATTACAAAAAAGCAGCAGCTGTAGTCAGTGTATACTGTGTACCGAACTGTCTCACAGTCATCAGTTATTTCAATAGCGAGAAGATGAGAACTAGGGTGCATATATTGTCTTAAGCTAACCATGGGTTGAATTATTAATAATGATGAAAACCCTACATGCTTTACATACAAATAGGAAAGCAAATGTCTCCAGCAATTGAGAGAAAACTGGGCCCAAATGCACTCTTTGAAACGTCTTCAAGAAACTGAAACAAGTCCAGTTGCCTACGATACAGCACTTAGAAAGGGTTTGCTAAGTGCACCAGGGACGAGACTAAATCAGCCCTCATTTATAAATCTGCTTAATCAGATGGTGGGCCAGACACTGTGGTTTAAAGCATCATGAATATCTGGTTAAAAACCACCATCGTAAACGGTGATATCTATTTTGACTGCTTCACGAGGCGGTTTACCGAGAGCAGGTACAGATGGGAACGTACTGAAATATCAACGGTCCATAACCTGAGGCAATCTCCACTACAGCACCATCTGTTGAGGACGGGTCTCACTAACAGTTGGTGCAATCAACTCTGCTCTTCCCTCTGATACCTTCATTATCCCATTACATCGACGGAGAAAACATCACTTTCACGATCTTAAAGTGCCAAAACTGAAATCCATGTGACATGTGGCAAATGCCACGTTGTGTACACTGCTGTAAACACACACTGTAACTTGTTCCTGGGCACCTGCCAATACACAATGCACTAACAAGGAGGTAACATGTGTCCTCTACAGTATACTATTTCTGAAATACTGCTTTGGCCAACCCATATCACATGCTTTTATAGGGAAAATATAATTTACTACTTTATACAGAAGAGTCACCAAAAAATAAAAGTAGACCTTTGGATTTTTTAAACGCCATAAAGTCAGTGCAAAAGAGAGACAGCTGACAAGGAAACACATCAACCTGTTAGCTGTAAACATGAGAAGGAAACGCAGGAATGCATTGCTGGCTTTGGTTTCCCCCTTTGACGTCAAGAATTGCAGAGGCGTGTCCGCACAAGTGATAAACAGAGTGTGGAGAAGCCACAGATACTGGCAGTTAAAAGTTAAAAAAATACAAATGAAAACTTTATTTTTACTCGTAGCTACTCATACTGATACTCTAAATGTACACTAAATGTTACAGTTCCATGTTTTTGGGGATTTCTTTTTACATATGATGCAGGTTGACCTTTTACAATGCACCTGCTTTCAATAAAGCACTAATTAAGACTTGCAGAGCTGCAGGATTTATTGCACGTTCTGGAATTTGCCTCTTGACGTCAGGATATCCATAGGTGTGTCTGCACAAGTGAAAAACAAGATTATTTGTTGTGAACTTGGAATGTGGATGATCTGATTAACTGTCAGTATAAGTGATTCACATCTAAAGCAATGACAATATCGTCTTTCACTGTTCTGGGAAGATGAGCAGCCAGCTGTGTAGATAAGAGCCCAGCCAACGCCACACTCTTATCAAATGAACCGTAAATGCATTAAATGCCACGGGAATTGTGGACTTGTAATAACTATTTGGATGTTTGAATGCAAGTTTTTTTCATTTTCCCCCCAGTTCCTGATTCATTTTGTCACGCAATGCTCCCTTAAAGCTATGAGGCATGTGAACACGCAGTTCTTAGGCAGTGAAGCAGTTGAAATTTTCAATATCAAAAGGTGTCCATGGCAATTAATGGACTATAGAAACAAATGCGCTGAATTGGGTCACATTAAGTCTCCAACTGCCACAGATCTATTAATGCACATGTGCGGGCACAAGTTCACAATAGTGTTCTTTTAATAGCCAGCATTGTACTTTTGATCTGCCACCATCAGAGTGTAAATAGGACCAATTAAACGCTGCATTGCACATTTCAATGAGAGCTTTGTACTGAGGCCATCAAATTAAGCTTACCCCGTGCAGGCGAGTGAAATGTGGAATTGGGTGACAACTGGAGCACACGAGCTAGGGTGTTGTGTTCACGAGTCAGTATCGCCCATAACTGTATTGAGAAAATATTCTTTCTCAGGTAGATGAAAAGAGGCCTGACTGACATAAATGTGTGAGCACTGTCAGTTAAATCCTCATAAACTATCCAAAAACTGGGATTGAAAGTGGTCTGATTTTGGTCATTTGCGCACGCAAAATCAAAACTATGCTGTTAAAAGCCACTGTTGATATTTTGAAACTCAGCAAAGGTCACAGCTGACTTGCACAATATTGAGTGAGCTGAGAGGAAATGTGGGCACCGTGGAGCATTATAAAATCCTAAAAATATATAAAATGTAAAATAAATCATCTCTGGATTACAGTGTAATTAATATTATCTTTTGAAATATAACTCTATGCCATTAAAACGGACTTGTCAAAGCAGGGCAAGCACAGGTGTGACCCACTAAGTGTCCAAGAAAGCCATGTCACTGAGTAAGCATGCACGATAACCCTGGAACTAAATGGAACGCAGCCATCGTTAATATTATAAATTCCAAGTCAAAATTTCTGCTGTGAAAACAGTCTATTAAATAGCTCTTTTAGGTCACCGTGTGTTTCTGCCAGCAGACGCCCGTGTAATTAGTTTCATGTGATAAACTGTTTGGCTCCAATTCCCTGTTGCATCTGTTGTGGTTTTATACCTGCGAGCCGCGAGGGCAATTATCCAAGCAAAGGTTGTTAAAGACATAGAAAAGTGACAAGGTACACATTGCTCACAGATGTGCTGATTAAGGTTCGTGCTTGCTAATAGTGTATACTGCTGCCATACACAATCTCACTATTACAGCTACCTGTTTCTCTGCAAGCCTGTTGTTTAGATCTACAGTTTGCTCCCACTCTTACCCCCTAAATATCTGTATCCATCCAATCTAATAGTCTCCGCACCACCATTCCCAGCCATGGTGTCGGCTCTGTTGCTCAACCCCTCCAAAAATAGACTTTTCCTGCATTGCACCAACGTTGTGTCACTGTTGTAGCCAAGGCGCTCGACTGGCTCCCCCCTGCACTGGCTGACTGGTCTGAGCCTTAATCACAGCACTGGCTGGCCTGAGTGTCTATCTGGGTGTGATTAGTTATTCCTCCGAGGGATGATATGACCTGATGATGACCTACGGTGATACGCTAATTACTGTAGGCTCGGGGGAAAACACATGTCTGCTGTTACAATGAATGAGAGAAGAAGTTAAGTAAGATCCTGTTCAGCGTAGAGTATCTAATCTGTTATCATCATGAATGGATTCTCTCAATTTTCTTTCTAATCGCTTTTGATGTGAAACTGAAATTTTTCCCACTTTCTCTGTCTGTTTTTTTTTATTTACAGTATCCATTTACCATTTCCCATGACTGTTTTCTAAATCAGTTTCAGATTATTTTTAATTTTTTTCAACTTATAAGACAGGCTGTCAAAACTGAATTCTGGGACATCTGTCACAAGGTGGAGTTGATAGTATTATTATGGCTGTACATCGCCATTGCGCATGAAAAATGACTTAAAAATGTGGCTTTGCCATAGATACCACTTCCTGATTGCTGCAATTGAAATTTCCAAAAAGGCTTTTAAAAAGTAAAATGATAATGCAGTTGACAGTCTTCATGGACCAGAAATCTGCATAACTGATCTGCATGATATCCGGTAGCGGTTCCTGAGTCTCCATGCGCATGTTTATTTTGGTATCAAATATAAAGCAAATACTGTAATGGGATATGATCAGGGATAAGTTTTCTCTACAGCCAGCATGACATCAGCATGCTGGCGTGTTTAGTAGGTATGTTTACCGTGCTCACGGTGCGTTCAATTTACGCTGGAAGTTGGACGTCAGGGCAGGAAATGACGTCCCAGTAGAACAGGTTGGAATACCAGTTCCAGTCAGGTTAGGGATTGTTAGC
The DNA here is from genome assembly GCF_965226575.1 of Pagrus pagrus. Lineage (NCBI taxonomy): Eukaryota > Metazoa > Chordata > Actinopteri > Spariformes > Sparidae > Pagrus > Pagrus pagrus. The sequence continues at coordinate 7,853,136 of NC_140192.1, forward strand.
TTTTTCTTTGACCCCTTGATATTTTGCACATACAAACACGGAAGCAACATGTCCACAGACAGAATTAGACAGGACTGTTTGTAAGATTGACTTAATGAGACACAAATAAGACAGAGGTGCTAATAACGAGTATATTCTGCAGCTTTCACAGCTGTTGATTCGCGAAGCAGCCATCTTGGATTTTGAGGTCGGTACAAAAACACAAATTGCAGTTAAGGCTGAGGGGAATGCCATTTGCAGATATTTGGTCATGAACTAAAGCATTTGAGATATTTCACTAAAAAAACACAAATGCCAACCTCATGGTGGCGATAGAAGACAAGTCAGAGGATCACCAAAGTCATTAAGATTCATCGTTTGGAGGGCATGCAAACTTTGATGGCAATCTGTCCAATAGTTGTCCAGATAGTTCAGTCAGTGCCAAAGTGCTGGAAAAACCAACATTGACATCCGTGAAGCCATTCTGTTAGAATAGCTTAAACAAGTCAAGGAAAATATTCATTCAAGCAATTGAAATGAATCTGAAAAATGTGAATGACTTAGAAATGTGGATGAGCTATCTTGGAGAAAATTTGGGAAATGAACTGCAAAGCTTTTTTCTCTCCTGTTTCTCGGTATATGCCCTGAACTACATTAAAGGGCATGATTTATGAAGCAGGAGAAGCATGTAGGAAAGAGCACTGTGGGGGGACTTGTGTGACATTAAACTGTTAAAGTAATTACAGGTTATGAGCAGGCTTGTAGGCTGTAAAATTATCTTACTCTGAAAATGGCTCAGCCTGTGACATTCTGTCTGCAAACTGCGGAGGAAACCGCCGAACGGCACACACCCTACCAAATACTTGCATAACGGGCTCATATTTTAGTTCACATGCACAGCGACGAAACACACTCAGAGGGGCAGTGCGAATGCAAAAGTCACAAAATGAAACACACAATAAAAAAATGCCACTCTTCAGGCCTCAAAGAACATCGAAGAGGGAGAACAGCTGTTTTTTTTTTACAAATGTAATATAATTCAAAGTGACAAACACATTTATATAAAAGATGCAGCAGATACTAAATGGATTTCCTGGCTTCCATTTAAAGCTTCCATTTCATTTTAGCCTGTATAATAATGCAGTTTAAAGTGTGGCTGATTTTAAAATCCTGCCAACTATTATTGTGTAAATGAACTTGCAAAAATGACTCACTCAGAGGTATGCTTGTGATTACAATGCTTTTCTGCAAATCCAATATGGGAAGTGTCACATTTTTTTGAGCTTGGAACTCACTGGAACATTTCTCAATAATACTGAATTTGTTCAAATACCTTGTGTTTTCCCCAAAGACAGTGAGCGTTCGATTAAAAGAGCAGATTCCAATCCCAAAAAAATCCCCTTTTTTAAGTGAGTAAAACAACTGAAGCTGGTCTCATTCCACAGAGTTCACTGCAACAGATTTATTATCCCTTTCCCTGACATAATCCTACTCAACCTAAAATAGAATAACAAAAACAAGCAGGTGATGGCACTAAGAAATAATTAAATGTGAAATGTTTAGATAATGAAAGGCTTAAATAAGTGCAGGCAAGATGGTTAACCAACAGCAGTTTGTGGCCAGAAAGCGTGGGAACGAAAATGTTGACTGCCAATTTCCTAGTGGCTTAAAACAGTAATTTGTGAATATCGCTTGGTATTCACGTTACTGTAATACAACCAGAATGCATTGCTCCATGATTATCATGGCTGGATGTGACTGCAAAGGCTGAGGAGCAGACAGGAATGGCCTCGCCACCCGTGTCTGCTGTCAAGGCTCTCATGACATTTAAAAGTCAAACTTTCACCCCCCTTTCATTCACACCTCACCATCGCCAAATGAAACCTGTCAGCCAGATAGAAAATCCTGGGCTGGTGGATGCTGGCTTTAAGTTTAGAGACCAGACCAGAAGAAAACATAAAACATTCATTCTGTACAGTAAGTCCTGAGAAAGAAGAAGAAGAAGAATGGGGGAACATGAAGTGGAGACAGTTGCAGTAAATGTTTTATGAGATGCAGTGTTGTACAACTGCAGATGAGATGGGAGGAGAAATGGAGTTTTAAAGAGGTTCTGAGAAAGTCAGTGTGGGGAGATGACGTGAGAAGAGATCCCCTGTAAGTCTTGTTATATGTGTGTGAAATCTGTGTGAGGCTGGCGCAAGTTAAGGTTAGCAGGATGAACAATTACGACATCCTCCACTGAGCTGAAAGCAACTTCAGACTCTCAGACTGTCTGCAGTCTGTCTAAGAAGCACAAGCAGACAATAAGCAACAACAAACAAGTAAACTCCGCTTAATGGCTCTCAAATGCGAACAGATGTAAAGTCTGGAGAGACGGCCCTCGTTAGAGCCGGCCTGCCCGCGTGCCTTTCAGTTTTGCATGTGTGAATTTGAGGTCGAAAACATGCAAATGCGAAGGGCTGTGCGTGTTTGCATGCGTGCACCAGCATATGGATAATCCTCTCTGTACATCTGGGTGTGTTTGATGTAGTTACAGGCTCCAATAGGCAGACAAGTACAGAAACATTAACCACAAAAATTTATAAGATGAGATCAAAGGAAGAACCTACAGCTTTACTGGAAACTTTAAACCATCTGCTGGATCTTTTGATAAAAAACACTCACATAAATTTGACTTCTGGGAAACCTGACACAGCAGGGAGGAAGTGAGAGGAAATATCCCCAATTCCACTGGAGGACCGCCGTCACAGGCAGGTATTCACCTCAGTGAAGAGACGGCTGAGGAAAAGATTCCACCCTCGGATATATTATGTAAAGCTCCCCGATGTTCGGTGCATTCAAGGATTTCATAATGAAATGGTGAACCAACTCTCTCACAACCTGCATCCTCTACTGCAGTCGAAAATGACTTTTGAGTCTTAACTGTACATGAACTTAAAAATTCAGAATAATCATAGATCGTGATCAATATTGAAGGTGTCCAATATTGAATGTCCTTTTACTTTCTTTTGTGTTTTAACAGTGTAAATGGAGAAATTCAGTTTCTATTTCAAATCAGGCTATCGTCTACTCAAAAGTTCCAGTGTGTAAGATTTCGTGGCATCTAACAGTGCAGTTATAGATTGCAACCAACTGATCACTCCTCGCCTCACCATCCCCTACGGTTATGATTATAATATTGCACTTCTTCCCCTAATCCTCCTAAATCCTACACACTGGACCTTTGAGGGAGATGGTGATCCAGGAAGCGACGCGCAGAAAATTCAGCAAATGGTAAAATGTACCAAAGCGTATCCACGGTATATGCACATCTCTAATAGACCTGCTCGAATGTTTTATGGTGGATTTTTCCTTTAAATGCAACACATGTCAGCTGCAGGTGTGCTCTTGTGTTTGTGACCCTACGCAGTGACATCTACTGTAAAAAAAAAAAAAAAAAAAAAAAAAAGACTAGACACTACAAATAGTGAGCTTCCCCACAGAGATCAGCAGAGCATCATGTTACTGCCATCATTAAAATTGTCCACAAAGGTAATGGGCATGCCACGCTGACAAACACCTGCTCCCACCGACTGTAAGACAGCTGCTTCTCATGGCACACTCGTGTACAGTGGGTCATCTATTGTCTAAGTCTGGCCTGGCCGTCAGTTTATTTGGCTTAATATACCTTTAAGTCCAATTGTATAAGAAAACAATGTGTAAAGTAGATCCGTAGTGTGCAGATCAAATGAACCCATAAAAAGATTTATAAGGATATATTTTTATGCTCTTTTTCCTAAATCTCAGAGATCTTAAATTCATCTCTCCCTCGTACCTCCTTTCCAAAACACTCTCTCCGTCTGTTTTTCTCCATAAGAGAGGTAATAACTCCCTGGCGTGTATAACTGAATTCTTTTACAAGATGCTGGTATAAAGGGAGCACTCGTAAAAAAAAAAAAAATCTTGTTTTCTTTAACTGTGACTCCAGCTGCATCACAGGGAGGTGTGCTGCAGAGAGTGAGTGGGTGGGGATGGGTGCACGGATACACAGAGAATACAGTTATACTACAAGGAAGGCACAGAATGAAAGAGACAAAGCGAACAAAGCGGGGACAAAACTGGAAATGAGGGAACAAACAGAATACCGATTGGACCTCTAACAAGTGGCTGTCTGCTGCATTGTGGGCCCGGCGTCAGCACAACAAAAATCCCCTAAATCCCACCCAAAAAAGAAAAAAAAAGGGTATACTCTGCACGCAAAAAAACAAAAAGAAGTAGAGGGGGATGAGGAAAGAGAGAGAGAGAGAGAGAGAGAGAGTGAGAGAAAGGGCAATAGTGTGAGAACAGCATCGTTACATAACACAGAGAAGCAGCATGGGAGCTACCAAAGGGGAGCTCCTGGGCTTCTGCAAGTCGCAGAATGACGCATTGCCCTCACACACACATTCACACGCGCACAGAGACACACACACACACACACACACACCACCCTCAATGCAGCAAATGGCACACATTCACATTGATGTGCTCCATCCAAAAGAAGCCACTCCCACGCATTTATCATATTCTAGCCGACGGCAGCAGAAGTGACGATACATTCATTACAACACTCCCTCACAGCAGAAGAGCAGGAATGCAACGTGTACAATCAATTTAATCCATGAACTATTTAGACGCCATGAGCCACAGACGGTTCAGAACCATTGTTGTAGCTCGAATATTTAGGAGGAAATGATAAGCAGCCTCAGATCTGCTTTCGCTGATATTTTGGCTTTTCTCCACTGACCCAGAATGATAAAAAATCATGAAAGCTTTCTTTATGCCGCTGCTGAGTGATGCTGAATGGTGAGATTAGGCAGGTTAAGCTCGAGTGTTGGATTTCTAGGGCTTGATTTTCCTGCAGAGATGGATGGTTGTAAGGATGAGGACAATATCAAGGTTCACTTTCCACCTGGTGATTACAAACACACGTGCATTTCAAAGAAGTTAGCTTCAAATATATAAATATATGATTCATGATTAGTGGGAATGTTTATTTTTATGTCATAAATTAAATTTTCACTAGAAAAAAATATTAAAATCAAGATGATGTGACATCTGATGGGGTCTGTACCAAACAAACATGTCTTTTTACATCTAGATAAGAAGATCTGTCGGCCAGAGCAGACGAGAAGTCGGGCCGTCTCAGGCCATGTTTGTGGCGACCAAAGCAGGTATTTTCAGCCATAATATGGTATTTTTCTAACCCCAACCAAGTAGTTTTTGTGCCTAACCTAACTAGAGCATACACTCAGCACTGTGACAAGAGAAACATTTAAAATTGGTCATTAAGAAACGTAAATCGGCAACTTAAAGAAACGTTTTAGCTTGTCTGTGGTTTTGCAGAAACGTACATGTACCTTGCCGACATCAGCTCACATTGCGATATTGATAATATCTGGACCAATTGTGCAGCCCTAGTTTGAACCGTTTAGGCATTTGTAAAGATCTCTCCCTTACTAGAATTTATTGAGGGTTATTGATTGCAACAGTATCACAAGGTTTCAGAGCCTCCGCAGATCAACACTATTTCTCATCAATCAGAAGCGCAGCAGAGCACAGACGATGCTGTGTTTTTATAGCCCATCTAGAGGAAGAGTGCTAAAACGATGCTAATAGCTTTTTTAACACCATCCATCTCGCTGTCTTTCTCTCGCATTGCCTCTAAACATAAAACATGCCTCAATAGCAATCAATCTCTTTAGATCCTATTTTTACACCAAAGCATGACTGAAGGCACATAAACTCACACACAAACACACACACACACACACACACCAACAACAACCCTGAGCTGAGGCGGGATCGATTGATGAGCTCCGAGGAAAGCAACCTGCATTCCTCCCATCTGGGAGCGCAGGAGCGGGCTGCTGCAGAGCGCTTCGCACTAAACACAGGAAATCAATATCCTGCAAGTTAATGAGATAGACCCCCTAACCTCAGCATCTGATTAGATAAACAGATTAGCAGCAAAACACAACACTGCCATTAGGGTGAAAGCAGTGCAGACACATACTGCTCATGCCAGTCCCATTAAACAGACCTTACAGTCAGTGATAAAAATAAGCTGAGATTTTATTATGTGGCTCCTGCTGCTGCTGCGTTCGGGAAAAGATAATTCACTGTGTGCTTTTATCACTATTTATCACTATCGTGTCTAAATGTTCCCAGCTCACAGCTACAAAAGGCGAACTTATTACAGGAACACAATATTCGAAGTATTAACATTCAAGTTAAATGATGCTGAAGATGGTTTAATAATATTACCGGGGGTTGAGTTTTCAAGCTTCAGACCCACGGAACAGAAAAATCAATAATGATTACGTTACCTTTCGAGGCACCTCATGTTCAGATAAAATCTCGGCTGTTTTGTTACTTACCTGGAAAGAGAAAAGAGATGGAGGGAGAGGAGGTGGGGGAGGGAGATGGAGAGATACAGAAGTTATCAGGACAATCTATTGACTGCTGTGAGATGTAATTTGTGCTTAAACAAGCATCGGGGCCCATTTTGTATGACTCCTGAAACCCCTTTAATGACACTGCTTACTGGACACACACACACACACACACACACACACACACACGAGTAATGAGAAAGGTTGGGAGTGTATATCAATAAACTGCAGCGGTGAGAAAACTGCTCTCTCTTTATCTCACTCTCTCGCCATCCCGATGCAAGCATATTGATCGGAGTCAAGCCTCCCATATTCGGCTCCCCTTCTCATCTACACCCCTGACCCTTTTGTTATCTACATGCAGGGTCCTCCGCCTCGAGACAAGAAAACACGTCTGCAACAATATAACAATGTCACGGATGATGTCAAAAGGATTGATGAGGGGTGTTGTTGATATGAGATCAAGACTATGACAAATGCGGGCACATCATTACATCAGATGTGTTACCGACACGCGTCTCACTGTGGACTGCTGAGTGACAGTCTGAGGGTTTATATCTAATAGAGATGGGTTATAGACAATACATGATGTCAAATTATATACGTATTCTGTCAGAGATCTTGCCATACAGTCTATACTGTGGTAACCATCACTGTAGTATCAGTGGAAGCATCAACCCACTGTGGGAAATAGTGCAAATCAATGAGCAGTGAGTTAAATTGGCATTTAATATGTTTTTTGTATCATTTAGTAGCCATATTGAGGCTACTAAATGGCTAATCAGTTTGTATAGAAAGTCTTTTTTCATATTTTTTCATACCAGTATTTTGTATTTTTATTTTGATCTATTTTGTTGATGATTGTTGAAGTTGATGTATTTGTGCAGATCTCTGACTGTCGGTCCATACATTCCTAATCAGTTGTACGGGCTCTATTTCCATTTTTTCAGCAATTTCCATGTATTAAAAAGTGAGACCTTCCCTGTCTCTCTCAGTTGTCCATACAAGCCTGTGGACAATTTGTTTAAGTTGGTCGAATTTTTCACGACAGTCAAAAGGATGCGGCTTTAAGCGTTCTCAGTCTAACGGCTAACGTCGGCTGAGTCCGCTAACGTAAACTAATGACCAGCTTACACCGCAACACGGAGCCCCTTTAAATTCTTAACGGTGATTTACTGACTAATGGTTAATCATTAACATCCCTATGGAGTCTAAATTCTATCACACCACACCGCTTTACCTCTCACTTTTCATTTCCATCCCCATCACCCACATGTCTGCGTGTCCTCTTTCTCCCTCTGTTCTCGCTTGGTCAGACAGGTTGACAACACATTCAGACTAAATGTCAAGCAGGCAGACGAACCAAAGTAAATATATAGAGTGATCAACAAAAAGGCGGATTAAAAGAAAACGCGGCTCAAAATGTAAACGGCGAGAATCAGCGACACAGACGGCGAGGAAAGGCCAGGCACACTGATATGATGATAAGCAGTGACTAAATAAAAAGGGCAGAGGGGCGTATAGAAAATGACTCCCATGCTCGGTTGGCATGCAGCCAGGAGCAGCCACATTAAATTTACACTCAAACTTAAACAGCTACTCTACCATGTCACTGCTGGAGCTGGGAGGGACGGGTCTCACACGATAAAACAGGAGATTTAAACATCCTTTGCTATAAAAAAAACAATCTTGCTTCCAATGTTATGATTATAACTGATTGCAATGCATTAGTTATTGCACTATATTTAATCACAGTTGAGAGTCACTGTCTTATGGGGACATGTGACGACTTCAGAAGACAGACACAACGACTCTTTCATAACCATCCAGTCCTCTCTGTCACTCATTATTCAGTTGTCTTGTTCGAGGGGCAAAAAGCCTTTTAAGGGAAGACGCTGGCAAAGACGTCATCATCCATCCCCGAATTGCCAGCGGTGACATTTACGGAGAGGTAGCAGGTTGACGAGCAGCGAAGACAACAGCTTTAAAAACACTGGGGATACACAGGCACTCGGACTAATGACAGATACCTTAGTTACCTTAACTGCTAAATAAAATTGAGCGTAGCGCCGACACAAAATCTTTCATTGTAAACTGAATTCTGCGTGTGAACGTGTCACGGATTCTTGCGCGACCTCATTGAGAAAGCAGGAAGAATATTATGTTCTCTTATGTCAGCCGTGCTTAAGTCCATATGTGACCTCTGCAAAAACTCCATGACTCATGAAGCCGAGCATCACCGGGCCCTATGACCACACACATGATGAGCTCATGTTATACTTCTCCTACATGCCTTCTGTGCCAAAGGCTAGGCTGAGAGCCACAGTGACTAAGGCTCATTCTGCTCCGGGACTCTGAGCGCAGGGGTAAAGGACAGCTCTCTCCGGTTAGCTGGTTCTAATGAGGCCTGTTTCCGTGGTGACTAGATTCTCGGCTGGTGATTTATAGCATCACATAGTCATCACCTCCAAAGCGTCTGGTCCTAGAGTGAAGGACGACAGCTTGTGATGGGGAACAGCTGTGGAAAACAGGTGTGTGCTTCTCATTACGGCCATAGCAAGATAATGATGGCTTTTAATCACTGGCCGCAGATAGAGGAGAGAGTGCGTGAGTGTGGAGAGTCTTCGTTTTGTCCATAACATGTGCATGGACATGTGCATATTTGCGTCGCATCTGCATTTCCTACATGGATGTGCGTGCAGGGGATTTGCACGTTTGTACGTCTTTGTGAGTGTATTTCTGTATACGTCAATGCATAATGAGAGAGAGAGAAATCAGCAGGGAAATGGGGTGTGTGTGTGTGTGTGTGTGTGTACAAGCACCCTCTCCCCGGTAAACAGACGTGTGTTTTATGGGCAATTCCACGATGAATGCATCAAACGAGAAAAGCAGTGACGCAAAGAGTCCTAGTGCCGCATCCCACTTCACCACAAACTAAAAAAACAGTCTTTGTTTTCTGGCATGGATTAAAACCCTCTTATCCCTACTTTCCACTCTCCTTTCTATGAGGCATCAGAGGAAGAAAAATGGAAAATACAACAGAGGGGGAGGATGACGTGAAGAAAAAAAAGAGTAGAAGAAGGAATGCAAGTCTGAGGCCTCACCTCCGAGCAGTACTCGCTTAAGAACATAAGCTCCACAACAAACAAAGATACCAGACCGGAGCTCTACCTAATCGTAGCAGCTTATTCTCCATGACTATGTCTACAATTGGGAACCCACCAATAGTTGCTTTCCCACCACTGGCAGACATTTCTGATGCCTTTTACTAATGTACTGCAGCTGTGCAAACATATGCACACATCCATGCTTACAAACAAATGCAGCCGGACATGTGCGCCCATGCATAAGTAGAAAGGCATGTATGAACACGCTCGTATACAGGCGTGCAATTACGTTTTTTGCCTCTCTATGTCACCAACGACCTGCAAAAACATGTCGGCGCACCCAAGTCTGGCATCCTGCCACCCCGTATAACCACATACTGCATCGATGCTACATGCAGTCGTTCTCTCTCTTGCTGAAGCTGATGCAGGAAATAAGTGCAGTTATCGGAAATGAGATGCAAAAGTGGTGAAAGGGAAGGTACGCCGCTGAGCTGCCAGACAAACCGGAAGGCAGCTGCTATGAACGCGCAGAGCTTTAATACAAATGTTTACCGACATATACAGTGTGTAGTTCAGCACCACAATGTAATGTTACACTAAACAAAGCCTGAAGGCAAACACATGCCCGGCCCATTTTTTAAAGCAGTATTTATCAGCCTGATCAAAATCATGAGAACTTCAAAGGTTTTTCTGGCTGTCTGTGCACAGAGCTGTAAAAATGTTTTATATTTTATGTTTGCTTCAATCAGGAAATTCAGTACAATTGGTCTCATGTTGGGTAATCCTTTCTAATTTCATATTGTTTAGTCATGGCTACTCACCAAGGGGCGGTGTGGGGCAAGTTACGTCATAACAAGCCAGTGGAACGTGACCATGGATGAATTTGTCTTAGTGTCAAAGAACAAATGTATATCACAGAGAGGTAACGCACACCAAGGACGGCGGATGGCGTTTTGGCCCTCAGGCCTTCTTCGAGATCAGGACGTCTTGATTTCTAACGTAAACTTCTCTTGTGGATCACGGCGCAAAGTTTTGTGGAGCTGGCTAGGTGTCAGGTCCATTGCGGAGAGATGGAAATTAAGGATTTAAAATTCACTCAGCAGGCAGACGTGCCACTCCTGTAAGCACAGTTTGGCACAGGTTCTTAGTTCTGACAGTTCAACAATCACCCCTTCAATCACCAACAGACAATCTGAACGCCATATGGCACATACAGCATGGACTGGATTGGTCACTGTTCAAATCAAATAATGGTCTGCCATTTGCTACTGAGCTGCATGTGGATAAGGTAACCCAATCTTTTAAGGGGATGCAAAGCCAGCTAGTCCCGATGGGATTAAAAGGACAGCTTTGATGCAGTGTCGAAATCCAGCATTCCAACATGTCCTTTAAATGTCAACCCTATTTTTGCATTGATGTATGTATCTTGTTAATAAAATGTCAGAAATGTTGGGAAAAATGCCAAATCTAATTTTCCCAAGCCCAAGGTGACATCTTGATTCAGTTCACTCCCAAATAGCTGGTAATTCATTTCCACTTGATTAAAATAATTGATTAATGAGTGATTTATCTTTTCAACTCTTGCGATAACATGAGAATTATATACTCATGAGGCAGGTCGGGTTGTCCTCCATTGAAAGACGGCTAAAATATTCCAAAACAAATACTGCTGTGGTCATTTTCTTTCCTTCCAATTCCATAATTTGATTCGCTTCTTAAACAGACGATCGTAGAAAGTCTGTAGGAGTAACGCAATCCAATGTCATTTAATTTAGGAGAACAGAAATAGGCATCCAGGGAGGGTTACAATTTAGAGCCAAGAGATATGTGATGATGATTTCCCTGCTCGTTTGTACAGTCTAGCATCCTTTTTTTTTGCTGAATGGTTTCATTTCTAAACAGTAAGCAACGAAATTAAAAGGAAAAAAAAAAAGATTTGGGAGCACAGCCAGGAAAATCCCTGAGGGTGTGTCTCTACAGTAAATCTAAGACTTGTGCAATTAGGACAAGATTCATTACTGTGAATGACCCTGCATGTTCTCTAAACAGAGAAACATGTGCTGCTGTAGGCTGCACAGGGGGCCGCAGCCTCATAGAAATCATGCTGGGGATATTTAGTGCCGTCGGTATACAGTAGCACTCAGTTTATGAATTGCTTTGTATGGTTCACTGTAGGTGCATGTGTTGTTATACAGCTGTTTGTTTTGTAATGTCAACTGACAACTTGTCACACGCAATTAATTACTCCCAGGGGACAATAAAGGTATCATCATCATCATCACCACCACCATCATCATCGAATTACTCTCACAGCTTGTTGCAGCATTTTCCATCTCAATGAATAATGCAGGCCTCCTCTCCTCATGTGGCGGCAGTCTGCGACAACCTACATTATTTATTAGGTCCCTAGAAAATGCTACTTTATGTAATCTGTAATGATTTTTTTTCCTAATTAGGAAGTGGGGTATATTTTAAATAGCACTGTGGGAGTATGACAGAAATTCTGCACCTCTCACGTCACATTAAATGGCTCGAGGTGTAATGCTTTTTGCTGTATCATACCTAAACACACTGGTCAGCAACTTAAGAAAATGGTCTGTGCACTCCAATTTGCTGATGAATGCAAAAATCAAGCGTCTGATTTATGGCAAATCCCCCATCACCTGCTGCCTCAGCCCTTATGAGAGATAAACAGGCATGCTTATCTTTGTTTATGTCTCTGCTTAAGATGGAGCAGTTTACAGCCCTTTGCATAATAACGGTATTCCTGAAATTGTGTTTACTGTGAGGCTGAGGTGAGGGCCGGATCATTGCTTCATTCTGCTCTAACGGTCCTCTAATAGACCTTATATCGCCAGTTGCATCATACAGAAGAAAAAAGGTCTTCAAAAAGAGATAAGACATCTTGTGCATAAACCATCTGGTCCATCCCAATCACAAAGAAACCTGGAAAATGGAGATGTAAGGTAGAATTACGTGCTGCTGTGTTCTGTGATAGAGAGATAAAGAAAACACAGACAGTAATTTCAGTTCGGAAATACAAACAGTTCTTTAAGGACACATGCTCGAGCAACTTGCTTAGATTATGGTACAAGTAAGAGCATGAGGAGAAGCATTTTGTTCAGTGCATCATTTCAAGGTCAGGGTACTCACAGTCCATCCATCCATTCTTTCATTCATGTATTTTTAGCTGTTTATCTGGGTCAAGACAGCTGTGGTAGCAAGGTAGCCCAGGCATTAGGGCAGTTACAGGTAGGTAAGGCGATTCTGGAGAACCACAGTTGATTGTTGTGTCTCGTTTCTGGGTCATCAAATGCCGACCCTTGGGGTTAGATTACTCGGCAATCAACTATCAACAATCAACTGTCCCGCAGTTCCCCTTTTACCCTGATTACAGACATGCACATGATCGTGAAATGGCATTGTTCTACGCACATTTATATAAAATTTTAAACAAAAATACACATATTTTATATCTATGTTTATGCACGTAATCATTTCGAAATGTTTATCCGAACCTCGCTCAGTTTACCTGGAGCCATCGGGACCCGATGTGATTGGGTTGCGTAGATATAAATACTGCAACATGAGTTATCACTAGCAGCATGGCTGATGAGGAGCTTGTGCCAAATAAAGTCAACACAATACTGAGTTTTAATGGTGCAAAAGGAGAAATTAATGGACTATTTCAAGTCTGGCTATATTTATTTTATGGCCAGATCACCCACCCCTGCCAGACATCTTTCTCACAACCACAGTCCACCGGCTTATCCTCGGGGAATCTGAAGGCCATAAGGGATATGTAATCCCACCAGAGTGTATTTCTTCCGATTGGATTTGGCCCAAAAAAACACCAGGACACATTTAAGATGCCCAAAGCAACTCAACTGGCTCCTTTTAAAGCAAAGGGGGAGTTCTACTCCGAGATCAAATCAAGAGATGTCTCTGCAGCTGTGCTGTCAAATCGTTTACGGGTGGTTTTATAGTCAGCACAGATTTGTTTTATACTCAACAGCAGCCGATATGCTTCTTTCACTGTAAGGACAAAACACCACTCCTGTCCCCCCTTTCAGTACTACAGATCAGTTTTATTCATGAGATTGTTCTTAAATATAAAGTACACCATTATCTAACAGTGGAAGACAAAGAACATCAGCTGTCTTACAGTGAGTACAGTGTTGAAAATGGCTTCTCGGTTGGCCCTTCTCCAAAACACAGATTTCCATTCCCTGGATGCAAGTCTCATGCTTCATTCGGCAGAAACAAGTTAAGTCTAAACAAAGAAGTCAATGCGGAATCAAGCCACTGACGCAAAAGACACAGATCCAGCTTTCATTTCTTTCCTCCTCTCCCTTCTTCTCCCTCCTCCACCTCCACCCTCCTCCTCTCTGGCTTTTGAGATAAGCTTTCTGTCCAATACCAATTTTAAAAGAAGATTAAGCAGTTCTGGCTCTCAAATCAATTTTACCCCCCAGTGCAACATGAAGACAAGTGCATACACATACACACCGACACACGAGTTCCAGCAGGCACAGACATCGACACACATCTCATACCACTGGGAAGACGTGGCATTGCAGCGCCTTAATCAAACACACATCAGAAGTAATTAAGAGAAGCTATGGCATGGTAGCCATTATTTCCTTAGTCAAATATCAAGGCAGATTAGTTTCTAAAATTAGCTCTTCATTTCCAGCTAGTTATCAATATTACAACAGATAAAGGTTGGAGTCTTGCACAGTGGCTGTGTCTGTTTCTCTCTGCTAACCTGGCTGCTGCTGTAACATTTGAAGTTTGAGCACAGTTGAATCCAGTTAATGGGAAATCCGAGCAACAGGTCCCAAAACAAACAAGGCGATGTCTAAAATTTCAAAACACCTTTAGAAAAAGGGTCTGCGAGAGCCCTGAAACTGAGGTGTTGGCACCCTGGATTAGACACGAGGCATGCAATCAAACCTCATGCCAGGAAGAGCGAAGGCACACAGCGATACAGAAAAGGTCACCTCTCCACAAGTGATTAAACAAAGCAGAACACACAAAGCCTTCCAACATGCTTGGACACACAGCGGTCCCTTAATGCTGTTGGAGTTCATATCCAGGTTAGCTGCCTGTTGTCACGGAAACCAATGAGTGCGTTTTAACGAGGCTAGCAGACGGAGGCACATTTTCAAGCAATCCATACGTCCAAGGTCTTCTGACGGCTTGAGAGGTTTGCTGCATCACGATGTACGCACGAGAGTGTGAGATCTCTGCGATCTGTGCGAGAGTGTAAGACCATGAACCTTAAGAGGAAACAATAAACCAGATCCATACCATTTACCCACAGTGGGTATAAAACGTCATAAACACGTTGAAAGCAGGCTGCTGGTTGTGCAAAAGATTCTCTGCAGGACCAGGTCACTCAGAGTTCATGATGTGTGAGTCACTCTTCCTCACCTCTCTACCTGTAGGCTGTGTTCACTAAAACAAAACTGAAACGTCACTTCATTCTGACAGTACTGACATAACACTGGAAAGACTATATATGTATATGTCAGGCTCAGTCTGATTATCACGTCTAAACCTTTTGAGAGTTTGAGAGACGCAAATGCCTAGTTTGTGCACTGCTATGCGCAGCTAATTCGCACTTAAAAGCTATTGAGCTCTGCCAAGATGAGCATCTGGAGGGTGTTACCAACCTTTTGGGGTCTGCAGCCCTCACAGAGGCAACACAAAGGTGATGGAAGGTTATAAACCAAACTGTAAATACACACGGAGGACGAATGCATGGAGCAAGAAGAGGATGACACCACCATCAGAGATTTACAGAAAACTTAAGCGACACACCATCCCGCGCTCATGCATTAGCTTTGAATGGTTTCCTGTTCCACTGATGCAGCTGCAGCTTGAACTTAAGCCAATCAATATATAGTATACAGGTATAGCCATGAGCACCTTTTGTCTAGAATAGGTTTCCTTTTCCAGCCTCAGAGCTGAAAACAAAGACTGTGTTGACCACATTGTGCTGATATCATATGGATAGCTACAACTTAACGCACTGGACTTTGTACTGTAATGACATCGGCCATTTGAACAACTGAATCTGTAAATCTCTTGACATTCATCTATCCAAAGTGGCCACCATTTTGCACCTATAATGCAATATTGAAACCCTTTTAAAATCACAGGAATATAACTCTTCGTTTCTGTCATGTCATTTGAAGTGTGACGCATTTTACGCATATTTTCCAGAATGAAACATGACAGCACATTTGTCTGATATTGACAATTTCAGATTGTCAGAGTAGTCTGTCGATTATTCTGGGAATAGAAAGAAGAAATTCTTCCTGTTTATGCATCATAGGAGTTGTTGTTTGTCCCTGATCTTGCATGTTAGCTGGACATTGTGTTCACTCATTTGTAGTGTTTGACAGTTGCAATGTGTATTTTGTATTTTGTTTACTGTTGCATGTTAATCTCAATGGGACTTCAACCTGGTTAAATAAAGGATATTCAGTATACACACACCACAGTAGCGAAAGGTATATTTGGCTGCATATCTGCAAATTCTCAGTGTGTGCATGCACGTGCACGTCTGTGTTTGTACGTGTTGTGGGGGAAGTGTGATGTAACTGTTTTCCTGTGTGTTTCCTGTTTCCCTGTTTACACTTTGTGTGGGCATTGCTGCAGTGCATGTTGCCAAGCTACTAAGCCTTTGTGATTGAAGAGCAGACATTTTCCAGTTTGCTGAAAAACTCAACGGGTAAAAAAAGAGATGTCCTAAAGCAACAATTGAAGGCATCGTCACTAAGCAAAAATGAAACGCATTACACAGCTGAGGAATTACAGAATTATGTGAGTAAATTTACTTTTGATGAATGCCTTTATATGAGATAACAACTAATATCTAGGGTAAAATAGGTGTATACAGTTGGCTTTGTAGACAAACATTTAGGAAAATAGAGGGGAAATATCAATGATCAGTGCTGTCAAAACTGCCCCGCGGATCATGGCTTACTCCTCTCCTGAACCCACACCTATGTCTTTTTCACTCTCCTGTGGTTAGACACCTGCTCTGGCCAAGAGCGTCCATTTAAAGCCATGAGAGGGGGGTCTGAGGCGGTGATCTGTTTTAAGTACCTGCACTAATCCTTCCACTCCAGGTCAATATCCAGACACTCCCTGAAAGCCAGCAAAAGGACCTCGTTAATGCAGCCAGACACAGCACGCATAGCCGGTACTGCAACACAAATCTAATTCTATAAATAGAAATCCTCAGCGGCGCTGGGGGAGCCATTGGAACGTATCAATACAGAACACAAAAGAACGGGTATCATTTACAGAACCTCGGCCCATTAAGACAAGTGCTTCTCCTAGCGCTCAGGATTTTATACGGACAATTACAACATCATTAGCCCACAGAACACAGTGAAATCAGGGTTATAGTAATTTCAACATTTTTTTGTTATTGCACATGGGACTGGAAACATCTTTGTATCTCTGCTCGGGGACATGATTACAGAAAACAGTCTCTTTTATGACATGCTAGGGTAACAATGAGGATGTTAACTGCAAACAGTTAAATAAACAGTCGTATTACACAAGAATTAAAAAATTAATACTGTTACTATTCTACGTATACACAATGTGATCATCTGCATAGTTTACAATTACAATACAAGAAATGTATATGACTGTTTCATGCTAGTACGATGTGATATAATGGCCAAAAGACATTAAACCATTTAATTTATTCTCCAAGTTTTCCCCTTTTGTCTGGCAGCGCAGTTTGTTTTATATTCATTATCTGACATTATTGCATATTATTATTAACGCTAATCAATTAATTGATATTTAATAAGTGATTTATCATTCTCTAGTCCCAGCTTCTATCGAGAGTGTTAGGATGCTGTACATTTTTATTAAAGTGTTGAATAGCTCTCGTTCCAACAGTGATCACTATAATAAAGTGCTCGGTCAGTGACACATCTCTCCTCCCCCTTCTCATGCAGCAAAATAGAAAATAAATGTTCTGGTACCCCTGCTCACTTTATCCAATCAGGACAAAAACCTCCATAGAGAGGCGGTCCTGTCTGCTCGTGAACGTGCAGAAAGCACGATCGTCCGTTTGCTGCTGCCTGATTACCGCTGTGCATTCATGTGGCTAAAACGACGCCAACGCTTACAGCAACCTGAAATATTTGGGGTTTGAGAATTGTTGTTGGAATAAAACAAAGAAATATGAAGATGCACCTTGAGCTTAAGGAACTTGTGATCAGCATTTTAAAATACATTTCGATAGACTAAACTATGAATCAAATGATCATGAAAACAATCATTATTTGCAGCAACAATGTGTAGACTAGGTATGTAGAGAGGAAGGCGTGATGCTGCAGAGAGCTCTCCACAGTCTGCCCCTCTGACGACAAATATTCTCTGCCACTCCCAATTTTCTTGGTGCTAGGCAGTCTGGCAGAAAATTACACCAGCCATCCCAGCTCTCCTCATCCACTCAACGTTTCCTCTGCCATGACACCTACTGCACAGACCTCACATTCATTCCTACCAAACCATCTGCCTGCTCACGGGGAGACCTGCCACTCAGACATCTGGCCTAAACAGCACTGTGGCTCTTCTTTATGGTAAATAAGCTGTGATTGAACAACAATGCAAATACTACAATGTAGCTCTAACGCAAGATGTGTATCCCGGGGCCTCTTCCCTTGTTATGCCTGTTTGTTCCATAATACAATCTGGACATAATAGCTGTACTGCAGATGGCTGAAAATGAGAAATGAGTTGTAGCATTATATGAGAAACAATGTGACACAAAACATGAACACGAGCAATCAGAACGGACTTGTACTTGTAATTGACTAACACGAAGTCCATCATCCAAAACCACCAGACGGAGATACTCGCCCATGCATGCGCACACGCGCATAGAGTTTTCTACCTCTGTCTCACTCGCCCTCTGCCTCCTGTGAAACATGAGAAACTAGGCGCAGACCAATTGCCTCACTCTCAGAGCACGCTGTTCACTTTCTCGTCTGTTAATGCTGCATGCAGAGGCGCTGAATCAATGCAATCAGAGGAGACAGCCCCAGTGGTCAGACCGGCAGACATCAGAAGACTGGTAATCAGGATAGGTACTTACACAAACAAGAACAGACTCACTTGTAAAGAGGCACACACACACACAGGCATGCACACAAACATTAATGTGCAGATGTATTTGCACAGTCTATATTTGCACACACAGACGCACACAAATGCGAGCACACAAAAGATGAAAACGCACGCTCATAAAGAGCAGGATATTGGAAGCAGCTGTGAAAGATGATCAAGGGATGACATCAATAACAGGACGCCTCTCACAACACAGGAGGCAGCTGCATCTTAATTGGACATGCAACTCATTAGAACTGCCAGAGGTGGACAGACTGTCTCTGTGCACCGAGGCCCCGTTCAGACGGAGAAATTCAAGGTTGGATTGAAGACGCTGGGCGGGTCGCGGAAACAGAGGGGAAACGGGTCAATTGCTTCTGAACCGTCCTGAAATTGTAGGTGAGAAGGCAGATGCCTCGTCACTCAGCGGTCTCCTGTGGCAGTCTGACAGGTGATCCGTGCTGCCTCTCCTCAAAAGTTGAACTATTCATCAACATTTTTTACACTTTGAGACGATAAAAAAGAGACAGGTCACAGGGCTCGATTCTAACTCTTTCCCTTGTCGCAACACTGCTTATGCTCCGCATCTTGTTTTGGTTCCACCATCCCCTCCACCTCCTGACATGAGAGTCAGGTAATAAACATGTGACGTGAAAAATGACATGTAAACATTTGAACATATCTGTGGTGTGCAGTAACGTTAACCACCGACATTTTATCCTGGGGGACAGGGCTGCACGGGAGTCTACGAGTCCTTTGTGCTACTTCCACCTCTTCCTGTCCCACAGCGTCTTTACAGCTGCTGCATCGATGACAAGTTGCAGCTTGCCATGTCATTACACATCTGGCTCACAACGACTTAAAACCAGACTGGATTGAAAGGGCTGAAACGGGGCCAGAGATCTTGTGAGATGATGAAAGACGACCCCACCTCAGAGGAGCCGTACACTGAACAATGCCCTCGTATGCGGCTCCGCGGTATCAGACCAAGCCTTGAAAAGCAGGCAAGAGGCACTGGGTGAGTAGTAGCCAGAGGAAAATAAAGAGCGGCGTAAGGAAGGACTGTCTGTGCAAGGACGGACTTTCTTCTCTTTTTTTTCCTTCAGGGCATCAGTTCTTATCCAGCAGTATGAAGTACATCCTTGACCTGATATCTCTCAAACATGTTTCTCATCTTTGTGTTTTCTCTATGGCTCTACAGTATAGCACATCATTGGGAATATAAGGTATCAAACCCTGAAGTCTTGTTTTCATATATGAGAGGTTTTACTGTCAGATAATTTCATTGTGTTCAACTAAGCATAGATTATACAGTGTATCAAACTACCCAAGTTTGTTAGTGGAAACAACTCTTTAAATGTTTCATGGAAATAATACAAACAAAAAACAGATTGTAATCCAGTTATTAACAACACTTGGTGATTTTTTTAATGTTAAACATTTCAAATTTTACAAATACAGTAAACGGTAGCCAACAAAGGCTACTTCTGTGACTCCTCCAGTCTCCAGACTCCCTTAACAAGAATCGCTCAATTTTTTTCAGTTCAGGAGAAACTTTATAAACTTTTAGAAATGCCGTCTACAACAGATTCATAACTATTTGGGCCTACCTGTTAAATCGGCGACTGTTATACATGAAGATATTTCAGATACAGAGATCGGTTTCTACCATTGATGTGCATGTTTATCTACATATAGCCGGTAAGTGAGATCCGATCACAGGTGGTCGCTCCAGACGCATGTCAAGACTAAAGCGATTCTGATTCTGATTGTGATGACTTGAGTTTTTCAAATGTATTTTTTGTAGTTCTTTGAGCACCACAAGCAGAGCACCATCTAGTTCGGCTATATTCAAGAGAAGGCAGACGTCTCTACAGCTGATATCTCCAAAACAATCTAGATGGATAGATAAGACTACAGTTAAGAGGAATGATCCTGATTTTGTGGAGAACTGTCCCTTTAAACTAACTGTGTCTAAGTATAGAAAAAACAGGCATTATGACATGAGAGGGTTATACTTTCAATTATTCTTTAATGAGCGGAGCCTGCCGACTATAATCAGACATGACCAATGGATTTACCACAGCCATGCATCATTAATGGATCTCACCTCAGGCTACCAAGGCTCTCACAGAAAATGATAATGAAAGCTTAAGGCCACGTCCATTCATCATTCAAGTCTTTCAGTGATTGGGAGACTCTTCACCAAATGGAGCCTTGGGGGATAAAAATATAGCCACTACCTCTCAGCCTCAAATCAGATATGCACAAAAGAGTGCACGGCCATCTGCAGTCCAAAGATACTCACGGCTATGAAGGAAAAAAAAAAAAAAACTTTGGCAGTCCTCCTCTCAACTCTCTCCATCCTCAGGCTATTCTGTCGAGGCTCCGGTGCAGCTGCGTCTATCAGAGCGGCTCTCTAATCAGTAACTGAATTCTCCCTTAGCAATCAAGTCAAAGTTCTGCTGGTGAAATCAGCAGGAATAAAACACAGCTGAAGATAATGAAGGTGCGAGCAAGAGATTGTGAGGGGGGGGAAAGGCCAAGAAGGAGAGAGACAGTCCACTAATTAGATAGACCTCTGAAACCTGGAGTGACTTCCTCCTGATGAGATCACACTCCGCTTTCTTCCTCACTGGATAAAAAAAAAAAAAAAATCAATCGTAAACAAATGAAATACGCTGCCGTTATCCGTCTGTGTGTGTGTGTTCAGTGGAATAAAAGTTTACATAAAGGCTTACCGACACTCGCGATTTCCTTTCTGCATTGCAGCAAAACTAAAGCCAATAAATAAATATGTAATCATGAAATAGATGTGTATTCAACAATCAGAGTGAAAACAAAAAAAACACATGAATGGCTGACGTGTGAGAGCAAACACTGACAGAATCTTTGAGTGATTTTTTGTTGAATCAAAAAGACATCAACATATCAAAAGAGCTTTGATGAGGCAGCTGTGGCCTCTTCAACTTCATTCTGGTCATCTTTTAATTAAATCTGGTAGTGCAGTAACCACCGCGAACGCACTTTCATGTGTCCAGATGTAAATGATTTTTTCAATACGCACGAAACCCTTTGAGTATTTCAGTTCAGTGAAGTACTGCTGAGCTGAACTGAGCCGAACGGCACGAGGATCAGCACGCTTCGGGAAAATGACAATCCCATTTAGACTGAGTGGTATCATAACTTTTAACAGGTAAAAAAAAAAGAAAAAAGATGTGCTCGTAGAGCTGGGGGCGGCGTTAGCGTCCCAACTGGGTTTCAAAAGGGTTATAGAATTTGACATGTAATGGATGTGAGCCTGACTACTTTTGGCATTGCAGCCGGGCTTGATGATCACGACGTGAAGAAGAAAACGAAGAGCGGGGGAAGGAGACTGAGCTGAAAAGGCCAGAAGGACTCACAGGAGCTTGGACAGACTCACATGTATAAATTTGGAAACACCCACTTACGACACTTTTCAAAATCACAGAGTGCAAATGACCGTTTCTTTTTCTGTCCGGCAACACATTCAGCAGTCACAGTGAACGCATTACGTTTCCATACATTACAGAGAATCATGTGTCAACAGATACTGATTTTTACTACTACGACTTTAATATGTGTCATATTTTTATTAAGTGCTGGTTCATCACATCATCTAAGTCGTGCACATTTACAGATGATAAAACCGAAATATTTTGCTCGAACACACTTCACTTAAATGTGTACCAGGCCCTGACCTGAGATCAGGTAAACCGACAGCTGTGATAATTAGATTAGTTCCACAGTGTCAGGGTGGCGGTACTGTAAAAAGACTGACTGACTGGCCCAATGATAAGAAAAACTGCACCAAAAAGATTTAAGGTCAATGTCTGAATCTGGCTTGATCACATTGTCCAAGCCTATGTTCGTCCTTTTTTGTGGCATCTCCAGGTTGTATCCACATTTGATTTTGTTCCTTCTGTCCGTTTCTGCAGATGCATCTCGGCTTGGACGCCTGGTCACTCGCAATACGACACACGACGACAACGTCCAATCTGGAGTCGCAGAAGTGCATCAGAGCAGCTGAGCAGTATCGATGCCACTACTAGCAGAGCGGAATGGAGGAAACAGAGAGAACGGAAATCTGTGGACAGCGTGATTATTTGGAGGGAGAGATGATGGATCACCATTCCTCATCCTTCTGTGCTGAAAAGCCACATCACCAGCGTACGTAGTTACTGACGCCTAAGTCGTTGTCATAGCAATCCATGCAGGTATGTTGGTGATGTCTGGACCCCAAAATCTGATCTGATCACTTGCAAATGATAGTGCGGACGCTGCGTCTTTCGGATCTGATTTGAGAGACAAATTGGGTTTTCCTGCTGTGTGATTATAGCCCGAGTGTCACTGACATGGTGGTAATTGACATAGACTTAGCAAATTAAAACTGAAAAATAACAAAAATGTATTGGAAACCATATTATTATTAATTATTTTCTTTATGTTTATTAGAATGAAAGAGGGTTTCTGCAGAAGCCTTCATGTAATATGTTTGGTAATGCATGATTCTGCTGTTATTCCAGGTCAGTCAATGACCACTACACTAACAATAACCCAGAGTAGGACCTCCATTTATAACGTTGCAGAGTGGCGCTGATGAAATCCCAAACGAGTCACGCACTGTTGTTTAACTCTATATTAAATGTGATAATTGCATTACAGCAGTGGCTCCAGGGGGCTTCTTCATTTTTATAAGTGACATATTACTGTTGCTGCGATTTTAAAAACACCACCAGCATGTAAAAACCACTCTCCCTCTATCCCTCTCTACCCCCCATCACTCATCCTTCTCTCTTCCACAGTCTCTCCCAGTCACACTGTTATATAATCTTAGTTTTCTTATTCATCTCAGCTAACACTGACTCGGCCACTTGCTCAGAATACTAAGTCAAATCTGAGTCATACAACCAGGGTCCTGTCTAATCTCTAACGGTGGGAGAATCACACAGATACAGCGTGTATGTCTCCGTTAGTGTATGTTTGTGTGCACGTTTGCAAAACCGTGTGTGTGTGATCTCATTGATTGGTTCAAATCTGCCCGTCTTTGCAAATGAAAAGCCTTTACTGTGCTGATGTGTCAGCAACAGCAGCACTGCTCAAATGCTAATATGTATGCAAATCACAGGCGCTCTATTCTCCCGGGTGGAGAGCAGTGTTTGGGCTGATAAAACCTGGAGAATCCTGCTTGCTGCGCAGCAGGACGGCAGCTGCAATCCAACGCCAACGCAAAGGAATAGAAAGGTAATTACTTAAGCTGAGCTACACCCTGAAAACAATAAATATTAAGAAGGCATGGACCACGGACTGGGAGGATGACAGTACAAAAGAACAACAGGCAAAATGGCGCTGAGGTTTATTATCTAAAGCCAAAACCAGCAATAGCTATAGAGCCATATTTCACCTGGATTACACACTCAGCGATGGCTGCAAACGCACTGAGGAGACAGTAAGAGGGCTTCAGTTGTAATAGGCGTAAACACATCAGTTTGGTTTTCAGGAGTAAAAATAACCTCCTCACCAAGGAACTGAGGAGGAGAAACATGCTTCTGCCAGTCAGTGTTGAATTTAACCATCTGAAGCAGCTCATATTTAATTTGTATTTACCAGGAGGAGTGACAGACAAGTACATTTTCAATTTGGTCCACTGGGGCAGTCGGGGAATTCAGGGCTTCGCTGAAGGGCATTTTGTTACAGAACTGTGTTAATTATTAATTTCACATTTGGACTAATCTTGCAAAGTAAATATTTTAAATCAGCTTTCTATTAGCTTTCACAAGAAATATGCTTTTGATTAGGGCTGCAAACATTCATTTTCATTGAGTAAACATTTTGTCTGAAGAATTACCGTCATCATGTCCAAGAGAACTACATTTTGAACTTGCTTTTTTAATCTGACGAATAGTAAAAAACCCAAAGACAGTCAGCTCACGATCATGCATGACTGGAGGGAAATAACCGAAGTCTCTGTAAGTGCTGAGTTGAATCAGAGGCTGAACAGAACAAACACTCACACCGTCTGTGGCTCTGTTGCTCACTAGCTTGCAACTAATGTACTGCAAGTAAACTGTGTAATAAACACATTAATCCCCAGCAAAACTTCTGCCATTTGTCTGGGACATTGAAATCTTCCAGGACACTTGGACCTGCCCCATTTCTAACAGAAACCCTGGATATCACTCTGAGAAAAAAATCCCTGGATCCATCCCTTTTTCCTGGACCCACCACAAAAGTTGATTTATTCCGGGCTGGACCCATCCTCCATCCAAGTTTTGTGAAAATCTGTTCAGCAGTTTTTTGTGTAACCCTGCTGACAAACCAATCAACCAACCAACCAACCAACCAACCAACCAACCAACCAACAGACATTAGTGAAAATGCCTTGGCAGAGGTAATTATTGTTTTGTCACACTCCAACCATAAGTCATATAAACAATTGCGAGACCTTGACCAACAATTATTGTAGGAACTCCATTAACTGCCTTAAGGAAAGCCATGGCACAGAGAAATGAGAGAGAACGCGGGAAAGACATGCAGGGAGAGATGATATAACCGAGTGAGAAGTAGAGAGAGTCATGCTCTGCTTAGATTAGCACCGCTGTGTTTAGCTCGAGGTCCTACTCCCACACTCTCCCTCACTTCAGCTCTGCCTCTTTCCCTGCATCCCACCCATCCTGCATTCGCCCAACCATCAATCATCAATCATTTATCCAGCGATCCTTCAATCTATCATTCATCTGTCCGCATCTGTCCGACCCTGCGGCCGTTCCCATTCCGGTCCGGCCAGAGCAGTAGCACTGGCATCAGCGCCACCAGCCGGAGCCACCTGTTCTCCACTCGCTGAATTCCCCCTCTCCTGTTACATAAAGAGACACTTGCACTGTTGCAATGCAGCATCAGACGCTGTTGTGCAACAGCATTAAAAATACCTCAGGGTCAGAGAGGAGGAAAGTTAAAAACAGGATATCAACAGAGTTATTCAGATGGAGAGAATAAAAAAACAAGTCATGTAGGCCTATCTGTCACATTTTGCTCCCAGCTTTACAAATATATCTATAGATAGATATATAGACAGACAGACAGACAGACAGACAGACAGACAGACAGATAGATAGATAGATAGATAGATAGATAGATAGATAGATAGATAGATAGATAGATAGATATTGCACTTTTGTTAAGCTGAGAGCAAATCAACTTTGTGAGACAACATTTTACAATCATGTCTTCTCACATACGCACGTGCAGGGGCATAAATTCAACAATAGAAATGTTATCATTATGAAGCAGACATGACTTTTGAAAGCAATGAACCTTCTGTCATACTGTCCAAACATGTAGGCCAAGCATATAAGATAATGCTGTCTGTTTGTAACCAACGTGTCAGTTTATAAGAAAGACAGATGCACATACATACAGATCCACAGAGGGTGCCATACCCACTGCCCTCCACTCAGTCTGCACACACCTCATCAAAATGCTGTTTGTTGACTTCAGCTCAGCATTTAATACGATCTCACCCATGAAGCTGTTTGGAAAACCAAGTATGCAGACGACACCACCTTCATCGGCCACATTATAAAAAACGATGAGCGTTCAAATCGGGAGGAAATCAACAATCTTGTTGGAGTCATGCACAGGGAACAATCGACAGTGAAACGTCAACAAAATCAAGGAGCCGATGTTGATTTTAGAAAGGAAAGGAGGCAAAGACATACATGGTCATCACACATCTCCACCCTGGAAATAAAAAGCACAAAAAAGGCTAAATTCTGGAGCCCAATCGTTTTTTCATGGATCGTGTTCGGCCCAAGACTCTACAGCGGCTGATTAAATCCGCCCACAACATCACTGGTACCCATCAAGGTGACTCGACCTCCAATTTGTTTTACAACCCTGGCGTTGTTAATTGATAAATTAATGTCATCTTGTAACCTTGTAACATACTGAACATTAAAAAAAAAAGTCACATACACTGAATGTGAAGGAATCATTAGCAACTGCATATCTTGAACGACTGCACTGCTAATGTGCCTTTGCTTTTGTCAAAAACAACTCAAATCCTAAACATATCCCCTCATAGCCAGGTACAATGTAATACTGAGTCTTAAGTCTGCTGTCAACACAACCAGTTCTTCAGATACTCTATAATTCCATACAGAAAGCCATCCTAATGCTCCTGCTGCTGTTGGAGGAAGTGCTGAAGCTTAGCATGTAATAATACTGGCAACAATCGTAGTAAGACCCACCACACTCTACTTAAAATCCCCTCAGCCAATTTAAGCCCATCTCAAATATTTATATCTTTCAAATTTTCATTACACCATCGTCACATTTTGTCAACAACTGGGACTGTGCAGTGAGACCAATCCCTTTGTGCAAATCACTACATTCAATTAAATCCTGAAAAGTACCTTTGTTGCGTCTTTGCAAACACTTGCAGCCGATCAAATTCATTTAGAGCAGAGAAGCCGATCAGCAATGCAAGTATGTAAATATTCTCGAAGTGATTGTAAAACGATACGCATATGGTTTTCCCAGTGTTGCGCCCATTAGAAGAGCGAAGCAGTACATCAGGCCAATCGGTCGATGGAGAAGGATTGTCTTGTTAATGAAGTGTGGAGTGGAGCCACTGAGGGCTGTGTATGTCACTGGATTTACAGCGCAGCGGCCCCGTGATTCCCTGCAGCTGTAAAACAATGAGGAGGTGATTGGAGTAAATTGGACTGCAGTTGTCAACCTCCGGACTGCTTACAGCCATTTGATGGTGTCTCTCTCTGACAAATTGTCTCTCTCCTGTGCCCTCGCTCACACGTGTTCGCACAAACATGGCAATTTTTTCTCCTAACCTCCCACACTCTCTTGATCTCTGTCTGATATTCAGTCTGCAACTTGATTTTTTCATGAGCCAAGGCACACATGTAGGTAGACGACCAACAAGTAGCACAGTGATCAAGTGGTCATTGGTGTCTTTTCTGCTCTTGTTCTCCTGTCACCCCGGCAGTCGTGATGCAAAGACCAGCTTCGAACAAAACACCCATTTTATACCAAGATCACAAAGATAAGTGGAAGCAAACACATTCCTCCTCTCCATCTCATACACAGAGATGTTTTCTGCAGCACACTTAGGTGAAGGCCAAACACTGACTGTGAAGAATGTGTGAGCGGAAACCAGAAAAGTGTTTTATCAAAATTCTGTACCAAGGATAAATGCCAGAATGAGTGTTAGCTATGAATTTTCACAAAACTTATGACTGACATTTTAAAAAAGGTTCTAATGGTGACTTTCTTTCAGCTTAAGATTTCTATTGCAAAATCCACGGAAAAGATAAAAAACGAGACGGAAAATGTATTGACTCAAGTACAGCACAATTCAGAGGTACTTTATGCTACTTTGTACTAACACTCCACTGCATTTTGTGTGCAAAAGCTTTAGCAACTATTTGCAGATTCAATTTATGAATACAAAATAAAATCAAGTAATAACAATGTTTCACAATAGATTTAACAACTCAACAATAACAAAGTAGTTACATTTAGCCCCACGTTTAACAGCTGCAGCAACAAAGTAATATTTATAACTATATAATACTGTAAATGCAGCTCTGAAAGGGGACATTTTGCAAAATGAGTACTTTTTACTTTTGGTACATCAAGTATATTTCGATGCCAGTATTTTTGAATGCAATACTGTGAATGAATAAAAACATATTTTAAAAAGTGTGGCTGTTGTAATCTATTCTGGAGAGAAGCTCTGTGTCAGGATGTCACCGAACATGCTTCGGGACACAGTTTCAGTATGGCTATTTTATGTGCTTTTAATATTCATCGCACTGCAGTGGCATTCAGTGGCCCAGGGACATCTATTCTTCATCAGGATTTGGCTGCACGGACAATACAAAACAGAATACATTCACTGATGGTTTTCATGGGATGTCTATTGATTAAAGAGGTTGCTTGCTACAAAATATGGGGAATAAAGAGCAAGGGCAGATTTATTTGTCTGAACTTACATTTTTGGAAAAAGTGACATCCCTAGTATTGCAACATTGGGTGTTTTTTCTACCGTATTAGGCTACTTTTTATATAGTTGGGTGGATAAAAATGTTTTTGGGTGGGTTGTCATCATTTTGGCTACTTTTTGTACCATTTAGGTTTTTTTCACAAATATAAAGTTTGGATATATTCCAATAAATCTGTCACTCTGAGCTAGTTTTCTCAAGATTGGGCAGGTTTGAGCTCTGCCTGGGCAAATCTTTGTCAATCCAATCTGGCAACCCTGTATAAAGCAAGGGTCTGCAGGTTGTACGAAAGGACAGGGAACTCGGGGATACTAAAAAGGTGCTTAGAAATCCAAGATAACTGGATATAGCAACATCCTGTTAAAGAACACACTAACAGTAGACCTTAAAAAAGGGAGCAGGTGTGAATCTTTGATTCGACAGCAGTCTAAATGATTAGTTGGAGGAAATTCAAGATTGATTCCCCCCCATAAAAGAATGATGGTTCCCTCCATGCGCATACTGAGTGTCATCTGAGCATCATATCGGAATACGCTGAGCAACATTTCATCCAAATATTTCAGCTCACATTTGTTTTTTTTGTTTTGTTTTTTAAATCAGGGATATTTTCTTTTCTATAATGAATGCATCACCATGCCGACAGTGCCATTTTTGCTCTTTTCACCCATGCTGTTCTAATCAGTTGCAGACTTTTCATCCTGATGACAAGGCTGACCGTCACAGCAGAATAGGGAAAATCCATTGCAAGAATGAAAGCGTCTCTGCTTCTTAATATGGAACTGTGAGAAATAGCTATCTGCTTTAAAGTGGCACATGGGAGAACGATGGCGGTGGTGTGTAAAATTACATAATCTGAATTAACAGCCACGCACAAGCCACATTTGCACGTACACACACAGACACAGTCGAATTTTGCACAGAGATAATTAATTCATAAAATTTAAATTATACAGACACACAGGAAGCAGTGTGCCTTTGAAATAGAAAAAAAAAAAACTATAGGAGCCATGAGAAGCTGTATATCTCCCTGAGCTATTAACGGCATCAGTTATAAGCAGCAATGGGAAAGGGGAGAGAAGAACGAAGCAGGGAAGAGAGATGATGGATGCAAAAGAGTGGATGAAAGATAAATGAAAGAAAAGAGAAAAAATGGGAGATTAAAAATGGAGCGAGCGAGACAAGCAGACATGAAAGGAAACTGAAAGCAACTGTCTGCCATAAAAAGATACAACACTCCTCGAAGCAAAGAGGGAAATAAAAGACAGAAGTGGGAAGTAGCAGAGTAAAGAATTTCAGATATGTGTGAATTTTTGAGTTACGTCATGTGCCCGATTCCAGATGCCTGAAGGGTGGTGCCTAAGTGAAAAAAAAAAAAAAAAAAAAATGAGAGTGGAGGGGGGAGGTGCGAGGTGCAGGGGGGCGAGATCGAATGGGGAATAGATATGAGACGGAGGGAGGGGATGAGGCGTGGGCGAGTGCAGCGGAGGCTGATAGACAGCCAGGAATAGAAGACGACTAATTAATAGTCAAAAACTGCAGGCACGCAGGTGTGG
Organism: Pagrus pagrus; assembly: GCF_965226575.1. Lineage (NCBI taxonomy): Eukaryota > Metazoa > Chordata > Actinopteri > Spariformes > Sparidae > Pagrus > Pagrus pagrus. The sequence continues at coordinate 7,883,378 of NC_140192.1, forward strand.
AGGGAAAACCACAGCAGGAGGGGGAAGAAATGTAGTGATGGATGGCTCTACCTGCCTAAAAAGACAGCCAGCTTTTGGGTTTATCTCATCATCTGCACGTATCGCACTGTGGTATATCACACAGAGGTAAAAGCAGAGGCAGCATGGGGAAAGCGGGAGCACAGATGAAGATAGGGGGAGTGAGAGGAGTAAGGATGGGTACATGACACACACACACACAGGAGAGAGAGAGAGATAGAAACAGAGATTAGGCTGGACAGAGATGAGGAGTGAGAGGGAAACTCATTATCTAAAGGTGAGAAGAGGGTTTCCTAGGAGATTTAACATGAATATCCTGCGAGAGAGATTTGCTCACGCACGCTCCTGCCATTTCTCCGTGAGATGAAAGCATTCAAGTTAAACCGCAAACAAAGTTTAATTACTCAAACGGCTTATCGCACACGGCACCCTCAACGCACACAATGTTCAACAAACAGTCCCGACCTTGAAAGTTTGCCATGGGTGCGGTTTAGACCACATGCTGTCCGACAAAAGACAAACACACACATGCACTTTATACGCCTGTGCAGTGATAAAAGCTTTTCAATCTTCTCTCGGTCTCACCATGTGTGTGCGACAGTGAAGCGCCTCTGTTTGTGGATGTTGTTGTTGAGCAGCATGCGGCGAAGCAGCCGCGGCGAGTTGCGGGGAGACAGGCGGGGGGAGATGGAGGAGGGGGACCGTCGGTGTCCTCTTGGCCTCTCCGGCTGCAGCAGGTTCTCCCGCAGGATCTTCACCAGGTCTTCATTCAGGCCGGAATGTTTGGGCATGGGGGGCACTGCCAGGGTGTCCTGGTGGGTCACCCCCATGCCTGCCTGCTGGGCCATGCCTGCCCCCGGCGTCACCGCCACCCCCACCACCAGCACCGGCCGAGTGGATGGACAGTAAAGGCAGCGAAGATATGTCAGAGAAAAAGCAAAAGAGACTCAAAAACGTTTGCTTCTCCCCTGTCAGAGTCCAAGGATTTCCTCAAAATTTAGGGAAATCAGGAAAAAAAAAAAATGAAATAAAAAAATGAACACATCCAAAAAATCCTCTGGATGATAAACTGAAAATCTCTGCTGGTAATTCCTCACACCAGCGGCTCCCTCTGTGCAAAAGCAGGGGCTATAAAAAGAGAAGAAAAAATCCCTGTTCTCTTTCTCCCTTTCCGTCTTTTAAGGAGCCAGCAGATGAACAGAAGCACTGAGGGCTGCTGCCTTTGTCTGCTCTGCAACACTGGATGTCTGCTGTGGAAGTGCAAGAGAGAAGATGAGGGAGGATGGAAGGAAAGAGGGAGGGCGGGATTCAGAAAAAAAAAAAAAAAGAACAGGGAATTCCGTCTATTCCAGCTCTTTCTCCCCCAGGCCTGCAGGGGAACTCAACACAGTCCGGTGAAATGGAGCCCAGTAAGAGTTTAGCTGAACTAATGCAGTCTGTTCGATCTCAGAACAGTCAAGCCCTGTTTGGTAAAAGCCTACAGGGAACCCGTGCTGGTCACTGGTGAACCAACACGGTGACTCAGTCCAGCACGGCTCAATTGTTCAGATCTGCTCTATCCAGCCGAAGCAAGCAATTTATCCTTCCTTCCTCTCCATACACAGAGAGACTGACTGCTGACTGCAGCCAGTTTATAAGCTACTGATCCTCTGGAGCTGAGCGGAGTGTGAGCATGTGTGAGAGAGTGTTTGAGCGAACGTCGAGTGTGTGTACACAATAGAGAGAGGAAAAAACAGGGAGGCATGAAGAGAGAGATATGGTAAGCTTGAGTAACACTGGGCAAAAATGTTGCATGCATGAATGTGCCGGAGAGTCGAGGCACATGCATCTGCGAGGGCGCGTTTTCTCGATGCAGCAGACCGCACTAAAAGCACCCATTAGTTATTGAGTAACCCCCAATCCAGAGTCAGCTTGAGAGGACATCCCTAGGAACAGCAAACGATGCCATGTGTACTCTTGCTTGTGCGCATGTGCACAAATTAGCATTTTAACTAAAATTTGCACCTAGGTGGGAGATACATGCAGCCATCTCTGCGCCAGATTCTGCCACTCCCTCCCACTGTATCAGATTTTTAAAAAGGAGGGCAAACATGCTGTAAAATATGAAAACATTGTCTGCTGCTGAATGCGACATGCTACCACCTAGCCTTAGCAACCAGCGGCTTATCTGGAATCCAGAGCATACTTGCCTCTAACCAGCTTTCAGTCATTCTACAATCAACAAGTAGATATCCTTAAAATCGTACCTCCAGGTGTCAAAAAATTGATTGTCCTGTTCTTCTGAATACAGCTGTTACAAGTGCCCGGCAGCACCCACATCACCTAATTCTTCAGCAATCAACAGCCACCCTAAAGCAACACAGGTTTCAATACTTTTCATTGCCTAATCATCCCAATAGAAAGGCAAAAATACACATTCAAATGAACCTTTAGTTTCCCTTTTGGCTGATCTCTTGCATATGGTCAAACCAGTACACCAATTATGCTCTAGTTTAACATACATTTAGCTGCTCCCCATTAATGCATTCCAGACATGCAGTGACAAAAAAAAGGTAAAAAAAAATACAGACCAAAACATAATCAGGAATCTCTCTCTGGCTACAGTTCACATTCCTGAGATTAAGGGAAAATTGAGCCACACAAATGGCTCTACACAGCAGCGGCACCGTGGTGGTGTGACCTATATGCTAATGTCAGTATTGCAACATGTTTACTGTAAGTATAATGTTTATGGTCACCGTTTTCACCTCGCTCTCAACCAATAATGTCAAGCTGTTTGCGGTACTACAAGAAAGCTCAGTTAGGATACATCATCTAGGAACCATGAACGTGTACTCTAAATTGTGTACCAATACATCTCAAAGATGTGACGAGATTTCACAAGATAATTCAGAACTTTAACCTGCTGGTGGCGCTAGGTGAAAAGTCTGGCAATCAGTCATCAATCAGAGACATTAGGATTCTCCCTCTGGAGACCATGAGTGTCTGTAATACATTTCAGTCAAACAATTGTCGGGACCATACAATCTAAAGAAAAGGATTGGATTGGAAAAACAGAGGACTTTCCACCATTTTTGGGCATTATTTTCTTTCAACACATCGTTATACTTAAATGACCGAATGGGTTGATTACTGGTGCCTATCAGCATATCAGTTTCAAAAACATGAGCATTGCTGCGTAACAGCGACACATGTACCAAAAACCTAGTATGGTAAGGTTAAAACTACTAGGTTTAGGAAAGCACTGTGGTTTGGGTTAAACTAACTGCAGTACGTTACCAAAGTAACTCGTGTTACCTACCCTGTTCTTGTTTAATCCAACCATCCATCCCCAAACCTCCTCCCTATACAGACTTTTTCACTCTTTGTACTACTTCTCCTGACTTCCTCCTTTGCAGCTTTAATAATTACGCTAGCTGCTAGAGGTCTCCACCTCACAACAAATGTAAATATGGGCTGGAATAAGCTGCTCTCATTTTGGGCCTATAAGGTCATTTTTTCCTGCAAGCACCAAGTTACTTAGATGTGTCTTGTGTTAAAATAAGAACAATATGTAGAAGTATGATATGACATTTCTTGTTGACATCTCATGAAAAGAAAATGCAAAAATACATATATCTGAGTCTTTAAACAGTGAAAACGTGATTTCAACCTCCTCATGAGTGCAGGTAAAATATACAACTCATGACGTATACACCCTAGCAACCATCCAGCAGCACTCCAACAAACCACGCAGGCAAGAACCCTGGCAACCACTTAGCAGCATGCTAGCAACACCTTGGATCCCTCCCAGGCAACCATCTAACAACAGCTCGACGACAACTTTGAATGCCCTTCAAATAACCCAGAAAAATATATTTTTAAACACATTGTCTGAGCCATCACACCACTCTGACAGCTTCAGTATAACGGCAACACTCAGACAATCAAAGAGACAATAAAGTTTGTTTAAGAAGCCTGACAGCTTAGCAAGCACACGCTTTTTATTCAGGTCAGACTGTGGAGCTTCTTACTGAACACATTTCCATGTGATGCACATCAGAACTGTATTATTACTGGTTGTATTGTATAAACCTTTGACGGGGAGGTTCAATGCCGGCTGGTGGATGACAGCTCAAGTCTAGACCTGGCACTTATGATGCTGTAGTTCCAAAGAAATATACGTACTAAAGGAACTTACAAGAATCCTCATTAAGGAAGAAATACTGTCATGATTATTGTAGATTTGAATGGGAAAACTTTTGGCCTATAGAGTGTACCATGTGCCATATACATGCTAGTACAAAGGATGGTGGATTTTGGGGCTTCCCTACCGCCAGGCGTGAAACAGTTGCCGATACAGAAACCAAATGTCTGTCTACTCTCTACTTCTGCCATCAGGTCTGGATGATTTTGGTGCTTTGAAGGCTAGCACGCTGCTTTACAGTCTGTGAATCCAAATTTATATGAATTTTTCTAAGCCTTTTGAAGCAGTAATGGCTGGTGTCTTTGGCCTGTCAACATCACCAAAATGCAACCCTCAGTCAACGACAAGCTGTGGTAGTCACTCAGACACTTTCAGTCATGACAGCAATGGAGAGCTGCTGGCCTTCGTTTGACAGCTTGCAATTCATCATCACTTTAGGACAGTCAAAAGGAGATGAATGCCATTCTTTGAGCAAATATTTGATTTGTTTTTCTCTCGCACGATGAACACACATCATCGCTGTCATTCTTTCCCAATCCTCGTCCTCTCTTGTACTTCTTTCTTTCCGTTGCTCCCCTTCTGCTACCTGTCTCACTGCCCGTCTCTTTTATTCTCCTTTTCTTTTGTATAACATTTTTTCTTAACCCCTCCCCGTTGCTGCGCGTGACGTCGATGTGAATATCCCCCTGGTTACCAGGGGCAACATGGATGGAGAGGGACAAGTGGATTTGTCAAGAACTAAAGGCTGGAGGAACAAAAGCAAGAAAAGGGAAACCAATCTGCAGGGCAAAACTGGAGGATGTGCAGACGCTCAGACATATCGCTAACACACAAACAGGCTGGCATGCGATGAGAATGCAAACAAAAGCATGATGTGCACCACGCATAGGTCTGACTACAGACTTTCTTTTACACAAATGCACAAACACCTGACAGTCAAATGTAATCCAAAAGCCTTCCAAGAAATACAAAAAACGACCTTAAGGCCTTCCGCCAGTGAATTGTAAGACCAGCTGCCCACCAGGCCTATTTGTATATGTATTTTTAAGACATCTTAAAAAGAATAGCAAGCTACTCTAATGAACAACTCATTGCAAAGGTTGTGTGCATACCGAGTCGAGTCGAGTGAGAGGAAGACAGAGTGAGTGCACTGACCGCGGGTATGAAGTTTGCATTACCGTTAAAGCCGTGAAACGAAGCAGAGCAGCGGGTCCACAGTTTTTTTTGTCAGTGAATAAATGCTACAACTCCTCAAGACCTTGGCCAAGTTCCCACGCTTTGCTTTGCACCTACTGATTAAAGAGAAAGGGGTTAGCCTCAGAGTTAGCTACACCTTCGACCCAGGCTCACTTACGGTGGGCCAGTTATTCTCATTTGTGTGACAAGCTGCTGCCCCCCCACCCAAAAAAGACACTTAACCTCCGGGGCCTAACAACCTGTGTGCCAAACCTGCATAGAGATGAATAGACATGTCTGAGAGTCTCAACAAAAACTGATTATACGCTTCACAATGGTAGCATTTTGTGTAGGTGTTGATGATATAGTCTCAAGCCTTGTGCATTATGCACTAGCCTGCAGGATACATAACAGATGTATGATTCATACCCGATCAGCAGACAGTAAGATAAGCAGATACTGTGACTTCACCATATACAGTACTGTGCCCTCGCTGCTTCCCAGATGCATACGAAGGAAACTGAATACCGGAGTCTTTAGTTTTGTTTATATCTACCTTCATACATAATTCATCTCTGTCTCAGTTTTTGACAAATGTTTTGTCTAAATGCTTTAATTTCCCCATTTCTCTTCCTTTGTAAAAGAAAACCCCAAGTGAAAAATGAGCGGCGCACACTGTCATCAAAATCTGTGGGCAAATCTGAGCTCATTGCACACAAGCTCCTCGCAAAATATTGTTTAATATTGACAGATTGGATGCCTTTCTTCTGGCAGCACACGGCATGCCGTCACGTCACGGAGCACAGTCTACAGCTTAGCTTGTTATTGGCAAAGGGTTCTCAGTGTGACACTTGACTATCAATCCGTGCACTTAAGTTCACATTTTGTCTAAGGATGTTTAAGATGACAAGGGTTTATTACATGGGACTGTTGCCATAGTTACCATTTACATGGAAATATATCTGGATAACATGCAAATGGTAATTGCAACAGTGCTGAAATGGTATTTAACAGAGTAGGAGAGGGGGGGTGTCCTGAAAAGGATGACCGAAACGATGGTTTTCTTTACAGTTCAATGTATACCCAAGTCTGTACAAGCCATTATATCACTATCAGACACAATGCATCCAAAACCTTAATGCAGCTCTGCCTCCCTCAAGTGGACATCTTCTACCAGTGTGAGATTCAGTGACTCATCCAAGATACAGGAAAACTGTATTTTCTTCTTTTCTCTTCTTGTGCTGTGCTTTTTATACATAGATATTTAGCATATGTTTCATCTGGAGATACTAATACTGCTGCTTTGTACTCATGATCGAGTCATCATCATTAAATCAAACAGAGAACATCTGAGCATAATCAAATTATACCATACACTTTAAAAAGGCACTGTCGAGATAAAAAGAAAATAAAAATAGTGCTGAAAGAACAAGCTCTTCTCCATCCTGTGTACAAAGCGCTGCTTAGGATCGAAAATAGCTCCTGCCAAAACCCTGTTCAAGTGAAAATGGGTCATTTATTTTCAGAAAAACATGAACTTCTTCAAATAAATTGATATATTTGTATTAGTAAATGAGAAATAAAAAAAAATGCATTGGGAAAATGTTCAGTTTTATCTTCTTTCACAGTTTAGCAATCATCATCTAATAGAAAAAAGAAATACCTTCACACACTATGTCTGCTACAGCTTCGGAAAAGTATATGGGGTAAAATATATTCACACGGTTTATAACGTATGAGATTTTCACGACGCGATAACCATCTCACCAAATGTTGTTGTTGTATCACACACTCATTATTCACACTGACACATAACATGGGTATAAAACTGCCTTCAGTGATAATGTGTACACATTTGGGTAAAGGGGAGTGCTCAACATGCTCAGGAAATGTACCAAAATATAAATATCATGAAAGCAGATCAAGCACAGGGTTCCTTTCACATCTTTGACCAATAGATGGCAGCATTTGATTACAAGTATTTTCCAGCAACCAGAACAGCATCAGAAAGATGCAGAGCCAGACTACATTACAGTTGATATGAACCACACACAGGCAGGTTAGTGTGTCCTTAGCCTACTGGGACCAGCGGTAATGTGACTGTTTATGCAGCTATTAGTCTTTGATATGACATCCATTTTATTCAGGGCTCATCTCCATCTTAGGCCATGTGGGGTCAACTCCTGCTATAACTCCCTGAGGATCTCATGTATTAGCTGTCATCTTTAACGTGGCCACGCAGTGCTGTTGAGAGAGCGCCGTGTTTTTTCTCCCTTTGAGCGGTGACATTTTTCTTTATAGTTTTAACATTTAAGGAGCTCTCGCCTCAGATGACTCACTGCCCGCGGTGAAAGCTGTGCGGCCTTGTGAATGCGAAATGGAGTCGGTCTACTCCTCTAAGAAAAAAAAAATGTGGGAAACAAACTGTGGAGTGAATTATTTTACAAAAGGACAGTGCGGTGCAACAAAATGACAAGATGTGGCCGTCAAGCGAGCCTCGGTTGTGCATCAGTGCGCAGCTCCCTCACAAATAAGCCAGTGCTGCCTAGCAAGAAAGAACTGAATGCTGAAGGGAGAAAAACAATACTTGCGAGTGTAACATCAAAATAAAACCCTTTGAAACACGCAAGCAGTGCTGCATTTGGAATACAGTATGCCTTCCTTTAGTGGACTGTTCTTTATCTTTATTCATGAACCTGAGGGATCTGGTTGTGTTTTCTTAAGTCTGAAACTCTGGATCACAAATGCATTGCCTATAAACTAAACCCAGATTCTTTTACCTACTTTTCCTGTTTGTATTTCTACCTGGGATGCCTCCTCTCCCCAATATGCGAGTACATCTTCCTGCCGACCTGTACAGCTGGTCTCTCAGCCTCTCTGAGGTTATCTCGTGGACAGTTAGCTGCCTAGCCCAGCTGTCACGGTGACCCTGACAGGGACTGTGGTCCAATTCCCCTCCTTCCCACTGACGGTCAAAGGTCCCAGCCTCTCCACCCGAGGCCTAAAAGCGCAAACACACGCTCACACATTGTGTCACATACATAATGATGAATTACAACTGACAGCGTAGCGGTGGTAGAGCAGTAAATAATAGGCAGCCAGCGTTACAGTTGGAGATGTGGAAATCAGACTGGTAATTAGGCTCCTTCTGCCTGTGGGAAATAAATAAGATATGGGTTGTGTTTTCACATTCATCATTAATGAAATCAAGTGCACATCTAAAACCAGCAAAGAATTTGAAATAGCTCACATCCAACACTAACCCCAACGGGTCAAGACCAACAGTCAGGAGAAAAAGGGAAAATAATGGAACAACAAAGGAAAAAGAACTAAAAACAACTACTGCTGTTGCTATTAATTTGATTCTCAAATCATTACGAGTCGAAGCAAATGTGCGTCAAGAAGACTCAATGACCCAGTAAGCTCAAAACTTCAGGGAGTCTTCAGTTATTACAGTGTTCGCTGCCAAGGAAAGAAGCAATATAGACCTCAGCCAGGATCCAGCCGAATACTCCGCTGGAACATTTGATTAAACGCGTGCGTGCGGACGTGCGTGCCGTTGAATGGCAGCTTTTGTGCATCCGTCTCATGTTCGCTTGCATTTATTTTGGAGCGTGGCAGTAGTTGTTATTTATTGAGCTTCAGCCTGCAGTGATGAGCAAGGAAATGGGCAGGGGAGAGGCAGTGCAGAGGGACGGAGGAGAGCGAGGGAGGAAACGCGAACGGAGCTGCTTGCCAAGCGAGCGGGGAGCTCAGAGCAGGCTGTAACTGACGCGGGGTGACAGTACATGAAAGTGGATGAATACAAATGACCACAGGGATAAGGGAAGAGGGGTTATGGGGGGGGGGGGGGGAGGACAGGGTTGCTCAAGAAATAGCCCGTGGTTGTAAACATGGTGGGCTCTGGAAGGCTGGACCTGGTGTCTGCGGATGCATGCGTTTGTATGTTTCCTGTTTATTGTGCGCGCCAGTTAACGTGCTCATGTGCTTCTTTGCATTAGCAGAATACACCATAGTACTGTTTACGTGGCGGATGGGGGGGTGGAGGCTGTGTTTGTGTGTGAGAGAGAGATGGATGAAGAGAGGTAGCTCACGTACGATGAAGTCAGTTCAGCGGTTTTTACGATGGTGGACCACGCTTATAATACCAGTGACCTTGTTTTTCCTCCTCATCCGGCACTCAATTTTAATAAAGGATGACAAGTTTTACACCTCATTGGTGGACTTCATAAAAGATCTCAGCCCCTCCTCATCGTATAAAGGCTCCGCTGCACATACCCAATCCAAACAGAGGATGCACCGCAGGTGAACACAAATAAATGACTACGCTCATTACGAATAATCTAATAAATGAAGTTAGAGTGAGTTTATAATATTAGGAGGGGGATATTAGCGGTGTGACATGGGTGTGGAGTGGCCGCTGATGCATGACGAGAGTGAAATTAGTCCTCAAAATTGACACTGAATAATTAATGAGAACCACATGCTCAGCTCTACTTTTCAATGTAATGGGTTTAGAGTGGGTGACTCTCAGGAACTGCTGACGAATGTTCGCAAGACTTCAAAAGTGGAACCTTTAAAGTGATTATTGCACAATTGTGAATATATAAAATTGAATCCAATAAAGACAAAAGGCAGAAAAAGGTGGCAGTTACATCACAGTCTATGAACACGTTGCTGCATCGGGAACAAGATCATTTAAAAACCCAACGAAACAACGATGGGACATGAGTGGACACGGTAAGCCGAAGCAGAGGTAGTCAATAGAGACATTAAGTGAGTACTCATTTAGCATTGCTTTCCTTATGACATGCAGCTGAAGCAGAGATAGAGTTGGAAGATAGTGGTGTTCTTCCTTTACCTAAACTGGTGTTTCCCAAAATGCAACTCAACCATCAACAGTCTGACAGCGGCACAAGGTTCAAGCAGAATTGAGGAGCAGGCTCAAGGACATCACTTGAGTCAATTTATCAGACTTTACACAACACGACTCTCTACAGTCACCAAAGGCTTTGTACAACTTCTCTTAGATAGTAGACAGTAGTACTCCCCGAGACTTGTAAACAGGTGTAACATGGGCAGTTGGGCCTTGTTCACAGAAGAAATTCTGACTTGTCATAGTAGGAAAAGCATTGTGCATGTTCTGGTTCCTGAACAATACTTTTTGTGATACCAATTTTATGTAAACCACTTTAACAAAAGATTACATGACAAATACATGTGGTGAGCCTCGTCTCTGGGTGTAACCTGGTCTTTTTCTTGCATGCCTTGAGACACTTCAATTGTCTGCTCCATCAATTAAGTTCCATCAATGTCTATCCTAAATAACTGAATAGAAAGTATTTGTATGATTACATAATAACTTGTTGATACTGTCAGCAAGTTTTCAACCTAAGCTAATGATGGAAAGTCGTTCAGCCAGTCAGGAAAATAAACCAGAATTGCCTTTTCCAAACTCGGAGCCAATCAGTGTTGAGTTTGGTCTCATTACCCTGAGAATTAAATGAGAATTTCCACATAACTCTGCTGTCTGAGCTTGCGGAGTGAACTGGAACATCATTTTAAACTCGGCTGACATTTCCCTGAGAAACAAGGCCCAGTACGATAAGGAGCGAGAATTTGACACGCAGTCCAAAAATAATATCATTCATCTCTAACAAGAACAACAGATGAAGCATAGTATTGCAATTTCCCTGGAACACTGAATGTTTCCATGCTGTGTTTTCACAGCTAAATCTATTTCATGCAAATTTGCTGACAAGAGAAAATGGTGAAAGTGAATACTATCTCGAAAAAAAACGACATCTTATGGCACACCACAACAGATAATTAGACCTTTTAAACAATTAACATGTTTTATAAGGATTGGAAATGCAGGGAGGGATGATAGGAAGTGGGAGTGGATGAAGCGGTTTTTAAAAACACAACAACACAGAAGTTATACAATCCACAGCAGTCTAACCATTGACATTTAGCAGACGCTTTTGTCCAAAGCGACTTACAGTAATTCATACATGCATTCATACATTGATGGCGGTGGCTGCAATGCAAGGTCCCAACCGGCACTTCAGGAGCAGTTTGGGGTTCAGTATCTTGCCCAAGGACACTGGCTCTACTCCTGATCCACAGCCATAACCAAAACAATATCTACTGTCAAATCTAAACAGTCGTATTTGTCTAGTATCTATCATTTTGATTAAATATGTACTTTGAAGATAACAGACCTTATTTGCTTATTTTAAATCAATCTGTGTTCATTTCCCTAGATATATAATCTTTTGTCTCATGTCTCATAAAACCTTCTTCTACAAACAATCTAATCTGATCTTATTCCTCCATAGATCACAGGTCTGGAAAATAAAGTAAACCAACTCTCAACAAGCAGACCATTACTTTGCAGACAGGCTAAACTAATGACACATCAGGCTGGTTTGGTTCAGATTCAAACCTCACAAAGTTTTACTGCCCACTTCATCCACCAGCTTCTTAGTGCCTCTCACTTCTCCAGTTTACAGACGGAGACAGACAGAGAGAGAAAGCCTGGAATCTCAAGCAAACATATTAATCTTTCACATGCCTACGCAATGGTGTGGCACATGTTTTGACACCAGCCAAAAGAAAAAGCACTTCCATCAACAGTTTCCAAGCCACACTGGCATAACAAAGAGCACAGTGGAAGACCGCGGGAACTGCTGTGCGGTGAGAATAAAAGTGAGGCGAACGGGAAAATAAAAGTTCAAAGATATTTTATTTCTGCTGATCTCATCACGGCGGGGAAAATGAGGCCAGTCGAAGAGACCAACACCAATTTAATGTTATTCCCCTGGAGACTTTCTTATTACTCATTTTTATTATGTCATTTCACTTAATCATTGCTAAAGTTCAGTTTATTTTTCGTTTAAAAATACAAAGATACTCGTATGATTTAGAATCAGGCCTATTTTCTGTCATTTGATGGATTTTTTATTGAAAACATCATCATCTATTCATCAAAGTTAAGATAGTTTAGCACTTCTTGCAACACCTCTGATTGCTTTTTCATATTTTTAAAATATTCAACAATACAGTGTGGATGTAAAAGGGATCTTGTTACTGGCGCTACATGAGATTGAAACCATTCCGTCACAGTGCACGTGTCTATTTTTATCATATGTAATGTGTTATTAATGGCACTAATTTCCTGCGACAGACGACGGACTTCAATATGAAATATCTCGTCTTCATTGAGGAAGAGGAGTAAGTAAAGATGAACTGAAACTGTGGCTCACCTGTTGTTTCTTGTAATAAGACACAAATACTAAACAAAGTAATGCTTACTGCACCGGTGGTATCATGTTTCCGTTGTTTTATCACACCGAGAATTTCCATAACCTGGTGAAGAATGCAATTTTGTGTGATTGCAATGTTGTCAGCCAGTTGGAAGCCACTTTAATTTAGATGGTGATCATTCAGTCTTTTGTGTGCGCAAGTCCTGTGGCAATGTAATTATGTTGAATCAAGTTCTACAAAGTGATAACGCAGGGACCTACAGTATGATAATTATATATTTCTAGCAATTCTGGTACAACCTTTTTCTCCCATCCTTTATTTATTATCTCAAATTACTGATTGAGAAAATGTCATATCTTATTTACTGAATAAATTCCCTGCCAGCAAGAAAAGAACAAAAATGTTGAACATGCCGGCTAACAATTTTTCACTTTGTTTGCTCTTGCCAAGTGAGACAAACAGAAAAATGTAATTTTCTACATCATATGAAGATTTGTGTACAGAGCTCCAGCTCTTAATACACGAAAAGCCTTCATGCAGACTGTACAAATAGCAAGGATGCCTGGGTAAAAAAAACTGAATAATACTGTATGGTTAAGAGACAGACCATGTAAACTCGTAGGACCTCGGGGGAAGGAGCATGTTTTACAGACCGAGTAATCAAATTCAGTGTGAGGTCAAGATTTTATTCTAATCTATGTAACATACTCAACTCCCTCAACCAAACTGTCAGCTGAACTGTTTCTCAGAAAGCTTCATTTTGAAATTCTAACAAGATGTATGAGAAGGTGCACTTTCCATGTCTTGGCCCTGCAAAACGTGACACCGTCTATTACATGCTTTTGGCACCGTACCAGGTTAACTCTTGCAGACAAGGGCCCAAAAAATGATAAGCAGGTGTAAATAGCATAACAAATATTAGATAGCATTCAGATGATAGAACAAACTTTAGCATGTTCTTGTTAGAAACAGGAGGAAAAAAAACACCAGGCACATAAATTCTGGTTTAATTTTGAATATATTTTGAAATAAGAGCATACTGATAATCACTTTCCCAAAAAAAAACTTGCACTGAAATCAAGACGTGTCACATGGGATGGTCCTACATCTCAGAAAAATAATTAATCACCTAGAGACGAGCTGTCTCGATGCTGTAATAAACTCTACTGAAATTTCTACAACAACAGGGCCGTGTAGGTAGGTGTCCCCGGTGTTCGGCGCGGCGTTCTGGCAACACTAAAAAGCATATAAAGTGCATTTCAAAATTTGGCATTACATAAACCCGAGTGCTGCGTGTGGCCCTGTGCTTAAAGCCCAGTCGAATAACATAAATAAAAAAGTGAGAGACCTGTTTTTCCAATTTAAATCCTACTTAGTACTCACATTTAAATGCTTATTATTAGTGTTTAAATAGAAACATGCATGGTGTCTAGTGGATGTTGGAGTTTGTGTATTATTAAAAGTCACTGTGCATTCACTTAATTAACATTCCACATGTCTAGCAGCTGTATATTAATTGAAATGTTTTTTCTAGAGGAGAGGGATCTTTGTAGAGGTGCTGGGGCTCTGGCTAACCATAAAGATCTGCCCTGCAGAGAGATTTACATTATGACATTTTATAATTGCGTATTTTTCTGCTGAGTAAACTGTACAATTAGTCTTTTTGTAAGATGCGCTTGGCTGTCAACAAGACGGCAATTTGCAGTAAAACAGCGAGCAATTTGCGCTGTGTTTTAAAGTTCACAGCTATTATCATATTCTCAATTTATTCCCCATTACACTCCTCGTTGACTTTTTCATGACACACTTGCTTAGAAATGTGTGAATAGTGAATAAACAAAGACTATCTATGCGCTGTTTTATTATTTCAGCTGTGGAGGGGGTCACATGACAATCGCTCGTGTGTGTTATTCCTGCTGTCATAAGAAGATAATCCATGAAATGAGTGCGTTGGCTGGGATGCCTTGAAGAAAAACAGGTTTTCTTCCACCCACTTTAGATCATCAGAATTCTCCTGAGGCAGAAATTTAACTCTTCTAGGATACTCTTCCATATATGATACTATCTGAGAGGCAATGTAAGTGTTTTAATCTAATTATTCTAACCGCACACATGCTCACTGCAGTGATATCTTTGTAACAGTTATCCTCACAGCACCACGTTAGTTTTCTAGATGTAGCTGTCCGGCTCGTTGCTTTTCAGCAGAGCTCTGTAATATGTGCTGTGGCCTCTGACTCTTCGGAGCCTCAGAGTGCAGCCTCATCCACTCCGCCTCCCACAGTTCCTCTCCACTTTCCTCCATCCCCGTTTTCCTGCCTGACATGCCCTCTGTTCTATCTGTGGCCCCAGTGGACATGGTTGGTGTGACCCTGTCCGAGCCCGATGGTGGTGAAGTGGGTTGTGGGGGGAGTGGGGCTCTTTGTCCTCTCCGCTGTCCACTCCTCGAGTGCTCCCTTAAGGAGACACTCTCAGTGCCTCCATGCACGCCCTCTCTCTGCTCTCAGATGTGCACAAGCCATCTGCAAGCACCAGAAAATGACTGTTCATGTACCTGCTGTGCTCTTTTCCTTTTGCTTTCAAGCTGGACTAGTGTTTTTTGTGGTACCATTGTTTTAAAATTGGTAAGCGACAATGACTTGGAAAAATCCTATTTTTTGACTTTGTATTATGCTGAATATGTTCGATGCTGCTGAAACAAACAAACAAAAAAACCTGAGTTTTCCGTTTCCTGAATGTGTTTCCTTAGAGATGCAATACATGAAAATAGAAAATAGTTTGTCGCATGTAGTTCGACTGCAATGTTTTAACTTGTAAGCACCAGCACATGTGCACCAGAGTTGGATGGAGAAATTGACCTGGCAGGTATGTTTCTGAAGCTGCTCACAACCATGACAGAGTTACCAACATGTGGTGCAGAGATGCTTCTGAACCAGGCGTGGGATCGTTGGTGGTGACTGGAGACAGTTTTCTCAGTTGGGTGAGATCAGTAGGTCCGAATGACGGTGGGAAACGGTCGACTACAGCAATGAGCAAATAAGCAACTCCTGCAGTACAGCAACATTGACAACGCTGTCATTGTCCCTAACAATGTTTCACTGTGGACATTCCCCCATCACATCTGCCAGTCTGGCTCAGCACGGCAGCACGGCGCAGCTGGGATTCAGCATTTCCACCACAACTGGGCTACCTGCTCGAAGGTGTGTCTTAAACCAATGACGCACTTGTCCCAGCAGTACCATCGAAATATCACCGCTTACAAAGTTGCTCTGCTAATTCACTTTCAAACACCTTTCATTCCCTGTAACTTCTTCACAACAAAAGCTGAGAGCCAACGCGACAAAACAGTAAAACAAAGATGTTTGAAAGTACAAACAGGATAAGAGAAACTAAAGAGATTCAGTTAGAAGCTACAAAAGTACTGAGAGCTTAACACAGACTTTTAAAACTGTCTTTCTCTCAGGTTTCCTGCACAGACACGAGTTGAGTATCAATTTGAGGGGGAGGCTGGTTACAGGTTGGCCGCAGTCTCGAGTTGTCACCACGGCTACTCAAGTCACTAGTGGTCCGTCGCCGGCGCTGCTCAACTCTAACTGGTGTAAAACATATTAATAAATAAAACATATTTAAAAAAACTAAAACTGTCAGCAAACTCAACTCATTTTTCTAGTCCAACAGGTCCCCAAGTACCTCTGTGAGAATTTCCAACTTGTGCAGCTTTTTCTATATCATGCCAAATATGCATTTTGGCCGGTAAAAAAATATTCTTGGCTGGTAGATTTTTTTTATCTGCCAGTCCTCTTGGCTGGTGAGCCCCAACACACACAAAGGCACACACAGATAAACCCCAGTTTAACCCCTGATTGTGTATAAAACATTGTAACTGAATTACTGCATTTAAAAAGGAATAAAATACATCTATTCCTTCTTGCCAGGAGTCAAGTGAAGATGGGAGAAGCCAGAGAGGAACACAATAATTATTAATAATTAATGTTCTCTAATTACTTATTGCCTTCCAATCACTTAGTTTGAGCTCTCGGTTAAACAGCCTGTTGTTTTTGGAGTGAGACGACTGCTTTCAAACGCCGTGTCTGGTCCTGTGGTCGTACAGACAGCTGCTCCAGAAGAGAACGTAATTAAATATCAAAACGCACATTAGTACGGTCAGCAAATTGAAGTTCAGTGCTTGCTAGGTCAGTGACGAGCAATTTCCTGTATCCCCCAGGATCAGCACCTTGGACAGTGATTATGATCCACATATAAGGCAGGACACCACTATAATCTGTTACTGACTGTTATTTAACATCAGTGGGGCATTCGGACGCCTGTGGGCAGGTGAAGTCACATTAACCAGAGGTGGACAATAAAAAACACACAGGAGATAAGTGGGTTGATGTCACAGGACATTGAGGACATTCCCCTACAATATCATCCGATCACAGACAGAGCTTGAAAGCAGCTGTTTCCCCAGCTTCCAGTCTCTATGCGAGGCTAAGCTAACTGGCTACAGACATGAGACTGGTATCGCTGTCTCTCTCCAACTCTTGGCTAGAACTCAAATAAGCCTGTTTCCCATAATATCAACATTGATATTGACTTAACCAGTATCAGTTGGGAGCAGTCTCGTATGGCACAATCATCTTATTGCAAAAGCACAAGCTGGAGCACGCAGGGGTCTTTACCATACATATGCCTCCTGTTGCTCTGAGGCTTCAGGGACTCTCTCAAGGTCTCCTGGACACACTAATAAGAGCTGTTTCACTTGACCCTCCAGTGGCCATATTGTACTTTGTTACTAGGAAAAGCTCTCTAATCCTTCTAGAGAGAAGCCTGAGTGGCCACCCAGAGCTACAAAATCAAAATAAAACTAAAATTTTAAAAGAGAGCTACGCCCCAAATTACTCAATATTTCATTTGAGATTCAAAGTCCTAAACGGGAAGTACTCCTCCGGCTCCATTAAAAGTTACAGGCAAAATTAAAGTTGAAGTAGTATGAGTAAAGATGAGGCAAGACGAACATGAAGAGATGACATGCTAAAAATCAAAGGACAAAAGAGCAAAGCAAGAAAGTGAAGTGAGAGGTTGTAACTTCACAGGCAGGAGTGGTGGAGTGCACACACTCATGTTGCACAGAGAAACACTACAGGCCTTTTCTGCGTGCTCAAACTCAACCCTGCTCTTTTTCCCTGCTTCTTACTGAAGAGTCACTTAAGGCTCTGAGCTCTGCTCCACTTTCATCTCTTCTGGTGTATCACACATTTAGCTGTCTCTCCCCACTTCAAATAACAACTGCATCTCTCAATGGGCCTCTCGCTGCCTCTCTGATGTATAGCCTATTAGAACATCCATGTACAGTACGCGAGATTCAGCAGGGTCATAACTTATTCATGTGATTTGCTCTTAGCCCCTTTGGTGAATATTCTGTGCCGGCAGACATCTCCCACACTTAAACTCATGTTGTTTCTGACTGATTCTTTCATAATTTCATTTCGTTTCATTTCTTGGGTGATTAAATTAAAACACAGCAAATTAAATTTGCATGGTTCAAGTGAAAGTACAAAATTCTGCTTGAGTTTCAGATCACGGAAAAGCCTAAGTCAGACAATTTCCATATTTTAACAAATGCATCTGCAGTAATTATTGCTCTAATATGCTTCACATTGGATAGGCTTGAACAGCCTACGCCTTTGTCTTTTGGTTATGGGCAGCTCTTCTGGCTATATCTGACTTTTAAAAACAAAATTCTTTGTTTTATATTTTGTTGGGTTGTGTTCAATGTTTCCAACAATGTTCAAACCCACTCCAGCCAGCTCTTGGCAGCTGAGCAGTAACTAGCTATCTGTCCCCCGAACAACAGAAATTACATATCTTACATTTAAGTGCCTTGTTCAAAAGCATATCAGCGATATCTGTTGAGAAAACCGAGACATTTTAACGTACATTGTTCTCCAATCAGACCGTGCCGACGTGTCTAGAATTCAAACCGATCGCAAATATATTTGTTCGGCCTCTCAGCTAGACTTTGGGGTGTGCCCCCTGTCACCTCAAACACATCAAACTGGGTAAAAACGAGGACTGAAAGAGGAGAATAAAAGCTGCAGTAGCTATACTGTATGTGTGGCGTTGGAGAGAACAGGAAAGCATTTTAGCATGCATGGACATGGACTGGGCTGCTGAGCTGCACAACAGTGGCTCCTCATTTGAGGTGTTTTGATCCGTCTGACCCAAGACGGACAGAAAGAAATGTTTATTTCATTATCGACTGAAAGGCTGAGGAGGACGACCACTGAGTGAGTGAATAGGTGCTTGGCAGATGGTGAATCACCTGACCAGCAGCTTGCTGACTGAATGCATCTTTGGTCAGGTGGCTAGCCATTGTTTCTGCTCTCTTCTAGGCTGGGGAATCAGTTATGTGTCTGCCTGGGTATTGGCTGACTGGTTGGCTGGCCCACCTTCTGTTTCCAAGAGGACGGAGCCACAGAGAAAACACACACACACACACACACACACACACACACACGTACACATTTAACCTTCTTTCTCCTTTGATACGCTGTGTGTATACATCAGCTCCCCAGGGTGCTGTTATTAATGAGCACCCTGGGGAGATGTTGCAGTAGATATATTCACTCTCAGGAGCATATACACACCAGTGTCGCTGCTTTCCGTGTTAATGTTTGCTTTGACAAACTACTTTAGATGAAGAAAAAATCTAAATCAGTGTAACGTGTGAAACGTTTTTGTCTCCGTCTTCACATTGCTGCAACAACCGGGCCTGGTTCGGCAAAAAACACAGAGAGCAACGAGTCATCCATTTAGCCGGAGTCAACAGAGAAGTCTAAGTGCTCAGGCAGCCCTAACACAATCACGGGCCACAATTGATCTGTGTTGGTCAGAAAAACACTATTACGTCTCACACAGCTTTGATAAACATCACCAGTAAGCACAGAGCTGCCTGACCTCTAGGAACGACCCCAGCTGACCTCAATACCGCGCACCATCTCTATACAATATCCCCTTTGTATAGAGAGGACATGCACATTTTCACCTCCCAGCCAACCCTCGAAGGACAACCTCTACGAAGCCATTATCCCCGCACGTGTCTACATCCCTCTATTCATCTCTTAACATTTGAGAATGTCACCTTCTCCCTGAGATACGAACTAATACAAAGTAAAGCCAGGCTGGATTGTGTGCACCAGGCGACTCACTACTGCTTTTCCCGCGAAGATTTCATTTTCATCCCTGTTGTCGAGTGGCTCTGACTATAAGCAGGAAAAAACATATTCTGAAGTATTTAACATGAAATAGACTATGACATGAGGATAGAATGGCTCTAAGAAGAGTGCATCAAATAAAACATCTTTAAATCTGCAAGATCTGGGTTTTTACTTATACAGTATACGTTATAGTGTATGGACAAAAGAGACTTAATTCAGCAAATTGGCTAATTGT
Organism: Pagrus pagrus; assembly: GCF_965226575.1. Classification (NCBI taxonomy): domain Eukaryota; kingdom Metazoa; phylum Chordata; class Actinopteri; order Spariformes; family Sparidae; genus Pagrus; species Pagrus pagrus. Next base: position 7,903,479 of record NC_140192.1, read on the forward strand.
GTGCAGAAGTTTCATTCTCGACATGCCTGCTCATTCAGATTAATTAGCAACTCTTCACGAGAAAGTTTAATGCATTCGCGTTACATCTTTCACTGAGATGGATCCAATTAAATTACCGATTCTAATGCATTTCTTTCTTCGATAATGGCTGAAGGACACAGAGAAGACTAATTGCACTGCTGTGTTTGTTAGCGAAATGCCGGCTTTTAGAAAACCCAACAAGCTCTCAGCGCCACAGCTTCTTCTGATGACAACATCTAACGACGATATCCCACACGGGACTTAATCTATAACTGCAGCCCCCGAGGTATCCGTCAGGCTCACAACAAAATCAACAACAACAGTCTGTAACAAAGCAATAACAGACAGCTGAGGTCAACAGCCAAGGGTAAAGCTGGCGTGTGATTGGCTGCCTGTTTACGGGGGCCTACAATTAAATCAGGAACTCTGTTTGCATCTGTGCTTTACTGTAAACAAATGTGCTGTGCGATGCTGAACTGTACACCAAGTAATTACCACTGAAGAAAAGGACTTACTGTATGTGATAAAGGAATAATTGTGCCGTACAGTTCAGTAAGCAGAACTCTGCAGCGTGACTTATCCATATGATTCAGAGCCATGTGGAGCAAAGCACATCACAGAGACTCAGTGCGTGTGAGCTTATCCCTCGTGTCTTAGCGGTTAAAGGACAAAACAGGTCCTTGGTGCTTTCGTTATCCAGATTTGAAACGATCCAGCGGTAGCCCTCTCATTAGTGCAGCGCGAATCAGGTAACAGACATCTGCAGAAGAGTGAACCTCGTAACACTTCAACTGCTCAAGCCAGATGGCTGAGACAGGATGAACCCCACAGGGACCACTTAGACAGCAAAATATGTCACACATTAACTGTCAGGATTCAGTCGTCCTGCGGTGAGCTTAAACAACACAAAGTGTCTACCAGCGATATTCTCAAATTGCCAGTAGATGCATTTCTAGGTGATGAGGACAGTAAAAATCCTCTGCTGAAAGGGCAGATTATTAAATGTATTTAATGAGGAATTCAACTCAACACATCAGCATTAAATTACATGAAAACATAATAATGATAATAACCCCACCACGCTCTACGTCCTGTACTCTGCAGTATTTTTCAAAGCCACGAGGGCATTTTTAAATAATGTGCCAAAAGGTTACCGTGACATTTTAAATGTCATTAAGCAGTTTGTCCTTGGATCCCACAAAAAAATGAAAATGTAATTAAATTAAATTTACAGTGGCTGCTAGACTCCCTGGGACTGAAACAAATTGGCCACATTCTTCATAATTCAGTATCAACGACAACCAATCAGGCGGGAGTATTTCCAGGACTCTGAAGAAGCTCTTAAAGAAACTCTGAAGGACGAAACATCCGTGTTCTTTATCCAGGATGATGTACCAAGTCACAATATGAAGTGTGCTGTTCAAAAGCGATCCAGAACACAAGAAAACAATGATTCACCAAAAGCAGCTTCATACATTGTCAGGTCTGTGTCTCCTTCCCTCTGTGGAACAAAACCACTGGCAAGGCAGTTTCCAATTATAGAAGCCAGCAGACACTCATCAAGAGGAGGAAGTTTCACTGTTCCCCGAGCCCCTCCAGTGGCACCTTCACTTTGCCGACACGCAGCAACACTTTTATTGTCACGGGCTTTGATACTCAACCACTTCTTCGTTTCCGGAAGGGTTCGGCTCTCGGAGCTTGGGAGCGTTCGCCGCTGCTCAGACACGCCATTCAGCTTTTCTGTGAATGGTGCAGCTTGTCTGGCTTCAACCTTAAAAAACAATCCCATTAAATTTATACTGAGAGACAGTCGGAAGTCATTTCATTGGTTGGTTGATTAAGATCAGTCAGTCAGTCACTTTGGTCTAAACTGGATATCAACAGCTGTTGGATGCATTCGCATGATATTTTGTACTGAAATTCATGGTCGCCAGAGGATAAATCCTACTGACTTTTCCTCTTGCATCTTAACATTTTTGGTGTAAAAAGATGTTTAAGCTCACTAGAGGTTAATAACTTTCAGCAATATTTGCATTGTTAGTGTGATAGCATGCTAATGTTAGCTAGTACAGCCTCACAAATCCACTATGAATGGTTTCCTTTTCTAGTAGGTTGTATTTGTTTTCTTTGTGGTTATTTTCCAACTTTGTTGTACGGTACATACTGACTGTTTTATTTTGAAAATTGACTGAATGCACTGGGCAACAGAGAGCCAAAGTCACGCCCCTTCCGGTTTCCCTTATGGGACCTTATTCGGAAAAAAACGTTCTATGTTGGGGAATGGAGAAACAAACATACAGTTTGTGTGATTCATGGCACAATTCAAGCAGGATTGAAAAAATGTTTTTCTTTCTCTATTCACTACCATACAAAGTTTTTCCAAAATAAGGTCCCAGGGGTGAAAACGGGAAGGGGCATGACTTCAGCTCTCTATTCCAGTGTCTGACTTTCGGCCTGGCGCAATCCGCTCTGTGCAGCTTCAAACGACTTCTGTCCGTTTCCGCCAGAAAATAGACTTGGCATTTGCATTCAGTTTTTCGCACCATTATATGTTTACAATCGCAAAACTCCACCAATGCAGATCAGGAGTGAGACAAGGGGTGGCACGTTTGCAGACAGCTCACCAAATTAATCCTGGTTAAATGACAGGAAAAGGTCATTTGGATTTGGACTTGGATCAGATCATAGAAAACTGTTTGAAATTTAGCTTTTATGAAAACAAAAAGACCTGAAGATGAGGCCTCCTCTGCTCGAACTGAAATGCGGGAAAGCACAAAAGGTCGTATTCTTACAAAATACTGGCGATGTCTTCAGAGGATTTAATTACTTCAGTTACCCACACCGATGGCCTATGCTTAATAACTCGACATTCCTCAAATTAGATGGGGCGCATGTATCACTCCTGCTGCTGTGTGATGGCTAACAGGGTTAAGGCTAAAAAGAAAACGACCTGCTATTGTACACCCTAAAGGCAGTTGTGAAGGACATTACTGGGAAGCATCACCCATTAATCTAAGATATGGCTCGAACTAATGATCAATCTGACGGTTGCTTTCTCAATCAATTTGTCTATAAATTAAGAGAACAATGTCCCAGATTTCAAGGGGAAGTCTTCAAATTTCAACAGCCAAAATCCAAAAGACTGAAGATTCAGTTTATTATAACATAAGAGGAAGACAAGCACACACTCGGGAAGCTGGACCTAGGGAGGTGTCGGGCATGGTTTCAGATTCTTAACAGCAAAAACAACTTTTTTTGTTGAGAATTTAAATCTGTACTAGATGAAAGGATGTACATCAAAGTTGGAGATGAAAATGAAAGGCTTTTGGGGGGATTAAGGTAAGGTCCTGAGTGAGTGCCTTCAATAACAAAAGCTACAAAAGCGGTGCTTTGCAATAAGAAGTATATAATAAGCCATATAACAAAACTGCACTGCATTAAACTCAACTGTCCCACTCCAACTACACCCACCTCAACGCAACAGACGCTGCACCAGCAAACACAAGAACGACAGATAAACAGTATTTTTTTTTTAAGACTGCCTCGAATACATAAAGCAGCATATTCGTGAAATATTAACGCCAAGCAAACTGTTCACATTCAGCCAGGCCCACATTGCTATTCAATACAGCAGCAGGAGGCAAATTCTTCACCTTCATTTTGGCTTCAGTGGATCTTGGTTATGTGGCAGCGTAGGGACAGTGGTTTATAGCCTCTGTGTTTTTGGTGCAGCTTAAATCCTGACTTCCTTCATATCTGCGGAGCTCTATTCATCACCGGAGAATACGCGAGGGAGCAGAGACACACAGATACTGGGGGAAGAATTATGTATACACAACTGCTCTCTTGGGAGGACGCGAGACATTCAGAGAGCACAAGAGAGCGAGAGAGAGAGAGACGGGGGAGAAAGAGAAGTCAGGCGTTTTGAGAGAAAGCTTTAGACCGTCAGTAAATATCAGCGAGTGAAACACTGAGTGTCATCTACAGAAGAGGTATGAAGCACCATTATTACCACTTAAATAAATTCCACAGTGAGAAAAAAGGGAGTTTTCTTTAACAGGCTGTTATGACCTACAATAACTCCTGGCATGCAATTCCACAAACACTTAGCAAACTGCACTTTCTAAACAAGGACTACTGCACCTAATCGCCAGGATAAAATGCTAGCAGTGCCGAACCACAGATGCACCTATACATACGCTATGTAGCATAGTGACACTTGTACGAAATGCGTCATAACACATTCACATTACGTGTTTATTACCCTTCTTTCATTTCTGGGGGTGGAGGGGATGGAAGTTGAGATACAGCTCGCAAACTTGTGACTGTTTCAGCATTTGTAAGTGTGAAACCACTGGATATTTTTAAGGCAACCTCAGGACGATTTCCACCCGTGTTTCTGGTGAACAAAACAGGTATTATAAGCCAAACCATGAAGTTTTATTAACCCCAACCATGTGTTTTTTGTGCCTAAACCTAACCATCTAACCTAAAAAAATTTAAAGTTGCAACATAAAGAAATGTCAATTTTTTACTTTTATGTGGTTTTGCAGGAAGATACTTTGCGGACATTTAATCTGTTTGATTAAAAAAGCAGAACAAATATGTCTTTATGAAACCATGTGATATTCTGAGCTCAGTGAATCTCAAATCATCGTCAAACTATGTGCACATCAGATTTCCACTTAAGCAATTAGTCATAAATATTGTGCGCTTACCATTCTTTCCCCCACTTGCACGCATGATTGGGATCACAATACATTAAACCTATTTGTGCAAAAACAGAAAAACAAGCGCACAAAGACCGGCACTTTATAGTATAATCATCCTCTGGCTCATTAACTACCAATTAGCAGCTGCCATAGCTACTAATTGGAACAAACATGCAGTGCAATAAAACCAGATTTCTCCACAATATAACGGTAACAGCACGTCCTTTACAGCAAAATAAGTCTAACAATCTTATATCTCAGTTTACAGCGACCACTTCTCACATCTCCACTGCTGAATTTTATCTACTGAGTGAAAGGCAGCAAATAAGAGGCGCTCACTTCATGGTCATAGCTCCTCATTGTGAGGGAGGTGGTGAAAAGTTCATGTATTTAATTGCGAATTATAGGTGATTGAATCACTGTCTCACTGCCCACACACACATCCATGAATCTTATTATGAAGCAGTTACAGTCTATAGCAGACAGGTAGTAAAGAGTAATGTTGCTGTCAATAGTAAAACAACAACACCACTCTGAGCATGAAAAGAAATAAGATCCCATCGGTGATGTTGTCAGGCCCGATGACTCATGAAGGGTATGCTTGGTTAAATGGCACACACATCCTCAGATTCGCTTTTTTTTTAAAGAAAAAATATTAAACTCCATTTATGTAGAGCTTTTATGACATGTTAACAAAGGCTTTACAAAAAAAAAAAAAGTGAACAGCATCATGTGATTGGGACGCCACAAGGACGAACTGTCGAGACTACTTTTTCAAGTATTGCGTTTCCTTTTCGTTCATTCACACCATGGCCACACTGAAGAGGAGTTCCACAGTACGGCTTTGAGCACAGTAACAAAGTCCTTTGGAGCAGGAGCGTGACCCAGTTATAGTGTATATCAGCGTCAGAGAAGGGACTGGCCTAGGACCAGAACACAAACAATGATTCAGTATGATGGACAGACCTGCATTCTCATTACATACTGACTCAGGGGAGAGATGCTAGAGGGCATACCTCACTCATTATGGCACACACGCGCTATGTTGTGTTTCTGTACCGTGCAACTCAACTTTAAAAGCACTCTTCCAAATTACAAGCGCAGCATTGAGGCAGTTGCAGGGAGCACATGCACCACATTACACAGCGAACACTGCCAAGATCCCCGGTGCTTATATCTGTTTTAATGAAGGATGTTGAAAATGCTATTCTCTTTTAAATGAAATGCTTCTGTCAACAACGTGACCATATCAAAATTAATTTCCTCTCTCTCTCCACTGCTTCCTCTTTAAACTTCAACGCTGCCCATTTGTAGCTAGCGCAAGTCCAGACAGTGGGTGCGAATGATAAATGGAGCAAGACAAGGGAAGATAAATGGGTTAAGATGCCGATGAGATTTCAGTCCCTGATGGTGCACACACTGTATGGGGATGGCGTGGGCTTCAGAGTGCCAGCAGGCTGTGACGTTTGAGATTAAAAACAGTGAAGAATGGTGAGTGTGAGTGGAGTCCAAGAGGAAACTTACTGCAAGGGCATTTAAGTGATATTACCCCGTACGATTAAGTCTTCATTTAAGTAGCAGCATTAACAGTATCCGTAACTACAGCAAAGAAGTCTAAAACCTACTGATTTCTGAGTAATTGTGTAACTCAAATGGTGAAGACACATTTTTGTATTTCCAACTTTACTTCCCCAGACCCTGCAGCCTTTGTAATATGAATTTCTGATACGTTACAGTTGAGCCCTGAGTCATCTCGGGCTAAATGATGCAGATGAACACAGGCAGGTAGGGCATTCCTGAGGGAAAGGATGGAAGTAGGGCACAGCTATTCAGTGCTCCAAGATGTCCTGCAGACACATCACCATTTTTTTTATCGCTCCTGCATGGGGAAAAAAATAGATAAAGTGTAACGGACTATCACGTTTTCCCTCGCCCTGCCTAACTGTCTGCACATATAACCAAATAAAAAAGTATAGAAGAAATAACAACAGGGCCACTACAACTATTGTATTCACCGTGTGAGGCACTGAGCTGTTTTATTGAATCCTTTCTTGCACAAAATCTACTGCCAGGAAGGTTTTTCTTGACATGAATCTGACAAATATCAGGCTGAATGATTACCAGGTCTGGTATCAGTAATCCAAAGGTGGAAGGAGAAAATTACCAACAATTTTTCATGATTGCTGCTTTATCATAATAACACAATTGTCACATCTTTCTCTCCTTTTCCTTACTTCCAGATACATATTTGTATTGTTTGGTAGTCTTGCCAGGCAAACAAAATGTTTGAGGTAATTCTTTTTCTACTCACCAAATTAAAAAGGTGCCCTGTGGAGTTTTTTTGAATAACAAAGTTGTTTACATTATTCCATTCCTGTTCATGCATTGCTATACCTCTTTGCACGTATTAGTCAAATATGGTCAAACTGGCAGACAAAACAGGCAAAAACGCCATTGTTCCGGTTGTTCAAAATCTCCACAGGCGTAACTTTTAAATTTAAGTTTTTGGCATTGAACTGCTTCGACTCTTTTTTTCTCTGTGAACCTGCTATTGGTGAAAAATGAACACTGACAAGTGCATAATTCTAAAACCGTCTGATGGCAAACGTGTCAAGGCTGCATAAGAAAAATCATCCTTTCAATTGCAGACCAGACACAAAAAGGCCATATTTAGGAAGTAAAGATCAATCGTAAGGACAGCTATGACTGTACCACTGCTGAATATTTTCAAAAACTGAGGACCTACTACATAGAAAAGTGCTGTAGACGAGAACTTTCCCATCTTCTTGTGCTCTCTCCTCTTTCCTGCACTCACTAGCTTACTGTCCTCAAAGCATCCTCATGAGATCTCATCACTAATGAAATCAGTGCACCCCTCTAACTAATGTAGCCATGGCGACTATTTCCCAAATGAGCAAGGTGACCTTCTGCGAAATGCATTCAGGGGAAATGCAAGCAGATTATGATTCACCTCAAACAGGATGGATCTATTTCATACTGAATAAATCTAATTTATTGTACAACTGGCTGTAATGTTGTGCCATGCAAATGAACAGTACAAATCAAGGTGTGGATGGAATAGTTACAGGGGAATTTCTGTATCTTTCAACCTGGACCCTTTTACCGTATGTTTTTTGCATCTAAGTGATGAGAGTACAGCAGCCGGCAGTCATGAAACAGGCTGCAGGTAGTCCTGCAGGTAGGGATATTGCGCAACCATCACCACCAGGGTCAGATTTATATGTGTCTGACAACATTATGGAATGAGCCCGCTGAGAAATAAAATGTTTTTCTGTACCTTTGTTCCCCTTGTTATGGTGTCTAACTATGTAAGTCTCAAGGAGAAGCCTTGATCTAAAGTCTTGCATGAGTTGATGCAGAAAGACAATGGTGAAAATGTCAGCGAGAGCTTGAGAAAAGAGTGCTGGGTGGAGACTGTTGTGTTGGAATACAGAAAGCGTAGCTTTCCAAAAGCAATGGTTCATGTGAGCGCGTTTCCAAAACCGTGCAAACATAATATCGAGGAACACTTTTTACAATATTCAAACTGCCTTTTGCTGGAACGGCACACACTGAAGTTGTGGCAAGTTGTGCTACAAATGAATGAACACTCCTGTCCATACACTGCATTCACCATTTTTTGACTAGCATGACTACTGCCAGACAGGAAAGGAGAAGAAATCAAGCTCTGAAAAGCTGCTGAATGTGTGCTGTCAAGAATCACATTCTGTGAAAGGGGACTGCTGCAGTCCTTACTCTGGGGCTTTAAGCCACTACTTTCTACGGGAGTGACTTTTTTTTTTAATCTTAATGGCTAAATATCTATATTGAGAGTCAGACGTCAAGGTCAAGGTGGAGTGGTTTTGAATGTTTCTATGAATATTTCAATGCTTTCATCCACTGTGAAAATCGGTTAGATCTTAAAAGGCATTATTTGCAATGAATGTTATAAGAACTAGAATTACTGCCTCACGGCTGAATGCCTCCAAACACCACTGCAGTTTACATCCACGTCTGTCCCGACTAATGTAGCCACAGTCAAGCTACTTATATGTGTTCACATTTGGTCGATGGACCTGACTGTGCCAGAACGTGACGAAGCTACAAATTCTAAAACATGGATGCGTCACAAACATCTTCAACCAGGCAGCACAGAAGATCTAAACAATCACAGCAGTTTCAGGGTGGGCACCTAAGATCAATGTCACCAATTCAGTATTCGACCAAATGTGAAATATGGTCACAATCTCGCCTGCTGTTCCCGAGTTATTGCATTGAATAATGGCCAAAAAAGTGTTTTTGCAGAACTTCATGATGTCACAGCGAAGTGGACCTTTGATATTTTCGATATAAGATGCCATCACTCATCATTTTATCTGATTAGACATGTGTGATTTGCAACCAAGTCCTTCTCTCTGTCGGCCAGGAACACATTCTGAATATTGGGTGCAACAGTTTGACCTAGGATGTTGTGGTGGAGACAGGTCTCTGGTCAAGATGTAGGCACAACTCCGATTCCAATTTCATCCATTTGATTTCCCTGCGACCAGACATAGCCAGGAGCAGCCTTAAATCCAAGCTGGATAACATGAATCTTATCCCCAACTCCTTTCCTCTCCTCCCTGGGGCAGTCCAACTGGTCATGTTGGATGGTAAAAAAAAAAGATGCCTTGGGCAGTGAAAATCACAGAGTCCGCTGCTCTCAGCCCAAAACCCACACTTTCTTTTGCAATGGTGATGCATTTCTGTCTTAGGTTTTTCAGTGATAAAGGCAAAAAAGAATTAACAGATTAAAAAGAAAAATGTAGCAAAGTTTGAAGGAGCTGTGTGCCTCAATGGAAAGGGGGAAAAAAACAAGCCAAGCTGAAGCATCCTACTGGGCCAGATCTAACTTGTGCACAACAGAACGGTCTCTAATGATGATGTAATTACAAACACTGGTAGACAATCTGAAGAGTTCTACTAATGGCTCTGTAATAGGAGCCATCAAGACCAGCCTCTCCATTCTTCCCCATGGGTCTGCTACGAAATCCATCTCCTGTTAATAAGCAAATGGTTCTGGGCCGATTTATTAGCCAGTCATATCCCCATAGTGACATGAAAACAACTTTTGAGTCAAGGTGGTAAACTGCTACTCCATCTGAATCTTTTCAATATCAAATACACACACCCTGTAGGCTTGTAAGTTAGCAGTAAAAGACAGTGACGTCCTTCACAGCGAGCGTCAGAGTCATCTTGACTTCATGCTGGTTACAGCGTACTACAGCAGAAAATGGGACCACAATGTCCCTTTAAACTTCTCAACTTCTTTTGAAATGAAGTAGTTACACATAAGTGTCTTCTGTGTAATCATAAGGCTTTCCACTGAAAGGTCTATTTCAAATGAATATGAAGTTCTAGCTTGGCCTTTAGTTTATTTCTCATACCATCATTAATTCCTCTTATGCACGTTCACCTATAATTTCTTAGACTGTCAATTGAGCCGGTCACATCTATCCAATAACCCAGTGACACGCCTATATTGTTCACCTCGCATCTTGTTGCTGTCTTTTGAAATACGATTCTCTCTCTGCCCTTCATTCTGCTGTTTTCTGCGCCCAGTCATCGCAGACTCACCAGCTTCACTTCAACCTATTGGTCGCAACAGATTCATCAAACACCACCACCACCATTGTGTGAAGTCCACTGAGGGGGTATTCAGGGTAGCGGCCCCCACGATCACGAGATTCTCCCTCTGCACCAAGGCCTTTCTGATAAGACTCTATCACATTTAATCTGCTGTCATGAACATTATCTTTACATCATTCACTAGTCGCTCCTGATTGAAATCTAGATTACGTAAAGCATGTTAAAATTCGTTTCAAGCACTGTTAATCTACAAAAGCACTGATGGACTATGAATTATTCATGCTTGTTTTCAGATGAGCTGTGTTTGTCTCAAGGAAACAAACATGCAAATTGCAGATGACCTTGCGTTCCCTACAGGGAAGTTATACTGTTGACCTCAAAAGTCGTGGCATAACTGCTGGCAAGCCTCAGCATTCAACGAATTGTTAATACCGTGCCACCATAATTACCTTTTAAGTAAAACACCGAAGCTGTATTCTACTATATACCATAAAAGGGCAGAAAAACTTCAACCCAAACCAAAGCAAGTTGTCTCAATACAGTCAAGGTGTTACACCATCACAGCCGAGAGGCGAGAAGGGTTTGCGTCATGTTAATGTGGTCATCTGCCCACGTCGACGAGGGTCTGCATCCAACCTGACATTTATTACCAAGCGGTCTGTTTGTGATTCGACCGTATGTGCCGACAAACATGTGTAACACATGTATACAGACACCGGGCCCCAATCCCATTTCCAAGATTTACCCCTACCCCTTGATTTCGAGTGCTCCCTTGCCCCTCAGAACAGAGTTACAAAGGGGAAGTGGTTGAAATCTCCCCCTATGACATGGAACAACCCTTCAGCACCCCATAAGTCATCAGTCGATCGACGGTCAACATGGTGTTCAAGTTACGACCGGACATTTCCAGTATGGCATCAACTGTGGTGGTTTCTCTTGTGATACTGCGGCAATGCTGGTATTGTCAAAATACCATTTGCCATTTATCTGATCGAGATAGAAAAGTATGTGCGCTTGCAATTCATTCACAGCTTCATGCTATTAACCACATCATCGAATAAAAAAGAAAACTGCTTCGTTACTGGCTGTTCTTGATAGGCTTACATTTTGCACTGATATTAGAGGAGCGGTACCAACTGCCATAACTTCGCTGCTGGACTTGGAGCTACTTGTTATTACATATTTCATACACTGTGGCTCGCTGTGAGGTGGGAGTGGAGGAATGAACCGTGAACTACACTTTTAGTTCAGTGAGGGACCTTTATTGTCATTCCTCATCTCTCAATTCCTTTCTCTCATTAACTAGCATTTGAAATTTTGGCTTGGTAAACTAACTCCCTAGAAAAATATCCGGGCTGCTTTACCTTGCCAAACGTTTGACTTTCTTCCCTTCATTGCTCTCAGAAACTTCTGGCAATTGGGGATTGGCTTGTCTTAGCTTTCGGCCTGAGAGTGGCTGCCTATATGAACCAATATTGTTTTTTGGGATGGGAAAGCCAAGTAGGTGATCTTAAAGCAGCCTCAAACCTGCTCAGAGCTGCATTCGTTCAGTGTTGGATGGTAGTAATAGGTATGGAAAATTGCTGAAGCTATTAATCTATTCAGATTTCTTTAACACAGATGTAGAGCTGGAGGAAGGCAGTTGTACAAGTGGTGGAGATGCAATCTGCCGCAGGGAATCCTTCACGTTTCTTGACCAGAGCAGGCTGGTTTAAATGTGTGTGTGGCAGGTCATCAGATGAGAGCTGACAGATGCGGCAGGAGACATGTGGACCTAAAAGGCAAATCATTCAGCACCAAGTAGCTGAAAGAGGAAGGGAAATCAATAGACATAAACAGCATGTGTGAGAGCAAAAGAGACGGGAAAAGACAATGGCACAGACGGAAGGAAAAGATTCAAACATCAGAAGTGGCTGTATTTCAGTATGTTGTTAGTTGTGAGTGTGCTGAGAATCACAGATTTGCAGATGGAGAAGATGCATGTCTCAAGACTACGCACTGATTGACAGGAAAAGAAAGAAAATTGGCAAAGGGGAAAAAATAATCAAACCCTGACGGAAGTAATCGGAGAAACATGCGTTGGGTATTAAAGCCAAGCATGACTGACGGTTCCCACAACAACTGCCTTCATTACAGTGCGGTTTATGAACCCTGATCATGTTCAGGGAGCCTGCAACCTGCCATCAGGTTAATTGTTAGTCGATTTCTTCCAGCATTTGGTCTGCAATAGGTGCCGCCCCACTATCCATTCTGTGTGGCCTATAAAAGCCATTGGATGAGATCATATGTTTTCATTGTGATATCACAGGATGTGAGGGAATATGTTGTTCCCCAATGAGGTCTACTTGATCAGCATGTGAACGAGCTTTGCACACAGACTGTTGTTTCAATCTCAATCCGCTTCCACCGAGAAGCCATCCCACTACCAGCCGCTTCGAGGGAAAATCTGATCACCACTGCTTGAAATACGTTTATTGTTGAAACTCAGTCTGTCCAGTCCTCCCTACAGGGAAAACAAGACAAAAGAAGTCCTTTTATTTCATTTTTTCTGTAAGAATTTCTCATTACACTTTCTTTGCTACAACCCCCCCGAGTCCAATGGAGCATTATCCTACGTACAAACCGTTTTTTCCACAAAGTGTTGAATCTTGCCTCATCCTTGTTCGTGAGCAACTGAGCCTTTCAAAGACGAACCTTTCACAGTATCGCCTGTTACTGATTGATCCGTTTACCTGAGGAATGTCCCAGCAGGTGTTTTGTTGAGCGTTCCACAACACGTTTGAAATGTGCTGCTGGTAACAAATTAAAAATGAACATATGTTTACAAAAATCAATTAACTTGCTGAAGTTAAACATTAAATGATTATAATTATCACATTATGTTTTATCCAAGGTTTACACAGCATCAAACCATTTTTGGGAATAATTGGGGTTGTATCTATTAAGCCTCCTTTACATGATTTAAATGTAAATTGAACGTACATTATAGAGACATTATAGGAACATCAAGTATCGGTTGGAATTTGCAATCAGTTTTCAAGTGGCAAAAATATTTAATGAATTCTTTGGAAGCGTGTATGGCGTCACAATGATGCAACACTGACGGCGATGAAACATGATGCAAGTAGTGGAGCTGCCATATCAAGACCATGTGCCTTGTAAAGAGCAATGAATGCTGACATCTCTCCATAGCTTTGGTACGGATATCCTGACAATTCAATTATCACTAATTCATACATATGTGTGGTCTCTTTCAAAGCTATCAGCAGACCCCTAGACCAGACCAGTCACTAGCCCAGCTAGAGTCTTTATCACCCTGTGGCGTGTAATAGGATCAGTCCAGCACAGCCAGCCAAGAGCACAGGGAATCACCCAGCATCAAGCAGGAAGTCTAGAGAGGCTTTGGCTTGTAGCCTGATACAAGGCTGTCCTTCAAAAAAGGTTTTCATGCATTTTATTAGCCTCACAGATGACCAGCGAGGACACAGAGCCAGGGGGAGCAATGAAAACAAATGCCTGTTTCCTGCTGGTAAAAATTAGATGACCAGTCCTCTCTGCTTCACAAACGCTGTTGGAGCTCTGTTTCTATTGTGACATTGCCATTTCAGCACAGCTCCTCGCATTTATGAAGCAATAATGTTATCCTATACAGCCAGTCACACTCAGTGGCCTGCAGTCCCTGCTGGACACCAAATATGTTCCCTTAGCAGGATCCCACTTTGCCTGTCTACCTGCAGTGCTGCACAAGAACAGATGCGTACATTAAACATTCATTCAGTTGTGAATTTTAATTTAATCAGTGTTTTTGCTTTTGTTTGAGCTTACTCTGTGTACAATCCCACTTTCGTACAAAACTACTTTTTTTTCCTTTTCACGCGGTTTTGATTGGAAGGGTTACGTAATGATCACAGTAGATTGTCTGACCTGACAACAAAAGGAGGCGATTCCATCCACCACTTTCTCTGTTGTGACACTAAAATTGATGGCAATCAATGAAATAGATTTGTGTTGTCATTTCACGCTCCGCAAAACAGCAGCAGAGAGTGCTCAACTGGCACTGCATCCTATTTCTAACAGTGCCAGCCTGCAAAATGTGAGGGCTCAACCATACAGTACATGCTGTATTGCATACACCAAGTCAACATAGTATGGTTGCATCATCACCGCATATACCAACATTTTTAGGCCCAATAAAAAAATGTATCCTCTTGATAGCCTCTAGACTAGTATCTATACCTCAGGTTCCCAATTAATAAAAGATTAGATAAGAACCAACAAAAGATTGCACATTCATGCACACACAGTGGTTACAGGCTACAAATAGGCAATGGCAAGGTAAGGACAATCCGCTTCACAGACCGTACTGTCCTTCACATTTCTGAGAAATGTCCTTTGGAAACAGGACAACATCAGATTGTTATCATCCAGAACTCTCATTTAACTGAGTGATGTAAAATCAGTACTGTAGGCATTATTCAGAGTAAATAAACAGTCGAGAAGATTAGTCGCCTTAAGGAGTGTACCCTGGTGTTTTAAATGGAGGTGAGGTAATTACAGTTTAATAATGTCACTATATAATTGGGGAGAGACCTGGCTGGGGCAGGGCATCTGCTAGGTACTTCCTTCCACAATCCAAAGACGTGCAAAAAGTTAGGTTAATCGGTTACTCTAAATTTTCTGTAATTTCAGTGTTGACGTGAGTGTGAATGGTTGTTTGTCCCTATATGTCAGCCCTGTGATGAACTGGCGACTTATCCAGGGTGTACCCAGCCGCTCGCCCCGATGTCAGCTCCCCCCGCCCCCGTAACCCTGAAAAGGATAAGCAGTTACAG
The DNA here is from genome assembly GCF_965226575.1 of Pagrus pagrus. Taxonomy (NCBI): domain Eukaryota; kingdom Metazoa; phylum Chordata; class Actinopteri; order Spariformes; family Sparidae; genus Pagrus; species Pagrus pagrus. Next base: position 7,918,672 of record NC_140192.1, read on the forward strand.
ACGATGGATGGATGGACTATATAATTGGTTTACAGACAAGGCTGACTGAAACTGTGACTGTTAATATATAGACTCACTAATGGATTCTGAGTAGCTGTTATGTGGCCTGGATTTTTTATGGTTCCCTGTGAGTGTTTTTGGTTATAATCCATCCACTTAGTGAGTGGAATGTAACCATATTCCACCCACTTCTATGCATGCCTTTTTTGTATAAAGGGTAGGCCATTTGGTGATTTTAGATCATGATTGAATTGAAGGCGTCCACAATAAACTTTTAAGGCAAATCCTTTAGATCACAGTGTTTAATGTCCTCTAACTTTCTTTCCAAACTGACCGCTGTGCTAAAAAACAAACGAAATAACTATCTTGAATGCTATGCTGTGTTTTGATGGTGCAAATGGAGAAATTCATAGGCTTAGTCAGGTCCAGGGCTACAGGAAAATTGAGAGAAAAGATCTTTTCAGCATGAAACGAAGTGTGAAATGGATCAGGATGTCATCATTCCTCTCTTTTGGTTTGACCAATGTGACACTGTAACTGTATTAAAAGAAAATGAATTCCTTGGATGCAATAGTCTTCATCCCCTCAGTGTTGATATTCACTGTATATCTATTAGAGCCTGACCGATTTATTGGTTGGCCCATATTACTGGCCAATGTTGGCCCACGTGTGCTGATATTAATTATTTTTCTGATTGATTCTAGTTGACTATAATTATTTATTTCCCAGTGAAGTTTATTGTTTTCATTGCAGTTAAAATAAATGTAATTATGTATGTAAGAATATTGGGCAATATATTTTTATAGTAGTGTTTTCACTCCCCAACATCCGTATTGGCATCAGCCCCTAATCCAGTATCAGTCGGGCTCTAATATCCATCACCATGACACTTTTATAACATAACAGGAAGCTTCTAGCCTCGGCTTTACTCAATGTTTGACCAACCACCTCAATGTGTCTGCATCAGTAACTTCCTAATGCACATGCTCTCATCTTTCAAAGCCTGGGTAAGTCGCAGGACTCGTCTGAAGAACGTACTCAATATACCTTTAATTTCTGCCTGAGTGAACGGGTCAATAAGACCCAGACAAGGGCTTGACATTCACATAATTATCAGCTCTGTCTGCCTTTCATACTGTGACATTAGACAAAAGTATAAACTCTCACAGATTTAAGAAATTAGCACTCAGAAGTCATTTCATTACCCAAGCTACGTGACGTTTTAATGCTGATCTCTGTTAATCGAAAGTTTTTTCTCGTGTCTGCAAGTGTGTTCATTAGCACGTTCTGTACATGTTTCACATGCCTGGGAGTACAGCCATACAGGAGATGAGCATTGTGCCAGTTCCATAGCAGACTATGCAGCATGATTGTGGCTGTGACTGGGGGTTATATATAGCCGTGCACCCAGTGGCAGGGGTTGCTATTAGGTACAGCTACCCAATAGCAGTTCCTGCTCACTAACACCCTTGGGATTTAACAACATGGCCAGGGGGTTATGCTTTACACTGGCTAAAACCCTCAATCTGACACCGACAGTCGCAGTAGGAGGATGACTAGTTGGAGACAGATCAACAACGGCTAAATACAGCGTAGAGTGAGAGGGAAGCAGTACGTTTTCCAATCTGCCGCTTCTGAGGGGAAGACATGTCCAGATGGAGCACCTTCCATCCTTCCCCCTCCTTACTAGTTTCATCCTCTTTTGTTTTGACATTTTCTTTTCCACCCAGTGAATTGCCAAATCTTGATTGCTATTTGACAGAGAGAAGAGAAATCATGGTCCTCCTCTTCAGTGACATCTCGACAGATAAAGAAAACCCCCCTCGTGCAACATCCCCATGGCAGGGACAGGCAAGCAGTAGGGGAGAAAACGGGAGAAATGCCATCTCCTCATCAAAGGATGCTCCAGATTCTTTCTGAGGTCTCACAGAGGCCTTGAGCGGCGTCCAGGCTCAGGCTAGATTGTGACACATTTGGGTGATGTGTTTTACCTTGGGGCTGCTGGACTTTGCGCCGAGGAAGCCACTCGGGCACACACAGCAACATCTGCAGTCTTCTGAGGAAAGACTTGCTGTCTCTCTCTATCCGTATGACTGATATCAGCTGTACGCGTTGAGCAAGTAGCTGGCTCTTCTTATTAGTTTCCTACAGGGACAATGCCTAAGAAGTTGTTTATATCTGCCTGTTCTAATCAGGAAATACGTCTTGTGTATCTGACTTGCAGCGGCAACTTGATTGCCGAGTTTTTCATGATATGTGACCTGCTGCTACTTTGGTAATTAAAAAAAGTCAATAAAGCGCATGACACATATGCAAACACATGCATCACATACCACCTGTGTAGGCTGAAGTGTCTGAAAAGACAGCCCTGCTGTATGCTTAAAAAAGCGTTCAAGCCAAGAGGAGGAGTTAGCCATCATAGCTTAGCTGCATGTTCACAAAGGCTGTTGAAAGGCTTTTATAGGAATCCAATAAATGCCAGAAGGGCAAACTCACTGATGTTTTGAATCAATACGGCAATATGCCAAGCGATGCCGTTTTCATGAAACAATGGATCAGGAATTTAAAATATCTATTTACAGGGCTCCAGGGTGCCACTATTTTGGTAGCACATGCACTGAAAAACCTGTCAAGTGCGACTTAACATTTTCATTGGTCGCACCAGTGCACATGAGATTTAGGGTTTAAATTGAGATTTTCGCAATTTCTTGCTGCATGTGATTTAAAAAAAAAATTCAGTTCCACCCCTTTTTACTATTTAGTTAAAATGCATTTTTGGGTGCCAGAAAATAAAAAAATGTTGAAACATTGTGTGAAACAGTCTGTCGCCCTGATTTAAAGGTGCAATATGTAAAAAAAAAAATGGATACCTGTTGAATTCATACTGTCAACTAATAGGGGCAGCATATCACCAGAGTAAGTGCTAACAGCTGCTAACTGTATTCTGTTCTATTATAACTGTATGCTGTACTGTAGTTAATGTTAGCAAGTTAGCTCAATTAGCCGTGCAGTTAGCCAGACTACCGGAAGAGTGTTTACATCGCTTGCACGGGAGCTTCGGACCGAGGTTTTCAGGCATCAGGGACATCTTTGACAAAAGTGTTTTGTCTTCACATTCTGTTGATAATTTTGGTTAATTTTTTAACTAAAATTCTTACATGTTGGATCTTTAAATGTCTCTTTTTTGTATACAAATGTGTTTGAAAGAAAATTGAAAGAAACCAACTTAAACTGCGGCTGTTTTGCTCTGAACGCAACGTCTGCAATCTGTTGGGCGTCTTTGCAAGTCAAAGTGGCAGAAGGCATGCAACTCAATGGATGCGCATAAACAACACATCAAATGACCCTATTGACCGGCTGCACATAATGGCGTGCTGTGGGGTAAAATCTTGATTTGGCCTGACGTTAGTGTTCCTGTATATGTGCTTGAGTGCACTGTGCTCTTACGTAATTAGCCGTCTGTCTAAAACTTGATTTGTTTGGGTTAATTTATGTGTAATTATCCTCCTGAAGCAGATGTGAAATGTGCTTGACTGATCTCCCACTGCAGTCGCATTGCATGAACGTCACCTGGTAAATTTCACCGCGGTGGAATCAAAGTATAAGTTTAGTGCAACATTTTTACATCACACGGGTGATTTTAGTCCAGCACACCACTTTGCAATGTCACTTCCATCTGTGCTCTCCTCCCTCCCCCTCCCTCCCTGCCTCCCTCTCTCTGGCTTCTCCTCCATGTGACTGTTCTGCCACAGTGACAGCAACCATTCTGTCTGTCGGCCAGACGAGCCAGTGCGCTTCCTATAGTGGACTGCCGAGTGGTCCTGCGGGCGAGTATCACTCACGTCTAAACAAAAAATGTTTGGGGTTTTTAGGAAGGAATAAAGAGCGGAGACAGCAATCCTGTTCGAGGGAACCATACAGAACAGTCACTTAAGCCAGGGAGCTGAGGTGACCTTCTCAGATTTCATTTTTAGTTGCTCTTTTTTTTTTTTTTCCCTCCCTCCTTCCCAGAACAAGTGAGTAATTAGAGCAGAAACATTTCCCCACACACCCAGGCTGTCTGAGTGCAGGGCTGCTTTTATGTCTGTCAGGCAGGCTTCCACTGAAAAAACTGCTGTTACTGCAAACACCACCGCCGTCATTTTTACAGTACGGCAGCTCATGGTGCCAGCAACATCCGAAGACCCAGCGCTCGTCATGCGTGCACTAATATTACCCAGGTTGTCGTGTTGCAAGTGAGTCAGATTATTGTGAGTGTCATCTCAGAGGATGCGGTCACCACGTATTAGTGATGATGTGAAGCCCTCTTAGCGTATATCTTTCCCCTCAGAGAGCAGGGAGTCATTTCCAAACATGAGCACAATAAGGCTTTTAAGTGGCATGGATCCCTGAAGAACCCCAGATCTTAAAGATACAAGAGGCTGCATGTATGTGGTGCGTTCAGGGCACCTATTCAGTGACCTGCCTTTGGTCAACGCCTACCTTTCATTTCCACGTCTTTAATCACTCCACTGTCTGCCTAAAGTGACAGATGCACAACAAACATGAGCTTGTATGAGTAGTCACCTCTCTTCTCCTGACTTTCCTACTTTTTTTTTTTTTCCTATACCGAGAAATTAACCCATCCTTTCCAGGCGCACACACCCCCTGACCTAAATTAACAGAGGCAACTGTAAGCCTAACAGTAAAAACACTATACAAATAGACGTTGTGGATGCGGATTAAGTGTGGAAAGACGCATGACCGCAGTGCTCTTGTGATAGTAAATGTGCGTAAATGTGTTTCTTTTGTCACCTTTTCGCCATCGACTGACTTTATCCATCCTTTCGCTTTACCCGCCATGCTCGTAGTAAAATGCATTCGACAGTGTGCCACAGAAAAAGTGATGCAGAACAGAGGTCGAGCACAGGCAGAGCTACAAAAAAAAATTAAAAATGTAGTATAACGTCCTCAAAGTTCGGACTAAATACGAGCCGGAACACTTATCCGCTCCCGCGCGTCTGTCATCCACACACACAACGCCCATCCTCAGGAAATTAGAAAGAGAGACACAAGATGAAGAAAAGCAGTTTCCCCCTCTCTTTTCTGCCCTTACCGTCGAAGACCTTGAAAAGACGACGGCCACGACATCCTGGATTTCTTCAGCCCGGGTCGGTGCCCCGTGTCCACTGCGTAAGTCCGGTCCATGTTCCTCGGGTTGAGGTATCTCTCGGTGTCCGAAAAGCCTCTTTGTCTCACTCGGTCGTTCTTGCGCACTACCAGCGCGTGGTGGAGCGGAGAGAGCGCTGCTTGGTTTTGCTGCCTCCACAGATGTTTGGGCGCCTTCGCACTCACGCCGGTTCCGCCGCCACCGCCGGTGACCAAGGACGCAGTCCCCACTTTCCCGCAGGCAGGGTCCATCCTCCTCGCCAAGTTGCGCTTAAAAATATCTCTTTAGCAAAGATTAACACTTTGGGAGCATTCAAATAGAATAGAGTGGAGGAGGGTTTGATAACACTGCGAGTTCAGGTGTTTATAGATTTACAAAAAAAAAAAAATCTTTTTTTTTTTCTTTTTAAGGCAGAATTATGACCCTCGATGTAATTGAGACAACTTTTTAGTCACTCTGGGCTGCTTCACGTCCAGTTTGTTTTTGGGTTCAACTCCATCAACTTTATCCTCGCTGCCCTGCAGAAACACACAAATGAATCCATTTACGCATCACGAGAGAAATGTCGATAACTGAGGTCTGGAGATGGGGTGGGTTGGGGTGGGGGGGAGTGCCCCCGAATGAGGCTACGAGGAGAAACTCTCAATTGCTCTCCAAGTGTCGCCCGCTCTCTCCACACCACACGCCCATCTCAGCAAGGTGCTGCAGCAGAGGCGGTGTGAGATGTCCAGTCCAGAACAGGACGGTCCACGCGGGCGGTTCTCTCCACAATATCATGCAAAACTTCTGCGAACCCCCCGCGGTTGTACTTCATTGGACGTGCGGCGTGCGTAAAGAAAACCATCCGTCCAGGACACTTCCTCCCTTCGCCTGCAGGACCAAGCGGCGACGGGATATAGGGAACAGGATAATACATTAAACATGAGGGGACCCACCCAAAGCACCTCCCCTGTGAGTGACAAGCAGGAGGTGGGAGTGGGCGGAGAGCCAGGTTGCACTGAACCAGTAGTCCAGATTCATCACCAATATATCATCTTTTTGTGGGATAAAATTCACCAAATTAGGAACTTCTTTATGACAGCAGGCATTGAACGCACCACAGGTGAAAAAAAAGCTTACCCTCATAGTAATTAATAACACTGTGGGTTATTACAGGGTGTGTGTGTGTGTGTGTGTGTGTGTGTGTGTGTCCCTGTGATGTCCACGGGGTACAGAGCAGTGCAAACATGCAGCCACCTTGTTAAATCTCTCCTACTCTGCTCTGTTAGTCATCATTTCAAGGGAAACGAGACTTTCAGGCAAGGCCCGCTTTCTTTCTCTTTCTTTCTCTTTCCCTCTCTCTGCACTACCCTTGCAGCAGTGTGGGGAATGCAATCTCTCCTGCTCCAACGGCAGAAGTGTAATCTTGTCTGAAACAAGGCGACTTAAAGCAGAAGTGGCAGGTAAGTGCAGTAGTGGTGGGAGAGCACACGGAGGAGAGATAATAGGAGCAGAGCAGCACATGCATGCACACACGAGCAGCTCAGGTGTCGGGGCCACCTAGTCCATGCAGAGTCACACATGCTGAGAGCTGAACGGACACTTCATTTTATTTTCTGTGGGGTTTTTTTGTTTTTAAACTGTGTCATGGCGGAGATTGCATCCCAGCGTCTTGTGGGAGTCGCCTTTGTTGGTCGCTTGGATTCGATCATTAAACATCTGTTGAAATCTATATCTGCCAGGAGAAAATATAACATGAGCTCTTCAAGACTCGCAGTCAGCATGATGAATATGCTGTATTATTGATATTGTTTCATATAATTTATCAGAATTTTCAGCTTATAGAGAATAAAACGGTTGTTTTGGGATGAGACAATGACCGAGATAACTCTTAGTGAAGCCGGTAATTATTGATCCCACCCGATTGTATCTGCGCCATTACTGACCGTATTTAACAGAGCAGGTTATAAGCCAAAATTGAGTAATAGTTTCTTGGTCTCAACACGATTTTATAAACCTTTAAACTGCACAAAGCTAGAAATAAAACCTTGGTGTTTAACCATCTCTACTTACATTTAAAAAGAAAGTTGCAGTCTCACCTTTCATTAAACAGAGAAGAAGAAACCCAGTCAGTTCCACACAACGGGCTGCACAGATTGTTAATTACAAAAGATAAAACAGCACTGCTATTGGATTAGTATACGTGTCAAGCAATACACTGAATGAAGTTGAACAAGTTGGATCTGTGCATGTGTATCTATGATCTCTGGTGTGTGGTGTTTGTGTGTGTGATATCTTGTACTGATCCAGCATTTCCAATATCCAATACAACTAGTACCTCCACATAGGAGCTCGTATTTTTACCTATGTCCGTTTGTTTGTTGGTTTGTCAGCAGGATAACACAAAAATTACAAAATGGATTTCCACGAAACTTGGATGGAGGATGGGTCTCAGCCCAGAATAGACCCCATTAACTTTTGGTGCGGATCCGATTCAGAAATTTGTTCCCACTTTCTTCTGCGCTGTTTGACATTTTACTTAATTTCTCAGGGAATAAAAAAAATCAGCCGTATTAGATGACCGGTTTCTACGAGCGGATCCTAGATCTGGTGGGCTCAAATTATGGTTAAGCAGTTATGGGTGGTTTAAAATTTAGAGTGATACAGGGCCATGAAATCTGATATCGGATTAAAGGGTACTTTTGGCACAGGTATGCAATATGCTGAGTGCCATTCTAGTTAATTTGGTACAGCCTTTGAAGGTATACATTCATATCTACACATTAATAACAATGATCTGTTGGTTCGCGTTTCTGTCAGTATTTCTTGGCGTCTAATTAACAAAGTCACAGTCTTTGTACTAAAAGACATTGATGTACTTTCATGTTACAGGAAAAATTCTCTAGTATGTTATTTATAGTACAGTACAGTCGGAAATCAGGCTCTGTTGGGACTCTACTTGACAAGCACAATAAAAAAAATCGCGTCAAACTGGCTTTGCTATAGATTAAAGCTGCCATGCTGTACAGTAGATGGTTTCTAAGTGTTGTGCAAAGACAAACACTGGTGCTGTTTAATGGGCAAATCATCATTTTGCATTTGCACTATTAGTGCATCTAATGGAAAAGTGGTGCACTGCTTCATGCCACTTCTTGGAATTAATCCTGCAGACAGCCTCATTTAGAAGTTAATGACACTTAATTCAGTCAAAAAGTTGCAGTCGGAGCGTTTAGTGCCGTACGTCTTCCATCCTTAGTGCTTCACAACTGTGTATTTCTTCCTCACCGCTGTGCTGAATTATACATGAATAGAGCTGGAAGCAAAGTTAAGATGTATGGGCTTTATTAAAATTCTCCCCATCAACCGTTTTTCTCCAGTCCCATTTTTTTTCAAATTAAATTGTGCATACTTAGCAGCTTCTGTTATGAAAGCAGTCAAGTTTGCTCGATGTGGTGTTAACATAGCGTATGGTTTAACTGGGAGAAAGGGCGAAGTTATGATCGACTTGTACAATGAAAACCAAAAGGCATATACTAGTCGATACAACACAACAAAACACTTTGAGTTCACATCAGAGTTGGTTCTTTTGGTGCTGCAGGCAATAGTTTTGAAAAATAAGACAAACTTTAGACTTTGAAGTTTTTCCTCCAAGAAAAAAGGTAGTGACATGATTGAAAAATAGACGATACAACCATCTGAAGCAGCGGGAGACGGTGATGGGCCTGTCCTGCCCTTTTCCTCCCTCAAATAATCACACAACCTCCCTTTCAAATCACCCAGTCTTTATCCAGACATTGCGACGTGATTTTCAAAGCGCGGTCAGTCGAACACACTTGGGAAGCGTTTGCCCTTTTCTTGAAGTTCCCATAAAAAGTTTGCTGACAATTACTCAGAGAGAATGGGCTGCCTCTACGTCCAATGTAGACTTTTTGGCATTATCAAAATGACTGTGGGTAAATTATTCAGCGTCGACTATGCTTCTCCATCATGGGTGGCAGTTTTTGTCGCTGATGTAATAGAAAATGTTGTGAACAATGTAGAAATGTGACACGCCAAGCTACGGACAAAAAATACTGCATTTCTGGACTTGTTCCTGATACTTAAGCAAGAAATACTGAAGCTGAGGAAGCTATTTCAGCGAGGTTGTGCATCAGCTGCCATGGAAATTGCTCTGCCCGCCTGAAAATGTAATTTAGAGGTAAAAGACACCAGCTTTTCTTGTTCTCCTCCCTATAAAGAAGTCCAGAAGTCAATAACACTTTCTTCTTGTTTAAAGTCTGTCCACAAGTCTGCTGAAAACATTCTCAAATTAAAGCTGTTTTAACAAGCTCAGGCCTTATTAATACGCAGTACCTCGCCACTCATTCCTCTATTGTTTATGCACTCTGTGAGACTCTGCAGGCCCCATCATCCTTGGCAAAGAGAGACACAGAGAGAGAGGAGGACAAGAAAGGAACAATTAGAGGGAAAGAATAGTGAGCTGGTGTGTTTTTCTGTCTCATCTGGCATATGACAAGCCATCGAGCAGTGTTATACAGGTAGCATGATGCTGATGAGTCAGATAGAAGGTCTTTTGAAGCATGTCACCACAGTAAAAGACAAATCAATGGAGCGTTGCTTCCTCTTTGATTGACGAGTTAACTCTGTCATCTGTCTCCACGTGCAGCGCTAACCCAGGGCAATGGGATTTCAGACTGACAGGTTGGACCGCTGAATGTATATATGCCTTGTCCAACTGCGTGGATGTATTTTTGGACTGGTAATATCATGGATAACCATCCGTAATACAGAATGTTGTTTTGTGTGTTTGTCCGCCGCCTGTCCCCAGAGAATAAAGCTGGTTGGAGACTCGATGTCTGTCTCTGCCAAACCTCATTTCATCTTAACCACTCTGATACATTCTCCAGCATTCTCCGGACAGGGTGTGATTCTTCTCTCGATTGTTGTTTGGTGATGTTTTCCAAGCGTGAGAGACTGTGAGTGGTCACTAAAAGTATTGCTGAACACCTCTAACACGTGTATGTGCTACAGAGAAAACTGAGTATTCCTCATAACGTCTCAGGTCAGCAGCCTGTACGATATGTGACACAACATGCCAAACAGAAGTGAAGATGATCGGAGTCAAAAACAAACCCTGATGCATGAGACTGCTGTGTTGATTTATCCAAACCACAACAGAAAGCTGCACGTCGTCACTGTATTTTTCCGAGAGGTGGCTTTTACCTTGTTTATCATGATTCAAATGTTGATTTACATTCCCTGTTGTGAGATTAGTAAGTGAGCGCGGTGACGAAAATAAATCTATTAGGCCCAGTTATTTGATGAGTCACACTCCTTAGAGCATGTAGCCAGTCTGGGATCCTTTAAACACCAGCGGTTTGCATGTTATTCAAGCATACTTTGTATTCCTGACAACTGATTTCATACCTCAGACAGCCACTTTTTTTTGAGAGTTGAAGGTTGCGTGGGAAAGGTTATCCATCACAGCTAACATTCTGTCACCGACGTATGTATTTTCGGTTTTTATGTCACTTTATAGGTGAAGGTTTGATCCTGCGGCAGCTCTAACCAAGGACGGATTTGAAAGCTGTCTTGAAGCTGTTATTTCAGTACACTCAGACGTCTGCAAAGTCAGACTTTACTGGTGATTTAGCATTAATGTGCATGTTAATGTTGTAATCTGCGCTTTAGCTGCCACAACAACACGAGCCATGTTAGCTTATTGTCTGTCTTCAGACAGATTATGGGGTCATTTTCACAAAAATAGACTAATAGATTAACTTAGATCTCAGTAATAGTCAGAATTCAAACACAAACATCTAGTTTTTCACTGTCTTAAAGAAGCAAATATAACATTTGCAGCCAGTGGCCAGGCAAATTCGCAGTTCAACATTGGTGAACTTTGATCAAGTCGCAGCCACAAGCAGCCACAACCCCTTAAACGGACTACAAACTGGCAAACTGAGTTGCGTGTGCCTCATATCCGATGATTTTCATCCCCCTGCATACGCGTACTTGTGACCGTGCAATAAAACTGGGCTGTCTATGCAGTAGAAAGACAAATATTTTTAATTTTTGGTGCCTCATGGCCAGAGAAACGGGCCATGGTATTCCCTTTTGCTCTGTAGGCGCGGGCATACAAAAATGCAGTACTAGCACGAGATACAAAGCCGTCCAACCACTCAACCACCCTCAAAATGTCTCTCTTATGAAAGAAATCAGCTTCAAGGATGTTGCAAGCACGTAAATTACACATGCTTAAAAAATGCATTTCAGCCTTTACGCCCAGTGTCAGGTAGTTAGCGAGTGATGTGTCCTCATTCGCTTCAAACAGATTCTATATTGATCCACCAAACCACTCCACTCTACCCGCCACCTTCTCTAATTACCCAGTCACCGACAGACATTTGTCACAAGACAAACATAAAAATCAACGCCGTCCTACCTGCTGGTGTCAGCTGAGGTGATGGCGATGAGGGGCGGGGTGCGTAGCGGCAGTGTTGTGGGCCGTGGCGGAACTGTGATGGTGTCCGACTCCGGCTTGCGATCACAGTAGTACTGTTCTGCCTGTCTAAAGGCCAAAGGGGGCAGTTGGACGGTACGGCAAGACAGCCTCCGCACCAGGAAGGGCTCCATGCAGGTGACCGGGCCCGGCTCCGGGGAGTCTGATGAATCATCAGACACCTGGAATGAGGAGGAAAGAAGGGTGGGTGAATCCAATGAAAACATAGGCCTGAATGAGAAAGCGTAAAGAGATTCTTCACAGGGATTTAACAGAAGGAAAAGACTGAAATGATGAGAACAGGACTTCTAGCACTGGATATAGACTTATTAGCAGCCAAGTGTAAACAGTAAAATGTCCAAAGTTAAAGGTTCTTCTGGTTGAAATGAGAAAAATGAAAAGCCCATTAAAATTTAGAAGACCTCATGTGATACATTATACTGAATAGCACTTGGAGGAGAAGGATTTCCTAATGGTTTTAGTCACCTCTCAGACCTCTAATCTAGCGTCACACTCTCAGGTAGCAGATTTCAATTGACCATTTGTCAATTGAGAAACTTTTTGCTGGAAAAGACTGTTGACCTTGTGCTTTAGGAAAGAGGTTGATTAAGTGTCCAATTTGTAAGATAATCGATTGTTGAATCTCATTCCCCAAACGTCAAATACTGACACCAACGCTGGGTTGGTAGGTCGGGCCTGCCAGCAACCCAAACGGTCAGTATTTGACGACTTGGGAATGAGACTCAACAATCGACTATCTTACAAATTGGACCTTTAAAGCAGAATGTCACTGTCATGTAGTACGGCTCAATAGCACTACAAGCTACATCCTCAAGATGATCATAACACTCTCCAAAACAGTTTCAACAAAAAAGTGAACATTATCTTAATGAACGCAGGATTTACAGTATTAGTTTTAGTTCTAAGTGTACCAAATAAATAGGCAACTGTTGTGTATATCATTGTGTACAAGGTAAAAAAGCCAGAGAGCAGATGCTAAATGGGACAGATTTATCTTTGTATTCCTTCAGGGATGTTGTTTCCAGATGGGCGACAATGTGCTTCATAGTTTGCTCCAGTGGAGCTCAAAAGCAATCCAAGGAACCAATACGGCAAACATTTGCTCATTGTGATGTATTTTGGATTTTGGTGTAAATAATAGTCAAGCAATGGGTGGCTCAAATTACCAGCAGAGAACAAAACCTTCCCAGCACCATAAAGGCACACAGGCAATAAACACAATAAACGGCTTGCTTGTGAACATGGCAAAACATTTAAATACTGATGTGTTTATCAAGACTTAATATCTGAACATAGCGAGAACGAGAATTAATATTTGACTTACATGTGCAAATGGTCAGAAGTTGCTCTGTGCCTGCCTAATGTGTAAATATCCAGCTGTTAGCTGGCCACACACTAACAACTTCACACCCACACGTGTGTTTTCACTTAATTTGACTGATTAGACCGCAAAGCTGTGACTTCTCCCACTCTCTACAGCCAGCCAAGTCCTGAGACAGGTCCAATAATCAAGCAAAGAAGTGAAATCACCTGTGTGAGGAGGGAAAGTGATTCATGTTGTCTTAAGTATTTGATGATTTTCACTTATTAAATGCATTTGTCTGTTTCATAATGGTTTTCTTTCTTTTCAGCTGAGTCACAAGGAGCGCTAACACAAATCTGCCTAAAGTAATGACATGTTCCCTACTGAACACATACTGTATATTGAAACGACATTTGTCTTCGCACATTTTAGTCATTTTGCTGTCATGGTGGCACTTCTATCCTTGGTTGAGTCATTCCCATCAAAACGACTGAGTACAAAATCTCCCCAAACAGGAATTGAAAGAGTCTAAGGCTGGATATATCCTTTCTTTTAACAATGCATTCATATGATGGCTGCTGTGCTTAACCTATGTCCTGTAACAGTGTTGCACTTTATCCTTGTCTCTCCCCGGAGACCCCTCATCACTGCGCCAAAACAATGACAGAAAGTTGACACTGAAAACCAGTGACACGGAAAAAATACTAAAAAAAATCCTGTCACTGAAAGAAGACAGACATGACAAAAAGGAAAAAAATCAGTAGATTGTCATCGACAAGAGACAAGATGTGACATAAAATCCAACAAAATGTCAAAACAACAAGAACTTCAATGTAACTTTTGTCAGTGCCAAACATTTGTTTCATTGTCAATACAACTTTTTCAAATAAAGATGTTTAAATGAAGGGACCTGTGGTTTCTAATACGTTTTCTGTATTTTCCTATTGCTAATTATTTTCTGCATTCCAGTCTATAAGTTGTAAATTAATGGTTATATCTCTTTATACAGCTGGAGTCATTAGGGCTTTCTGCGAGGTATCTCGTCAGCAGAGGATAGTCGTGTTTGTGTGTTTGCAATTTATTTGACTTTATTTGCATTTTACTCCTCTGAGAGCGGTATATTTGAACATTTCCAATTTGCATCTAAATTTACCAACTGCGTGTGGCTCTATGAATAGTTAATGTACTTCACATTTCTGTATGCATCACTGCAACATTAATGACTAATAATGACAGAATATTCAGGGATGAGTCAGGTGAGAATCTGAAAGTGTTATTAACAGGATTACATTGCTTTTAGTAGGAGTGATGTCCTGGGATGTTATAAAATACACTACAGACAATTTCTGATGACTACTAAATAGTCATATCTAAATCATTATATGAGTACTCAGTACCCGTCTTCGATCTCTGCCTTTATTTTAATCTCAACTACACACCTGTGAAGTTTTGTGACTGTATATTTCAGGGTTGTGACGCTATTATGCTGTCTAACAGTCTATCCACAGACAAATAAACACCCTGCAAAGTGCTGCTTCTGCGGTCGCCCCGTATAATTCTGCGGTAGGTGTACACACAGATTTGCACTGTTTCTACTGAGTACTTGATAAAGGCAAACAGAGAGTCCTATTAAGTAACCCTGAAAAACTGAAAGCTCCCAGTCAAAATAACACATCACAGCGGGTCAAACGAGGAGGAAAAAAATCGAATTACAAGAATTTCGCTGAAAGGCAAAGAGCCATCTGAAAGCTCAGACTGTGTGCATCTGAGGTGAGACGAGTGTGAGAGGGAGGGAGAAACTCGTTCTAAAACACAAAGTCAACCAGGAAGAAACACATCAGGTGGTCAATACATCATTAAGTGGTCGAGGGCGGCAGCAGAGCCTCTACTTTGGAAACGACTGCTCCGAGGCAAGGTCTCCTACATCGACCCAGACTCATCAATCGTGTACAAACAGCACAACTTTTACACTTTCAAATTGTGTGCAAGACACACCTGTTTTCATTAAAACTCGATGTGAAGGAAAGTGTATCACCTGCACACAAATTTGTGGTGTTTGTAGACAGATTGAAGCGACCGGGCTGCCTACATTATAGTCAAACTTTTTCGCTGCATTAATGCTCCTGAAAATCCATTAGCTGCTATCAATCTCATTTTCATAGACCAAACAAATTATGTGATGCAAATGACTATTTTTAATATGCAAATGGTTATGTTGCTTTGTATTGCCTCCAGCACGAGGGACTATTTTTTTCCCCTCTTCCTAAACACACAACCAAAACTTGTATAGCAGAAGTTGGACTTTGTGTTGTTTCCTTGGCGCACTGTCCTTCGGGACAGCACAGAGGTAATCAGTTATTTGTGTATTGAGTGGTTCCAGGACTATCTCTGATTCAGGACTGCACCTGAATGCACAGGCACTCACACACATATGCAGTGAGCTGCTGAGGCAGCATGATAAATTGAGGCAGATTCTCTGCCATTAATCTTGCCACAAACCATGAGGAGTTTTCATTTGTTCTGCATGAGTAACAAGGCTTCCCCGTTAAGCAAGGGTCAACCACTAACATTCACTCGTAGCTCTTAAGATCACAGCCAGGTTAATCAGTAAGAGGTCCTGGGAGAAAAGTGCTGTTGGGCTCCACCTGCAGCTATTTATGCACTGTGTTTGCCTGCAGGATCCCATTAAGGAAACAGTACTCTTAAGATAGATTAATACCAATGTGTTGTTAAGTTTTGGTAATTTGGTGAAACACAGCATATTAGAAAATATGCATGTGAGTGAGAACAATATAAACTAAAGGTCCCTGTGCAAGACATGTCCACTAAATTAAATAATAGTGCAGGACTGATTAGCTGATATTGGACATTAAAGGAGGCCTATTATGCTTTTTAATTTTTTTGTTTCACTTCCCTTCAGTGTGTTATATAAGTTCTTGTGCATGTAAAAAGTCCTGAAAGTTAAGTCCAAGCCACCAGGAGCTCCTCTCTCCCACAGAAAACACTGCTCCTGAAGTGCCCTAAACGGCTCGTCAGTAGTCCCGCCTCCAGTCAGTGACTTCTTGACATCACACTACGTCATCATGTCACACATTTGTATAACTGATGCCTATATTCATGATAGAAGTGAAGCTAACTGGAGGCTGAAAACCCAACAGAGCCGACCGGAGACACGGTGAGCGATGCTGGCTCAGGCATACGTGACCAATCAGAGCAGAGGAGCCATGAAGAGACAGATGATGTGTTTTTTGAGCATTAAAGCACGTAAACCTTTTCCCAAAATAAAATGAAGAAGCTGAATATGTCTCCTTTAATGATGAAAATTGCCACTTTATGATATCTTTTACATGCAGTGTTCCTGGAGCTTTTTCAGGAGCCCTCAGATTATAATTAGCCTTACTTGCAATAATCTTGTAACACTTCCATCTGAAATGTATTCCCCGATTTCCTTATTTTGGTCTACTTTCTGTGTTGCAGGTTTTCTACACAGTAGATTGATTTGCTGTGCCAAACAGTGCTATACTGCGCATGCGTGGCCCAAGGCAGACTGCTGAATAAAAACACCTATTCGCCCTCCAAGTGCAAACACATGAATTATCCTGGCAGTTAGCACTACACAGCATTATACGTCTCTATCAGACCAGAAGGACCTCTCGGAGCACTGACTTGTGTGTGCGCCTGTCTCCCCTCTACCCCCCTCTTTGTCGTGACTGTATTGCCTCACCCTCCCCTCCATTGTAAACCCCTCAGCCCCCGCTGCATCCATCAAGATGCCAATCTTCATCCAGGAAGCAAGTAAGCGTTTCATTCCTACATAATTACCTGCATTAGACTCATTGTGAGAGACGGTGGTTGACGAAGGGGAACGAGGGAGCCAACATGATTAACCCTCGCTTCTCAGCTGGCTGAAGGTAAAGCAGACGGATGATGGATCTAATGAGTCAGTGAAGTTAAGTCATTGAAGCCAACCACGAACTCTTCTGACAATAAATTCAGACGCTTCAAGACAATTTATGTAACGGCCCTTTGCTCTTTTCGTCACTCTTTTGTCACTCTTACAGTGATATACAGGGCATTGATTTTATGCACTACACTTCACTTATGCTATTAAATCAGTCTTTGAAAGCTTTATGCACTTCATTATTGGAAGCCTTTATGCGTGTTCATTGATTTTATGTCTGTACATTCGTCACTAAAGGTAAGAAATATCTGAATCTTCAGATTAAGTAGCAAAAAGAGTGTTCACCTTTTTTTTTAACCTTAAACTTATAAATATTCTCCTTTACAGCAGTAGGTTAAAATAAATATTTCAAACTCAAGTTAGTCAGTTTGTGTCCTGTGGTGTCTCTTACTTGATCTCTCCTTGACATCTGTGGAAAGTAAAATTTAATAAACGAATAGTTTGTAAATAATAAAAGTATCTCCACATGAAATGTGAAAACGATTTTCCTCGCGTCTACCATCATGGGTGAGGAGCGCGACACGAGAGACTGCAGCGAGTACAAGGGTAAGGACATCCAAGTGTGTGTGTGTGTGTGTGTGTGTGTGTGTGTGTGTGTGTGTGTGAGTATAGATTATGCACACAGTCCTTCATTTTCACTCACTTATGCTGTCTTTCCTATTGCTTGAAGTGGCCCTTTATGATAAGTGGGATCAGTGAAAGGTTAATTGGTCTGCTGTGACTCTTCTGTGCTCTCTGTGTACTTTATGTGCCAATCCACTGGTGGCTCGGTCGAACACTTTGGGCAGGGCGGGCCGCGGGTCAGATTGAATGAAATCAACAGGCGGCCTGCTAAATTAACGTGTTGTGAATTTTTGAAATGTTTCTTTTATTTTGCAGAAGGACGTTACTAAAGGAGGAGAATTATTATTATTTACATGTGCCACTTTACAACTGAACTCTTATTCACCCATTTCCTCTCACATTCACACACAGATGGTGGCGAAGATGCCTGAGACCAAATTCACATGGCAGCCATTTTCCTCCAGAAGAACACCGAGCGATACTTCATGGTTAAAACAACATATTTGATAACCCATTAGCTGTTAGACAGCCGTTAGCCTTCAACCACTTCCTAGCTAACATTACCATTTGATAGTGTTACATGATAAAGTATGAAAGGTGTAAATTAATTCTGACATATCAATACACACCTAGGACACATGTATTTAATCCTGGATGTAAACAAGCTTTACCGGCTTGCTGTCCTTTCACAAGACCTCAGATATTCTCTTAGGTTACGTGTTGTCTAATGGTAGCTAATGGGTTATCAAATATGTTGTTTCACCTTGAAATATGGTCGATGTCCCTCCATTCCTTCACTATCAATTGTCTTTTCAGTTGCAAATCAATCAGGAAGCTGTGAAATTATAACGATTTGTCAGATTCTCTACGTTTATACGACTCACAACCTTGAACAAAGCAGTTCGATATTATCCTTTCGACGAAAGGCATTTGCTTTCCCAGCCCGACTGTGACGTCAGAGGAAAATGGCTGCTGTGTAAAAACGGTCTATGGTGGCTCTGACCTAGCTACATGTCGTATCTTGCTCACGGACACTTCAACACACGGTAAGGCAGCCTGTCCTTATCAGAAAAAACGATTAGTAGCATAGGTCGACTGTGAAAGCAGCTCATTGCAACACATATTGTTCATAACTTCATAACTGCGATACCTGCATAGCGTAGATATGACAGCAACTGAAGTTCCATAAGTAACATATCATTATGATTACTTTAACCAATACCTATAAACCTAACCAAGTAGTTTTAGTGCCATAACCAAAGGACGACTCTAAGACAAATGTCCGGTGCGGTTGTCACTGGTATGCTGCAACAGTCATGTTGTTTCGGGAGTGACTGGCAATCGACCTATTCAGTCATTTAGGCAGGAGGATGTGTTGGAACGAGAGGACGCAGGGATCAAACAGACAACCCTGGGATTAATGGACAATCTGAGCCGCAGCCACCCCGAAAGCATCCCCAATAAAGTGACACTTTAGGTCTATAAACCGTTTAATGTCACGGTGAGGAAATACTTCATTCGCTTCAGAAATAAGTGGTTTCACTGCGCATTTAATTTGGTTTGGGTGACCGAAGGAGTGAATAAATCAATGCAAAATGGGTCCTGTCCTGAACCTGAGCTTACATGTGTTTACACAACCCTGGGAGAAAATGTGAGAAAATGGAGCTACTCTGATGTGAGAGGCAAAAACAAAAACAATGTAGAAACAAAGTTTGGTTAAACAGCCTGAGGATTTCTTCACCGTGACAGCCCATCAGTATGTATTACCAGGAGAAATCTCTGCACCCATTTTAAAATCGGTATGTTAAAAACTACAACCCACAGTCTGATTTGATTGATTTTTATTATTGAAATGAATTCACCACCTCTTCTAATGGGGGTTGTGGTGATCTTCGATGAAGACTCTCGATGTGAGGCCTCTTAGATATGCAGGCGGTTCAATATCGGCTCCAGTCAGGTATTTTCCTCACATGCAGATCTCATTAATTCATGTCAGGACTGACAGGTGGCCACATATTTAATTCTATTACAATCCCTTCATGCGAATTCAGACCTCTTCCACTCTGACTTTGTGATTGAGCCAAGCAATCTGGACTCAGTCTAATGGTCCTTTTGCAAATCAAACATCTCTGTTTACCCTCATCTCCATCGCCACCCTCCATCACAGGGGGATCAAACTGTATGACGTAGGAGCTGTTTAAAGTGACTCATGCATGATTTATTAATAAATTCATATCAATTAGACCATTTTATCGGCAAACAGGAAGAAGCCATCCCTAGCGCCATCTCTTTCTGTTGACCTTTTAAGAGATTAAGATGGCACCAAACATCACGCGGGTGTTGCTTGGCCTTTCAATTTTTTGTACGAGTTCACAGTGGAAACAGCATCTGGACCTCAGCCCTGACAGCTTTACGATAATTACGCTCATACAGAAATAATTTCATAGAAAAGTAACGGCATGAAATCCTCAGAATCTAAGGAAGAACACGCTTCCTTGATTGTTTTTTCTTTATCTTTCGGCAGCTTATCCTGCAGACACCATCTGCTGAGAGGGTTGAAGCATTACCTGAAGCTAGGTGAGAGGCATTCCCTCACTTCCTCTCCAAAAAAATATCACAAATTCAGTTTGTGATGACATAATATCAATTTCTGTTACATCATTTCCCATTCCAAGATAAGAGACTCTGAATAAGGATCCATGGAGATAAGATGCCCCAAAAGCGGGTGTTTTTCTGACATAAACTATTTAACAAAACAGCTGTGATCACAAAATGCTTCAAGAGTTAGAATAAAAAAAAAACAGGAATCTCTTCTGGCCTCGGGGCAACTTGCACCATCCTCAGTATGTGCAACCCTTCAGCGCCATCATTCATCTCGGTGCTCTGAATTTAGCGAGTGATTTTTTATCAGAGAGTGAATCTTAAATGGATTCTGGGTAAAGCCCGGGAGCAACGAGCGAGAGAAGTGGCTGGGAAAGAAGTTAAGACAGACAAAAGGGAGGACGAGAGACAGGGAAGGAGAGAGGGAGAAGATGAAAAAGAGAGATTGATATTGGAGGAGAAGCAGTAAATCACCGGGTTGAAAAAACAATTTTGTCTTTCCATTTATCTGGCGGTACATAGGCAGCTCTCTGCTTTCTGGAATCCAACACTATATGTGAAACAAAGGAGAGAGCAGGCGGCGTTATCTACGAGCTCACTTTATTGATAGCCTCCTTAGGATGTGAAGAGAGCACATAGTGTATGCAACCTGATTGATTTCGGCAAACTTGATATCGATGGCTCTTGTTACTCTACGATCAGTCACGGCTTTGTTTGGCACATGCCGTCTTGGTAAAAGGGTTGCCTCAACAGCACACGTTATCTGTCGCTTCGTGGTGAGAGTTACTGGTATTTACGACCCGGGTGTGTGTGTGTGTGTGTTCTTTACTGCTTGATTTGGTGGATCATGTAGTTGTAAAACACACTAACCCGTGGGGTAATAAAAAAATAACTCACTTCATCTCCTTCGGTACACAGTGCTCGCAGCTTCAGGATGAACTGAAAAGGGGGTGGTGAGCTGGGATTAGGAATATTCCACTGTTTCCTACCTTTACTCTGAGGATCCACGTTATGAATAATTCCACAGGCACAGGTTCATGATGGTTCATTGTGTCCATACATAGGAACGGTTTTGCATTGGAGACGCATACTACTGTATAAATAAAACATACTGTAGTGTGGCCTCCTATCTGATCTAGGAAATACATTGCAAAACAGTGACTTGAGTTTATTTTCAACTCCTATACTGTAGGTTACATTTTTTGTCAGTCTTGTGGAAAAAGGCAGAAAATAACATATGAGGTAATTTATAGATGGGTTTTACTGCACGCTACACGCGACAGAGGCGTGACTGGAAGCTTTACTTGTCGCTAAAGGTCTTAAATCCCCATCTATCATCAGAAAACCTCGGTTTTGTGACACATTAACTGTGTGAAATATAGTGTGTGAGTGCAGCTGCACCACATGTGGCAGAAATCGTGAATTCCAGCATTCCTTCCTGGTATTTACGTCAGTTGTGTGAAATATCAAACACCTCCTTGCATCTGCTAGGTATCTGCTGCTACTGTTATATGCAAATTGCATTTCTATTCTTAGACATTCAGGCATACATGAAGCAACATGATTATTCCCCCCCTTTTTTTCCCCATCTCAAGTACATTTCCGTTCGTTACTGCTTTCCCAGGTGGGCTGTAAGATTTATAGAAACATTTATTTTCATTCTCGAGTGACATGCCTCCGGTAAAATATTTATGCTTCTAACGAGGTTGTGAAAAGTGTATAGATATAGTAGGCTAAGGAAAAGCAGACGCAAAGGGCACTATGACGGCGTATATCCTCTGGTTTCCTATTTATCTCAGCAGCAAAAGTGAGAAAAATGAGACGTGAGAAAAGATTAAGTGCGAGAAAACAAGCAGGACGGCTGATAAAGAAGTAACAGTGGCGTACTGAAGTGTCATACTGGAGGTGTTGGGGGAGATGAATCAATTTGATTCAAAGAGCCCCCCTCTAGTAGCCTAGGAGGCAGAGAAGAAATGTCTGGCAGGGACATGACCTAGAGTCTTCCTCGGCTTGAGGCATGGCTCTGTGATGCCTTGCTTTGTGCACGGCGAAATGAGATGAAACACCTTCGAAGCTCTTCAAACCTACAGGGAGGGGAAAACCTTTGCAGCAGATGCAGAAAACAATACTAAAACAATGAATGTGGCTGATGGGATACAGTTACTTAAGAGGCACAACACATTTTCTCTATTTTTCTCATCTTCGCCAAGGGTCAGGGTCACTGCACTGTGATATAGAGATAAAACGCAAAGCCCACTTGCAATCTTTTGTATCTACAGACAACAGAGCTGCTTTGAAGATAAAGCATTAACGTCTGAACTGTTTTGTAATCGGAAAAAGTGAGATGGAAACATACTGCATGTGTCGTCCGGGAATCGAATCTGGTTAATCTGTGACACTAACAGGGCAGCAGATTAATCACTCCATGAATCCTCCATGTCGACCTACCCGGGGCCGAGTTCACACACCACTCCTCATGCATCAGCCCCACATCCGCACCGAGATGCGCTGCCAAACACCTTATGCAAGATTAATCACACTTTAAACGCAGTCAACAGGCTGTGAAATGAGAACGGCGAGCGGCTGGTAATGTTTCTTTACACGAGGATAAATAAATATCGAGCCGGCCTACCTCTCTGACCGCGTGTGCGATGATTGTGCACGAGGCCGCCTGTAAGCGCACGCGCAACACGCAGACAGACCCTGACAAACACATGGGGACCAGGTAAATAAAACAAACCTCCAGGGGTCGAGTTTTGGCAGGCTTGAGGGGAAAAACATATAATTTCCCTGAGTGCCTGAGTATGTCCTCTATGCATGGAGCAGCCTGCTAATCTAATTAAATGTTTCAAATATGCAGTAGATTGCTCTACTCTTTCATAAATAAATAAGCAGGTAGATAAGCAGTCGCTCCACAACAATTAACATTGTTTGCACTGGGCCTGTCAAATCAGTGATAAGAAGACTGCAATTATCAGGTTTATCGGAACAATGACCTTCGCTGTGTTTGAAGCAGTAAAACGTTCATTTGGATGAAAAAACAGAAGGTGGATTACGAGGAAAGATGAAGAGCCCTTCCTCCCTGAGCCGCGATATTAAAAAAAACATTTCTTGGCGTCATTGTTCTCGATAAGTGGTACCCGTCTTTAATGGGTCTCTCAAATCCTGAAGGGAATTCCAACAAGTGTTAAGAGCTAGAGCAGCGGCTTTTTGGGAATTGATCATCGCAAAACGGCACTTCAGAGTGTTGTTGCTCTTTGTAAGATGTCTGTATGAGAGGTGAGGGAATTATATAAATCATTACATGTTGTCCTGGCTCTTTATTCCATTACGGCGTGTCCATTCTCTTTATTTGATGTCCTGCAGCTGTCTCTTGTCCGGCTCATCCTTCAGTCACTTTCCGCTTCTCTGATAATGTTCCCCTCCTCTGATCCTGTTCAATCTAATTTCCCCGCTCTTTTCATTTAATATCTTGTCATCCGCTTCCCCTCTCCTCATCCTGCCAGCCCCTCACCTGCATGTGCTGTGTGAACCGGCCGTGCTGACGATTAACAGCGATTTAAAGTCGGTAAATAATTCAAGGCTTAATTCGAATCCTCTCCTCCTTTGCACTCCTCCTATGTGCTACATCTTTACCATATCCCCTTGTCCATTCACCTCAATCATAACCTTCCTCCTTATCCTCGAGGCCAGAGAAGCCCGAACACATGGCCTGGATGCTCCCCTGCCGGGCTCTAATTGGTGATCAAGATGTGCGCGGGAAGAAGACGGAGCGGCGTTCGGCCCATTTCCATTCCCTCATCACATTCACAGGGCCACAGTCACATCTGCGTAACCATGGTGATGCTGATAAGGTGACTCATGACTATTCATCAATGGCGCCGCCTGATTGGACAGCCCCCGAGAGCCTTGCGAAGCGTATTCATCAGCGCAGCCAGTGTCCCTGCTCTACCTCAATACGCCCTTCAGGATGATGAGGGAGAATCTCTGCTGCGCTCAGTTTGTTTTTCACGTTCCCTTCTTGTCTTAACCTCACCCTCCACCTCGCCTCTCTTCTCTCTAATTACCTGTCCCCTCGTGATGTCCCACCCATTTCTCTTGCGCTTGTCTCCCCTCTCTAACCCTTCTCCCTGCTCCCTTCTTAATTGATGAAGACATTAATCACAGGCCCATGCGACATCAACTGTTGCTCATCTCGCTAAATCAAATCCTGCTCATGTCTCACAGTTAAGATTTCATGGGGAAGTGGATTGCAGTAGTCACTTCAGATTCTTTTCCCCACAACTAATGAAGGAAGAAAAAATATCTAAAATTGTGTTTCCCCCGGGACCTGTTTTTAGTAATGTACAGTGTGTAATTTTAAAATTCATCGCCTCCTAAGAGACAGAAAAAGTGAATCATCAATCAGTTTTTGTTCCATTAGTAGTGGTTTTATTCCATTTTAAAGGTCATTTGTTCCTGTTGTTAACAGTTTTTTTTAAATAACCATTTATATTTATGATGCTCTTTTTTAATAATGTGCCAGTGGGACTACATGCTCTTTGTTCTAATTCAATGTTATGCATCAGTTTGAACAGCCCCAGGAGTTCATTAGCATCAGCATCCATTTAGATTTTTCAGTTTACAGTACAGCACTGTTTAATAAATGCTATTAAATGGTTCAATGTGTAAGACAGCTGTCGAAGGAAGCTCCATAAAGATAGGGGACAGCATACTATCAGAGTAACCACCAACCGCTGCTCACTATCCACGAGTGTCCTGGGAGACCACTGGGAAAACTGTTATGGGCGATACATGTGTTTCTTGGCAAAAGTAGTGTAAGTAACAGAGTATCATAATAACTGACACACGGATGGCCCTTTCAAGACTTTAGAAGTGTTAGCTTAGAGGGCTAAGCAACAATAATAGTGAAAGTAGTATTCACTCAATAACCTAACCTCCAATAACCTCACTAACCCAGATCATCATGAATGAATGATGTGCCTTATCAGTCACTCATAAGGTTGATTTATAGTTGCACATATGCTCTACACAGAGTCTAAGGTGTAACCTATGCAAGTGGCCTGTGCCACTGTGAGCATGTCTACATGTGCGCTATCATGTCTGTGTTGCTGGCAGTGGTGAGTGGATTGCCAGCTGTACTTTCCCCGGTAAACACACCGACCCCTTCGTCTGGCAGCTGTGTCTCTGGGCAAGGTAGAGTGGACAGGCGGAGTGTCCACAGTCCCCTCTATAACCTAAGAGGTGCAGCAAGTGACCGGTCAGAAGGGACTTTAACGTCAGAAGAGGTTGGTTTGTTTACTGAGGAAACTACATGTTACAATCCCCGGTATTAGCACTTACGATGCTGCTAAGCGAATCAATCACTGTCATTGCAGTCTGCATTGCAGCGACGTGCAGTTACATTATTGAAGAGGTGCACTTCAGGCTACAGTGTAAGCTACAGCATAGTGCATGCATCTGTCTAGCTACGGTGTAGATTCGACGCACAAGCATAAATCAAGCTTGGAAAACAGCAGTGAAAGTGACGGCATGTACTGGAAGTCATGCCCACAATGTGTACAAAGAGTCATGGGGGCTAGTAAAAAGGTGGGTTCTGTTTGCTACGTATCTTTGGCTGAAGCTACTAGATGACATTAGCTAGTAAGCTAAGCAAGCTGTGCAGCTAATGGCATTATTAGTTGCCTGGACTGTGACTTTGGATCATGGGGGAGTCACAGTTTTACACTCAACACATGATGATAAGCTTGAAAATGATAATTACATTTTTTTAATGTTTTAAAATATTATATATAATATATAATATAATATATTAATATATATATATAATATATATATAATATACAGTGCACCTGCATCTTCCACAAATGTACAGCCAAGTGCATTGAAGCTGTAGAACAGATAATAATATGGTTTCTATACACTTAAAGATGACGTGGAAGTGTGTGGAAAACTCCAGGCTGTAATGGCCTGTTTGACATTTCTGTCTCGTCTTTCTCTGTGACTCATATAGAAAAGTGGACCATGTGGCAAACTCACAGAAGGAGGGAAATAGATTTTTTTTCTTTTTCTTTTTTAAATCCGTCATTTGTATTTTGGCCGAGATTCCCACAAGCTTCTTTTCAAGGGAAGTTTTCCATTTGCACACGCAATGTATTTCCTCTCTGGTGTCAGCCCCATTTGAAAGACTGGCACACTGGCCCTACGTTTGAACTTCAACTCAAGGTCAACAACTGTAGAGTATGATTGAATATCTTATTCATGCATGGGGGGATAAGCCTGATAGTGTCTGTCGCCGCTCTATCCGAGCTCCATCTCTGGTTGAATGCAGCAGCTCTGACCTCTCTACTTGTTTGTTAGGATTTCCAGGAACCTGCCCATCAAATCCAGATGGATGTGGTGGGTGACGGACAGCTTGCACACAACTCTGACAACACCATGCGAGAGCACAGATACAGTGTACGAGCTGTGGGGGATGGGTGATAAAAGAGATATGCAATGAAATTAACACACCAGGTTTGAATTAATGTGGGGATTGTAAATTATAGTGTTATAAAAAGTTGACAGTGCTTTACACTCCTTAGTGAGGGCGCTAAATAAAAGATGAAAACATTAAAATTTTTGTCATGCTTTTCAAACCTGTATGTGCCTTTCATGAGGTGTGTACCTTGTGTTATGTTATTTATTGTGCCATGTAGAGCTGATACGATTAGTTCGATTTTGTCAAATTAATCAGAAACTACTTTGTTAATCAACTGGTTTTTTTGAGCAAAATCGACAAACGTTCTCTTGTTCTAGCTTCTCCTTTTTAGATTGATGTAAAGATATAAAAGAAGATATAAAAACTCTTTTTGACATTTTAAAGACCAAACAATGAATCATCTTTTGAGGAAAAAGTGTCATCACTCATCATATCATGGATTTATAAGAAACAAAAAATATGATTGCAGAAGTGAAACATTTAATGACATTTTACAAAAAAATAGATCTTAAATCATCATATAATGAATGATAAAAACACACAATGGAATTCATCTTCAGTCCCACCTGAATCACTTAACAAACAAAGCCCTCCATTTCAGGGAAACCATTAAACCTACCTTATTGAGACATAGCTAATGGTATGTCCCTGAGGGTGTTACCATGTTTAAATTCCACTTCATATAAGCCTTTTCGCTGAGACAATATGTTGGTATTCTAGTTTGGACATCAAACATCAACAGACCAGCTTCCCTTCTGCATAAAAATGAATTTGCTGCAAGCATCCTCAATACCAGACTTTGATCTGTTATGAAAAATATATAAAAATCAAAGACAATACATATTTCACCTCACTAATCCCAGGATGTCCTCACAGATATGCTAGTTGTAGATCAGAGCTCTGATTTATTTGATTTGAATAATCTTCCATTATCTGTATGTGTCACGTTTGGAGGTTTCCACCATAATCTGAATCAGGACACCCACTGCAAGATTTATACAGTTGTGTGAATGTACATGTAGGGTTGGACAATATGGCCCTAAAATAATAAAGCAATATTTTTAGGCTATATCAAGATGCACAAGATTTGTTTCAATATTTTTTTTAATCAAATATGACAATATTTTTGTCCAAATACCTCGATATCGACGTTCAAACAATATTGTAGGAATGACTATTGGTACTTTAAGAATATATTAACACCATAAGATTTTTTATAAATAATAATCAGTTATGTGGATATAATGACTAAGTGGGTCAAGAAGACAAGTCCAAATCCATCCATCCATCCATGCAACATAGCCTCTATAACACGTGTTATCTAATCATTCTGTACATGTTAATTTTATCTACTAATGCCAGCTAAAATTTGACAAACAGTGCTCATGAAATATTTATTAAATAAATGATGCAAGAACTTTGTAAAATTCCATAAAAAGCCGCCACACGAGAATTTAGCACCAGACAGATCACAAAATTAAAAATGAGGTGAAGAAAGAAGAAAACGATCTACTGTATATCCTCCTTCACACCAGCTGCCAGTCGGGGCCTTTGATTCTAGCACTTCCCATCATCCGACAATTGTGTGAACAGTGAAATACTGGGGTTCCCTGAAAGGGAGTGTAGAATTTTCCTCTATATTGGAGGTAAATATGTACAAAATACTGATATAGTAAATGCATATTGCAATAATAATGTGTGGTGTCGGCACACTGTTTGGGAACCACTGCTTTACTGTAATGCAGCCTGTAAAACCAGGAAAAGACAACACTTCTGCCATATGAAGAGACATAACAGTATTAAAAATCTAAGATGATATGGTCTCATGTGGTGATAGCATATAATACAGATATATTGCCCAGCCCTAATGTACATTATACCAGACCTTTATTTAATTACATGAATAATGCCGTACAATAGAAGCAATTAGAATGGTTTTTCCAGATGAAGAAGGAAAATGAAGACTATCAGATGAAGAGTTATTTAAAGATGGAAGATAAAAGGATGTAAAAAGACAAAGCTGGTCTTCACTTACACTCTCCCGCTGGTTGTCGTCCCCGGACCGGTCATTCTTTTGCATGGTGCGTGCCACCTCTGAAAACAGGCAGGCTTCAGTCAGAAATAAAATCAATAAATAAATGAAGAACATCGATGAGGAGGCAGCTCACCTCATCTAATTCCCCAAAACTGGTCATGTAAACTTTAAAAAGCAAATCAAAAATCAGTTTCTTTAAATAACTTCAAGCTACTTCATGTAAAGTTTTGACTAAATAAACAAAGAAAACACATACACATATTGCACAAATCTGTGAAGAATGTATGTGATTTTTCAAAATGTATTCTTTGTTATTTGCGTGTAAGATAGCGATGAATTGAACGGCAGAGGTAAGTTCATACCACCTCCCGAGGCTTTTGTGTTTTGAGTAAAAGAAAGCTTTGATCTCCAGGACAACCAGGTACTTGTGTGTGTGTGTCTGTGTGTGTGTATGTGTGTGTCTGTGTGTGTGTGTGTGTGTGTGTGTGGGTGAGACACGGAGCCGTGCTGGGATCCACTGGCCTATTAGAATGCATTAGAGTGTAAAAGCTAAAGGTCAGTGAATTATCAGCCAGAGTTACACAACCCTGTTCTGTTTACCTGGCCTAATAACCCCGAGCCTACACCTGCCTCTCCCTCTTCCCTGTCTTTGTCTCACTGTCTCGCACACAAACACACATACACGCACGCGAACACACTCAGCCAAGACAAATTGTGCTGAACTAGATGTCCACAAACGTTCACAGAGCGTCAGAAAGTGTTGTGGCACATGCAGAAAATCCTGTAGAACTTCAAAGACATTAATAATCAAGCTTTTGTGGGGTTTTATTGGAGCGCACACAGACTGTTTGTTTGCGTCTTATCATTCCTGTCACGTCTAAGTTTCTCCCTGGTTGTTATCAACCTGCGAGAAATATCAAGAAAACAGGCAGACAATTCAGGAATCCTCATTTTCCTCTGCATTTAGAAAACAACTCCCGCTGTCCTCTCTGTATATTGCTATCAAATTTAGTGCGGACGTATATATGCAGTCCATGAATAATATATTTTCCCCTGCGACTTGCTTTATGGCTGTCTGTGTTCCACATTAGTGATAGCCAAGCTCACAATTCATATTTATCAGCCTATCCCATGCAAAGCAAAACACACCTGCATGTCACTCGCCATTTACTACACAGTCCTTCATTTCCATGGTCCACAAGCTTAGCAACAACACCAGCTTGGCTATATCCCTCTCTAACCAGTCTCATCAACAGCACTGGATGTACTTTGAATGAAAGATCAGTCAAATGGGTCACACATTATCCTCCACTCCGGTCCTTTAGCTCAGGCCCGTCTCCACTAAATAGATGTGGAGTGACAGGATGGCCAGGTAATTACCACACAGACAGAAAAACAGTCAGAGCTGGCAGGACAGTCTCCATCGATTGGGAGAGGAGAGGAGAGGAGAGGAGAGGAGAGGAGAGGAGAGGAGAGGAGAGGAGAGGAGACGAGACGAGACGAGAGGAGACGAGAGGAAAGGAGACGAGAGGAGACGAGAGGAGAGGAGAGGAGAGGAGACGAGAGGAGACGAGAGGAGAGGAGAGGAGAGGGATTTGTCATGAAATGGTGACAAGGCTTCGCATAATGTTGCCTTTGGGATAAATAAACCGGCTTTGTCTGTCATAACTCTGTGCAGAGGACAGAACATATGCACTGCATCAAGCATGCGCATGCACGTATACACAAAATGACTTCCTTTTTGTAAGAGCTTAGTATTTTTTTGCATACGCTCCTTCGCTCTGTTTATCAAAGTGGAATCCAACTGGGACTATTTATTTTTTTCTTTCAGACCAATCGCGTTTGAAGCACCATCGAAAGTATTTACACCCTTAGTTTTGTTAATCTGGGCTGGGGAGAACAGTCCCATTCAGACCGCAGGGTGCACCAAATGATCACAGCGGGACCAATGTGGAAATGTAGATTTGGTCCTTGTTTACTGTAAGTGAACCAGGGTACAGTGGGGTTTGATACATTCACACGGGACTGCACAGCATGTCTATCCCTTGTCCCTGTGTCCCACATATATAGAGTCAGTGTCAGTGGCAGTGCAGGACAGATGCTTTTGACACACTTTCCCAAAATCTGGCTTTTATCCAGTGGCTGTGTGTTTTGTTTTATGTCAATCAAAATGTATAAACGTGGGTAAAAGTTATTGATTTTAATTGGACATTATATACACATTTTAGATGACCTCTCTGCATTGGTAATCTACAGCACTGCACATTAACACACTCAACACACTGTTTGTCCTGCATTTGGTTTGTTGGAATCTGGTAGCCTAATCTGAAAAGGCTTACATATCTTACATGTTTCATGGCAGAAGGCACACGAGGCAGATAATCATGAACGCAGAGCGCAAGATAACCTCGGGGCAAACCGCAGCCTTGACCTATGCTCATATTCTGCTATTTTTGCAAGTGCTACAAACCATCGCCCTCGACCACAGTTACAGGCTTTGGAATCAGAGCTGATTTGTCTCGAAGAAACCTCAGTGCAAGCTATGTAAATGTTCAGTCCAAACATTTCTTGGCATCTCACATTTTGCTGTCCCTCCGCGGTCATTAACTGTTACGATAATGCCTTATGATTGTGCTGTCTGTAAAGCCTTGGCTGTGTTGAACTGGATACATCCTACACATTTGCACTTCTATTGTGTTTGTGCCTGTCGGGAAAAACCCTGTCAATTATTTTCAATTTGTCTAGACTGCAGTTTTGAAACGATAAACAGCTATTTTAGTCAGTGTCGGCCTTCTTCGGTTGTATATATCTCGGCACAGCCTGTCAATGCTGAAAAAACTCATATTACCAGACAGACAGAGGGATACAAACTTCCCCTAAACACGGCGGCGCAGTTGGCATTTTTCAGCTGTCAGGAACTTAAGCTTCTCAGTGCACACTGTCTTGTTATTAACAGTGACTCTAAGTCAGCTAAAGGTCCATCGGGGCTTGAATTAAACAGAAGGAGCTGCTCAGATGACCGAGATAAACTCTCCCATCTCCTCCATCTCTCGCGCTCTCTCTTCGGGGTGGGCCTTGAGCCCAAATGTGATGAGTCTCCAAAATAATGTGGATTTCAGCCTTGAAAGCACAAGGCTAATTTAGCAACGATACAAAAAAAAACAACAAAACTGAATCAGCAGGAGACGTGGCGCTGATACAAAGTACACAGAGGGAGAAATAGAAGGATAAACAACATCACACGCTCGATCTCAGCCAGCAATTATGATTCACCTTGTTATACGTGCTCCTGAAAGACACATTAAGAGGATTTTAACACGCAAAGTCTCAATCAAAATGGCAGCCAATGACTGCGCGAGCCTCCCGCAGTGATCTGGGTTGTAAAGATTGCTCGTGCATGCGCGCCCTTCTCTGTGACACAAATACATTTCTAGACTGAATAACCAGTCACGTGACGCTCTTCTCTGTCAGACAGTCTCTTCAGTGACAAGTCATCTTTCTGCCAGTCAGCAGCACCAGTCTGAGACAAACACACATCTCGTCTTGCTTTTGTTTAGCAGGCAGGAGGCTCTTATTGTTCGTGTGTCTAGAGTGTGTGTGTGTGTGTGCATGTGTGTGTGCGTGTGTGTGATGCAGGAGAGTTGCAGGGTGTGTGCCAACTGTGCAACCACAGGGGGCTGATTTCTGTCTGGGCTCAAGCATGAGTTGAGGTGCGATTAGACCTACAGATCCCCCCCCACCACCTTCACCAGAGAGATCCAGATACAGTAAGTAAGTATCAAAACTCGCTTTGCAGATTGCTATTCGCCCCCCTACCCCCCTGTCCCTTTGATACATCCTCTGCTGGCTTTTTCAATTAACTTCCTGCCATCTTTGGGAGAGCGATGACAGTTTATCCTGTGTGATCACATTAAGCGAGTGAGCAAAAAAACTGAGCTGAGCTATGACTTCTCCTCGCCCAGCAGCAGAAGGTCACGGCTGTCTAATGTGCTCTAAATTTTCGGCTGCCGTGTGAAACGTCTCTTTTCCTCTTGTTGAGCTCCCACAGCTGCTTATTGAATAATCGCTCAAAAGTATCTCTCGCCTTTTATTGTAGCCATTCAATCAGCCGAGATGAGCGGGGGCGCGGTGGCTCTGCTGAAGTAGCCGGTCACTTTGTAATCTCTTTGTAGGCACATCTGCGCGGGACACATTAATCAAGTGTGCTTTTTTCCTTCAATTTGCCTCAAGCTAATATTTGGGAGAAAGGAGATTAAACATCGCGTTGACATTGATCGTCAAGCTCAGACGGTGCGATCAATCAACAAATCAGTCAAAGCTGTTGGAAAGGTCCATCTGAGACTCTTTAAATTAAAATAAATTACAACTCATTACACGGTACAAATCAGTGTTTCTCAGAGTAAATAGGCAGTGACACTTGTTTGATGCTCACTTAAAGCAGCCCATGTACCATCCAATCAGTCTCATTTATCAGCTATCGACTGAAGTGGATTTTTTCCACCTCATGAAGTTCCTCCACTTGTCTAAAAATGGAGGAGCCAAAATATTATCCTATTGATTCAGTAATTGTATTTTGGTGGCTGATTGCAGTTTTAAGACCACCGCTGAACCGCTCCCGAAGTGAGATGGGCTCTTGTTGGGAGGAATAAATGAATAGAAAAGAAGCCTCTGCTCTCAGCGTGGAGCTGCTGACTGACTGAGCCCAAACATAGCGGTGGCTCCTCCAAGTGGTGCCGCGCTGTCTAGACACGGTGGTAATATTAAGAAAGATGGGTCCCAACAATATGTGGAGGGACGCACCTTCATTGTTTGGCTCACCTTGTCCTGTCCTTTACACTGAGGACAACCATTAACTGCCACAGCAATCCCTCAATCCATCCACGCGTCACATAAATCAGCCACTATCAAAGCACCGGACGGCTGTCACCTCCTGTAATACAATCACACTCGTGCACTGAAAAAACTCAAAGGCGTGCCGGCACATTGTACATGTGGGCCACAAGCACCCTTGAACACAACCTGCGAATGATAAATGTGTGCTGTCACTTGTTACAGAGTATCTATTTTTAGGAGAGATAAGAAAGTCCTCATTCTATACTTCAAAACTCCACACTTCATCATCATATGCAGTGACTGCAGAGGCTCCAATTCACTTTCGAGTGTGGACAAATCGAGAGCGGCTGCTATTAAGCCATATCTGGCAAAACAGCTCAATTTCCTTTCCATTCATTCCCACAGCACTTTGTTGACAGTGATGAGCCCTTTGTAGCGGCTCGAAACAATTTCACAGCAAGTGGACCGCGGATGAAAATACAATAACATTTACTTGAAATGTAAATGAGCCCGCGCACCTCGAGCTCCTCGAAAAATAATTGTCTTATATTCCACCTATTGTCCCGCCGACCCAAGTATGAGTCACACAGTCCTATTATTTGCTTTTTGTGCTGTGAAATTGAGGTCATCAGATGTGGGAGTATTTTGAAAACAGCTTGATTTCCAACTGTGCATCGGCAATAAAAGTCTGTCTGATTGAAATTACCCCTATTCTGGGGTCTTCACTCTTCAGACAATTTAGTGGATCACTCACCACTCAGAGATGGATTGCCTGTCTGTAATTTCACTAAAAGCCAAAAAAAACAAACAACAGATTCAAATTTTGCCATTAGCACTTCTTAGATGTCCTTATAGCCATCTAAACATCCTTTAAATGGTACTAAACATTGCACGAGGAAGGCTAAGCCATGAAAACAAAAAGAGAGTATTTGCTATAAAGAATGATGATCTGATGTCTGACAGCATGTTCAAACTGCACTCTGTTTGACTCAATCCCTCAGCTGAGCCCTGCAGGAAAGGTGGTGATCTACACAGACATCTGGTGCGATCAAGCAAAGGGTAATCTCCCACTTTGTTTTCAAATTTAAACTCCAGTAAAAGCGTTTTGTGTCATCTGAGGAACGCTTTGTAATTTTCAAAATGTGATGTGATACACCAACAAAGGCTATTTCTGCTGTCAAATGTAGAGATGCACGATATATATTGGCCAGATATTGGAAAATTGATAAAAATCGGCTGTATGTCGATATCGGTGAAATTATATGGAGCTGATAATATGAAACCAAATAGCTTTCATTGTCTTAACGAGCATGGCATGTACACACTCCAATACAGTAGGTGGTGGTATGCACCTTTAAGTTCTGCTTATGAATAAGCAGTGAAGAGGAAAAAGAAGAAGAAGAAGAAGAAGAAGAAGATGAAGAAGAAGCGCAGCACCCTGTTGTCGCGCTCATGACGTCGAACGGTTGCACCTGGGCAGAGCCAAACAGTGAACAGTAGTAACCCAAACATGTTGTAGTTGGTGTTGATGTTGATTAAAACACAAATAAAGAGCTATGGAATATTAAATCATCCATCTTTGCCCAGCACATCCCAGCCTCTCTCACCCTCCACTGTGAATAAACTACAACTTAAGAAGTTTTGAAATACAAAAATGTGAAATCATCAGTTAACATTTCGGTATTGGCACGTAGACGCAGGCCATTATCTGTAAGTAGACGTCCTGATATGCCAGCAGAGATATTTTTCAACATGACCACCTCTTCCAGCCACTGAGAAAAACATACTCAGGATAGTTTAGTTTGTTGTTAGTTATTAAGACATTCATGCTTTGCAAATTTGTATTTGTTCGACTTCATCCAAAATGATTTACCACAATTCATGATGCACTAACCGTTCTCATGACATCTGCTCTGATCAGGGTCAGTCCACCCATCACGTTTTAGACGTGAGGTGCTCATTTGTATGATGGTTCTCTGGCTCTGACGGGAACTTTCTCAAGTCTGACGGGGACGTTTACCAACGCAGGGAGGGTCTAACCACCTTCTGAGTTGAAATATTCACTTCATTTATTAACACCAACCAGGAGCTAACAGTCAGGATATCTCAGATTCTGCTGGCCTGATTCAAACCATTATTTTTTAACTGCCTCTTGCAAGTCCGTCAACTTAATGGAAAAGCAACACAAAATCAATGGCGTACCCCTCTAAAGTATCATATTCATGACTTAATAAATGTTTGAAAATGACAAATTCTTCTGCCAAAGTGTTGTTAGAGTTCATGTGGATTTTATGGTCTTTTAAAAAATACATGAGTGTACCATTTCATTTATTCTTTCTGTCAATGAACGGCACTATAAATGCTGCAGGTCGTTCAGCTCACCGTTTTGAATTTACAGTGAGCAGCTTTACCGTTTGCTCTCATCGATCTTGTTTCGAGCCACATAGGACGGCTGTTTTCACACAAGGAAATGCTGAGATAAACCCGCTGTGCATACCTCCACAGCACCAGACCTTTACTAGCTGGTAAGCACAGTTGAGCAATTAGCAGCTAAAGAGATTAACTTTCCCCAGGAGCTGGTTGACACAAACACAACTCAAAATGAATAATGCGCTATATCAGATTAATGTGTGACTGAGCAACTTAAAAAAGCTGATTTGCAAAAAAGTAAAAGTCTGTTTTGCTTTATTTTTTTCTTGTGCACTCCAGGGATTATCTATTTAATTAGTCTTAGTGAATATACTATTTTACATTAATGTGTTTTTAAGAGCCACTTGAGAGGGCCACTGGAGGACTGAAACTGTTTGTGGCCTTTAAACTGTAGTATGTATAACTTCTTACATTTTAATGCTGACTGTTATTTAAGTAAACCTTCGTGTCAGCACCAGTTTATAGGTCACAGTGGACCGGTTAAACCAGGTAAAGGGATGTGAGAAGCCCCCAGTGAATTACTACAGTGTCAGTAGCAGTGACAGTCCACGTTGTTGTCCCCAAACAGTAGAATGATGAGCATTAAGCAAAATAACTACATTGTAGGGGTCATGAAACAGTGCTGCTCTGCTTTGAGCTGCCAGCAGAGGTCCCCAGAGAGCTATTATTATCAACTTTGTATGTATCACTCCACGTTTTCACTCTGGATGCCCTCCACTATAGTAAAAACATGCCAAACAATAAGATATGTCTTTAAATCCACAGTAAATATCTAAATGTATATGTTTACAAAGCATCTAGCACTATACAGTACATCCACTTCTTCTGCTGATGTAAAATTACACACTTTCAAGCTGATGTTCCTGTTTGTATCCTGACCCGACAGCCTCTTTTTCCACACACAACAAGGCATTGTCTACTCTCCGATTTCTCTCGCACACATGGCCCACTACGGCCTCATGACATCACTGACCCAAGGCATAAAGTAGGCCCTGCAGAGCCACAGATGAGTCACTCCTATCTGTACAGCCCAGCAGAAAACAGCAGGCACGCAGTGGTGAGCTGAATCTCAGCCCGCATCTCCCCCATCAGATGTGATTCAATATGGCCACTGATGACTGACTGAAGACGGCAGTGCCTCTTAATGTCAAGGTCGCAGAAGCGCTTTCTTCCCGTCTAATGACCCGGCTAGTTAGAGAATGACTGGCAGCAGTGTAATTAATGCCGGGTGCCTCGCCAGTCCTTCTCCATATGTTAACATACAGGCTTGGGATGATACACCAAACACAGCACAGATGCAAAGACTGATTCATGTCAGGGGCACATGATGAGGAGCATCAAAGTATATGACATAAGCGAGGCTTGATTTCATGTACTATAAATGTATACTGTAAATCAAACTTGAATATATGATTGCACTGCAGTAATTAGAGCTTGATGTATCCTCCATCTTATCGTTTGCTTATTGTGAAGCTCACTCTTAACAGTGCTACGATGAGTGGTTTGCTGCACGAACACACACACACAGAATATAAACCCTGACCCCTGCATCCAGCCACATTAGAACATTTTCACCCAAGGCACGACGCTGTTTTTCCCTCGGCACAAAAGCTTCAGCTCCTGTGAATGTGTCTGCTCTGGCCGTGTGTCACACCTTTTCTCTAGGTAGAACATTTTCCATGTGAGTGCACACACAATATTGCAGAGCACCTAGACTTTTACGTTATATTCATTTTGAATATAGAAAACTATGCACTGTACTGCACTGTATGTCTACAACAGTTTGTAATACTCTGCCCTGGACTGTTTGTTTCAGTTTGGTGTTCTGTTGCTGCCGGCCACAGTCGGGACCGGGTCACATGCCGAGGGCCTCCTTGCCACTAGGGGGCCCAGACGGTGGGAGAAAAGAACATCAACTGCATTGCATATTAAATAACATATATTTTACAATGTGCTTCTTTTAATGTTTATATAATTATTTATGGATTGATTTTTCTTTTCAATCATACACAATGTTGGCGTCAATGGAAAAAGTTTTCCAGTGGTTTCACCTCATCGAAAGACAGCAGAGCGCATATGTAAATGTAAGTTTTCCAAGTTTCCATTTCTAAATTTGACTAAGTAAACACATATCAAATTAAATGTACAATGCAAATAAATTAAATATAATGCAGAGCTGTACAAGTACATGATTAACCAACTGCATATGAATACTGAAGTATTTATAGATACGCTAAAATAGATTCCCTAATAAAATGAATAAGCAGTTAAGTCATTTTGTTTGTTTATCAAATATTAAAATGTTCAGGTTTTTTTTTTTTGTTAAGTAATAAGTATACAATTTGAAATACAATTAACTGAAGCCAAGACAAACTTTAACATTTTTGTCTTACCAGCAAATGTGTTGAGGTGAAGCAGTTAGCTTACATCTAAAGAGGAAGAATAAGCTACATTCTTAGCAGTGTTGCTAACATTTGCCACTGGTTAGCGTACAGTCAAGAATACTGGGTTTCCTTCAGAGTTAGCTATGTAGACAGTGGACCTCACTGAGGGACCGTAGTGCCATGTGCACTTAGCCTACACGTGGAGCTAACGTTAAACCAGCTAAGGTCAATTAATGCCTCCAAACTGAAAGACAGCTCCTTGTTAAAGCTCGTGTCCAAAATTTCCAAATCAGTTATGCAACCAGAAGACATAGAGAGGGCAGAAGTAGTAACTTCTCTCTGTTTTGTCTCTCACAAGACGAAACTGCTGCATTCAAAGCCGCCAGCCCTGAGTTTTAGCAACACTTTCCTCCACGGAAAAACAAAACCACAGTAACCTTTTTCATTAGATCATATTAAAATCCGATGCAAATACAAGGCGGTAAAATATCAGCCGAGCTGTCCTGAAACATATGGTTGACAGAAATGATGGTGGCATGCAGTGAATGTTTTTGTCAGTGGAGGAGCTTCCTCCCCTGGGCAGGTTGTGCGAACGTTACACTGGGGTTATGTAAGTTTAGAGAGAAGGCAGTGTAAGGTAAGCAAAGCAGACAAACCAATCAACTGAGGAAAGGACTGCCAAAACTCCGCTGCTGTGAGGTGATATGTCATTTCAGATTTCTCGTTATGTTATGTAAAGAAGACCCAACCCTCTGAGGCTTAGTTTGACCTCGGATTACACGGTGGCGAGCCAGAAAGCTGATTAAATATCCGTAATCTTATTTTTATAAAAACATTTCCAGTGGCAGGAATACAAGGAGATCAGGGCCTACTTTTCCAGTGAACCCCTGCGATGACCAGATTTGTTCGTTTGAAACAGCATCAAACCACAGTATGCTGGTTGCTGTCTACGTGAAACCAAATATTTTCCAGGAGATAATGGCTATCCAACGTGTCCGTGCAGAAACAACATGTCTTGTAAGTAGGATTGTCTGTGTCTTCTTGATAATTCAGGCACCAAGTAAGTATGTATGTGTGGAATTGGGGCATCCTTAAGTTCACCCTTGTCACCACTGGCTAACGGTGTAGTGCCCATTTCAGTGGAAACTGCACTAACTCACCCAGCATTCGGCAAAGCACACAGTTCATGTATGCATTCAGTAGAAAAAAATGCATCTTATGTATCCATTAGTACAACTCATTGGTCAAAGCCCTGCAACTGTATAACTTGATCATTTGTTTCACTGATTTACGAGGCAGAGCCGACTGCGAACCCATGGTACA
Source organism: Pagrus pagrus (assembly GCF_965226575.1). Taxonomy (NCBI): domain Eukaryota; kingdom Metazoa; phylum Chordata; class Actinopteri; order Spariformes; family Sparidae; genus Pagrus; species Pagrus pagrus. Next base: position 7,958,238 of record NC_140192.1, read on the forward strand.
GATCAACATGTTTAGAAATGATATTAATTTAGGCCTGAGGCTCGTCGGCCGACATCCTTAGATGGTCACATAGAATTAGACCCCACAAATTCACTGAATACTCTTCCAACCACTGCGGTGACGGAAACGGGAGAGTAGGAGTGAGAACGGAAAAATGGAAAGTGACGTTTTACTACAGAAAGCATCCATCCAGTCTGGATCACTAAACAACTGAAACCAGGAGAAGGAAAAACAACGTTACTCTTTCCTTTACACAAGGGTTTCACTCGGCTAATTGCTTTTCATTTCGAGGGAGCATTTAGTTTATCTGTGCGCAGCGCCATCTCACATCCGTGTATGGATGAATAACAGATAAATGGGATTATGAGGAGGATAAGAATACGATGAGACATTCAGATATCTGATGATGAGCGGTTATTAGCACTGTGTGGATGACATCTGGGTTTCAGCATTAAAAAAAGGACGGTGCACAAAAAATTGTGAAGTTGAATGAAATACACCTAATTCAAGCCAATTACATTCAATCTATTTAATATGAATACAGAACACAGACTACAAACAAAGCTGGTATTAGGTGTCTCTAGGCTTTGAACAAATGAGTCATGCCAGTGAGCATTTAGTGAGTCAGATTTATCTAACCACAGACAGACACCATGTAAGAAGCAGCCAGGAATACTTATTGGACTGTGATAGAAACTGTATAAAATATGGACGGGTCTGAACGATGAAGCCGAACCTGCATCTTTCTAATGGTTAGTCGGGGGCAACTCCCCTGGTTTCAAAAGGAATATGATTGCATATATGCCTATGAGAAAATGACCCTACCTCTCACTTGATTCATTACCTCAATAAAACAGTTCCCTCATGAGTTTACGGTCTTGATCGCTAGTTTCAGCGTCTTTTTGAGGGAAATCATTCTGATTGGCTGTTGAGGTAAGTGGATCGTGCACAAAAAAAAGAAACAGAAAAACTAAGGGAAAGCTCCTTGAGCCTGTCTGTCCCTCTCATATCCATAATTTCACCCCTTTCATGCTATTTCTCCTTATTTTTCCTCTCTGCCTCTTCGCCAGTGTTTTTGCAACTTTTTATCAGACATATTCTAGATAAGAAGTGAGACTGGTGTCCAAAAATGCTGCTTTATGATAACAATGTTTGCAGAGTGGTATTTCCTTTTACGCAGGCACAGAACACACAAGCTTGTTGGCTGTCGACTGTAATCTTTACGGTGTTCACGTTCAGCTTTTTTGGCTGAGACACAGGAGACGTGAGGCGACGCAACAGTCCGTCTTCGTCACAGCTAGTTCTTTGATATGAGCGTGGTGTGTCAGGGCCGTGACGTGTGAGCAAAACCTCCCTTAGCTAATGTTAGCTAGCTGGCTTCGGTCCACTCATAGACCAATCGGGGTTCTTATCAGGCCTGATAATAGCAGGGCACGTGACCAAAAAGCCTTTGTTTTAATACACTGTAGCCAACTGGCAAGCCCTCCCTCCTGGCAACAAGCACATACGTAGTACATGTCATTCAGAGGAAGGTGGAGGCTCAAAGTAAATATCAAGAATAAGCTCAAACAAATCCTTTCTGGCTCTGTTGCAAGAAAAAAAAAAAAGTCAAATAATCCATGTGCCACCCCCCTGTGTTTATTCAACCCTTCCTTGCACAAACACTAGCTGTCAAAGGCACTTAACTCCAATTACTCTGCGGTGTGTGCTCACTCCGAGCAATGCAATCAGTTCTCAGTGAGAGACAAGTTGATATGTTACAGAGCAACTCTATCCAGTGGTTTGACTCAGCAGCAGACGCTGCGGTGAGACTGGAACACTCATTATATGCTGGACGCACTCTGTTAAAAGCTGCGTTCTTGTTTCACTACTGTAGGTTATGCTATCATCTTATACTGATAGTCACAGGGGTAGTGTTGGACATACTGTCTGTGTGTGTGTGTGTGTGTGTGTGTGTGAGTGCATGAAGAAACAAAACAAAACAAAACAAAGGAGTTGGGTTTCAAGGAAAATATTCCCCCAGTCAGCAGAAGCACAAAGCTTTTATGCTTATTAGAGCTACACTGACCCCACGCAGTCTAAACATGGAAGATGTCAACAGTTGTTTACGGAAAGTTTTCTGCAGCGCTGGAAAAACAAAGTACTTTCTATTTGTTCAACGAGGCACTAGGACGTGGCGTGCAAGAGATGACCCAAAGATGACCAGCGCATACCACCGCTCTCTTGAGACATTATAAAGCATCCCCCCCCTTCACGCCCATCCCCTTCATAATCCAGGCCAGGGCCGACACGAGATCGCTAACTGTGTGTCTGTAAAAGTACATCGCACTGCTACTCTTTATTTTAAAAAAAGCTAACAAACACAATGACAGGACTTCCAGTGTAAAGAAGAGGAAAGGGAAGTACAAGTGAACTCGTGGCCCCAGCTGTTTCTCTCTTCTTCTTCTTCTTCTCCTCCTCTCTCAGCATGTCCCTCGGAGGTCATTCTTCCTGCCTAACGTAACAAAGTCCTCACGCACAGATGCTGCAGCAGAGGTAGAGATCCTCTCAAGTATCGTCATCGGTTTCGTCAGCCCGCGCTTATGTCGGTGTTCATGACATCAATTAGAGGGCTAAGTCTGCTCTAACTGCTGACCATAACATTGTGGCTCAACAGTAAGATGTGGTGTTGTGGTTCCCTTGATAACATCCAGCTGTGCTCAAGGTCAGTGTTTACTGGGCTCTACTACAGAGAGAGAGAGAGCAGGGGGATACATGTACTGTATCCATCTTTTCCTCTATGCTCTTTTGGACATGTCTGTTGAACTCGTTATGTGACATGACTGAGATGGTCTCAAGGCAGGCATATGGTGCTGCCTTGTAAGGGCATGCAAACGGAGCGGACTCCTTTAAAGGATCAAAAGTCCCGCCCGTCCTTGGATCTCTTATCAAACAACATGTTCGTCACTGGATTCATGACAATTTTTTGCCAAACATCTGGAGACAGGGAAGCAGCAAACCATTTCTGATTCAGAAACCTGCTTCCTGTCCCTTTAAAGTTAAAAACAGATAAAAAAAACCTTTCAAGCATCTGTTGGACTGGACTTTAGCAATCAATCAAGCCCAGTAAACGTTATGTTCAACTCAGCAAAGTCCCAGAATGACCCTCCAAAGCCTTAAGCACACAGAGACGTTCCTGCTCATTGTTATGGGAACAGAGTTTCCAATAAAAAGATACTTAAATGCCTCTGGCATCGCTTATACGTGTTTGTGTGTGTGCGTGTCTGTGTGTATGTATGCATATTGCGGCCCTTCCGCACAAGAGCTTTAGAGGACTTTTGCATGCTCTCCCCTGCCAAAAGAACGGAGGAAAACAAACACGGCCTTTATTACAGTAATGAATATGCTTTGGGAAGCAAATGATATAATTTTCCATTAACTCCCGCACATTAAAATGCCAAGAGTGGCTCAGGGAAACCTGTGACATTTGACCTTGCTGGCACCAAACACTTGCGGTCCTCCACTGTTGCTTGACCCCTGAACCTTCACCTCTGGATACTCATAATAGCTACAACAATAGCTACATCACTCACAGCTGCTTCTGCGAACAGAGCCATCGAGGTACAGCAAAGTCTGATGAACACTTGAGTGGACATCGTCACTTTAAGTTCAGGTCTTACGGATCATCATCGGCGAAGCTAATGGAGGTTTTGTGCACATGCAGCACGCGCAGACACACGCAGCTGCACAGAGTGCTACTAAGAGATCAGCAGCAGTGCAGATGCTTTTTGTCCCTGTACAGTACACACAGAGTACATCGAGCCAAGCTCATTACTCTGCGCTCCCATTCACTCACACCGGCAAGCAGCAACGCTCATTCAGAAAAGAGACCTTGGGGCAACATTACAACAGAGATACAAAGTTTTTTCAGAATAAAAATTGAATTTGTGCTTCATAATAAAATTGCCGAGTCAGTCATCCATTAGTCAGCCTAATCTGACTTTGTCTGAACTCTGCACAGTCGATGCTTCATCACGGAGGAGGAGAGGACAAGGTCTGGGAGAGGACTACCTCGCTCAGCCTCTATCTCAGAACTCAGGTGATGCGCAGGTGAAACAATGGGCTCAGTGTGTTGCTCCCATCTAACAGATTCATCCACGTGGAGATGGAGTGCAGCGCTGGCTGGCAGTCTGACAGTATATATTTGCATAGTAGAGGTCAGGTACAACACAAGGCTCCCTGTGTTCTACACTGTAATAAAGGAGCTCTGAGACAAGCAGGCTGACGGACAGGTGGATATTAGAAACTGCGGGCTTTGAAGCGAGGAAGGACAGGAGAAAGCAGCTTGTTAGGATCCATTTTTCAAGCTTCCCACTTTTTATCTTTAGACGGCTTCAAACTAAGTAAAACAAAATGAAAATGTGGATTGAAGAGCTATCGTGGCAAGCTGTTTTTTTATGAAACATACGTCATCCGAGTCGCGGCCTCCACCTGCGAGCCAGGCCAGGATATGAAACATAAACAGGTCCATATGTTTGTTAGCTGGTCAGCTGGCTCAATGCAAAATCCTCCTGGGTCTAATTTGTGTGTAATCACATGATGTAACTTTTTAAAAATCACTCTTCCTGTGTTCAGACACATCATAACCAGACGCAGCGCCGCTCCTTGTATGGACCGCAACGTATGTAAAGTCGTGCGCTTCACGCTGTGGCAATCTGCTTTGACTAGTAATTTGATAAGAAGCACGTCAATGGAAATCAAGGGAGTTGTTCTTGAGGCGAGGCGATAACCCTGCTCAGAGGGAACTGGGCAGAGTCGCTGGGTATTGCTCTGCCACATGTGGCAGTTTAACAAAGAAAAACTCTGACACATGCAAACTCTTTCCACACAATTACATCCACACACTCAGGACATCCTGACAAACACACGCACACACTGATGGACACATGCTGTCACCTTCAGTCTACTTCTATTTTCTCTCCTTGCGCTCTGTCTCCTGCCCTTGTTTCCATTAGAATATTGAAGTAAAACAAGGGTATGCGGTTATGCTCTTACACTGGAGTCAAATGATATTTTTCCTTGCTGCTTAGAGGAGTCTGTGCTCCCGACTCAGAAACAAACAGTGACTGTGTCATTTCTTGTTCCCTTTGAATTTATGTGTGACTGCAGTACAATTTGGAGCAGGCCTATTTATAGCCGACTACAGCTACCGCCACCACCACCCTGCAGCCTGAAAGTCACACCGGGAGATTTCGGGAGGGGAGTCCTTGAGCTCCTCTGTCAATGCGAAGCATTGCAGTGACAGGTCTGCTGATGAGGTTGGTCACTGTGAAGTCGCACTGCACCGTTTCCTGCCCTAACACACCAAGGCTGCATCCTTCACCGACACAGACGGTAAGTGCATACCTCCAGTGCATGCACACACACATGCATGTATAGGTAAACACAAACACTCATGCACATGTTCACCCGCTTGCACATGAACTTCTGATTTCAGAATATATAAGCTGTAGTAGACAGTTTGTGTTAGTGTATCTATAGTATGTAGTATTTTTTATCATTGTATTACATTTTGTGCATTTGTTACTAATATGTTACTTTTCCTGTGATGTCTCACTTTTTCTCCCACAGCAAGAAGAGCAACTGTGCTACAGTTACAGTTATCAATAAGAGGAGTAACAGGAAGGAAAATATGGCAATAAAAAGAACTTACTTTATATCTTTTGAGAAAGTTCCAGAAACAGCTTATCTATCCAGTCCGAGCTACCGTACAGTGTCTTCAGTCTGCGCTCTGTGAGTCCCAGTCAGAGAAACCAAAACAAACAAAAGTATCTGGTGTGCATCTCTAACACAGCAAGTCCCACTCCGCTGCTCACTGATGCTCTCTGGAATAAGGAGGGAACTCTGCTCACAGCTCCCAGGCCCACAGCCAATCATGTCAGAGTGGTTCCTGCCTCTTGGCCAATCACGCGCCTCTTGTGCTCCGGCCTCCCACCCCTCCTCCTCCTGCTGAAAGTTCCCATGGTTGTGGACAAACTCCAGAGAGGAGAGGAGAGGAGAGGAGAGAATAGAGGTTTATAAAAGGGAGAGGAGTCTGACAGTGAGAGGAACTGCTGTAGTATAACAGTCAGGGGTAGAACAGAACAGCTGTGGAAACATTTTTGCTTTTGTTTTTTCTATTGTTTAAAAAGGTAAAATGGTGCTGTTGTTCCTTTATTGGAGGTGGCAGTGTGCTGATATGACTGACGCTTTATGACTTCCTATATCAGATACTGTCTATATATTAAAGGACTAGTTTAATACCACCGTAACATCTGTTCATTAAAGGTCCAGTGTGCAGGATTTGAGGGGATGTAGGAGGATCTATTGGCTGAAATGGAATATAATATACATAATTATGTTTTCATTAGTGTATAATCACCTGAAACTAAAAAAACGTTGGCTTTTCGCTACCTAAGAATGAGCCCTGCATATCTTTAGAAGGAACCGGTCCTCTTCCACTGAGTCCACATGTAGGAACACCATGTTTCTACGGATAAACCAATAACTGGCTCTGTCCACCATGGGTAGGGATGATGTGAGGGGTATTTTGTTGGTTGCAATATGTAACCTCACCACTTTACTTAACTGTAAAGTTACATAGGTAATGTACTTATTTTAACCCAAACCACAATGTTTTCCTAAACCTAGCCCAGTGACCGTACGATGAAGGTCTGCAACTTTTTGTCTTGTCTGGTTGGTGGGTTTTGTTATCTTTGGACATAGTCAGGCTAGTTGTGTCCCCTTGATTCCACTCTTTATGCTACGCTAAGCTAACTGTCTCTCAGCTCCAGCTTATACTGAGTGGTCTGATATGAGAGTGGTATGTCTTCTCAACTTGTTCACAGCAAGAAAGCAAATAAATGCATTTCCCAAACGTCTAAAAATGACAGACCAATAAATCTTCCAATTATTTCCTTGTCCAACTTTCTGGATCTTTTCACAAGGAAATAAGTCTGACTGTGACATTCACAGCGATAGAGATGTAATTTGTTTTGACATGTTTTGCCAAGTAGCACGCTGATTGATGCAATTCACAGAGATGATGTGACTTGCTCTTGCGTCACTGACCACGGAGAATGCAGCGTACCCTTAGAGAGGCATGAAGTGAAAACGTTCACTGCATGTAATAACACATTGATAAGGCAGATAAGTCTTGTGTGGCCGTGCCAACGAACGTGTGTTCTACTTGCATACTGCTGAAGCAGCCTCTGTCGTATTTGTTTAGGCTCTGCAGCTATCGGTGACACACGCTGACGCACACATTCGCACACACTCAGACACCTTTCTTTTTACCCTGGAGGGTCTCAAGCCGCGGTGTTTGGTCAAGAGAGATTCTCACCTCAGTCGTGAGGTGAATTCAGCCGGGCAGGACTTTGAGCTGCTGCCCTGGTTATCTCGACCATTTGGATAAGAATCTGAGATAAAAAACATTTGTGCGCAAAACATTTGTGTGCATATCTTATTTGGACAATGATGATGGCATCATGATGTACATAGAGTGGGAGTAACCGAAGCTCTTTGGCACACGAGGCATTCATTGTATTTTATTAGTGTTCTACCTGCATCTACATCTACCTGCCTTAAAAGTGCAGGTAGATGGACTTTTGTTACCATTTAATGAAGCCGGTTTAGCGGTTTTTGTTCTGTTTCAAGTCTTTGTGTTCAGTCAAGGCTGTTGGCAGAAGCATTAATATTGAATGGATAGATGTGAGAGTGGTACCAACATCCTCTGCTAACTCTGACAGATAGCATATAAGCGTCTCATCCAAAATGTTGAACTTTGCTTTAAAGGTGCAATATGTAAGAATTGGAGAAATCAGCTTCAAACATTGCTGCTAACTGCTGCTAACACACAGCTAGCTGCCGATAGCTAATACGCTCAGTTAATTGTTCGGCTAGCGGACGTATTAGCTGACTGCCCGGACTGGGAGCTCAGACCATAGTGTCTGGACCGAAAGTGTTTTGGAGCGCCAGTGCATTACATCCCATTGTGATTACAGAGTTAGGCTACAACGAAAATTGGCTTCAAAGCATGGCACTACCCCTAGGGGTTACAGCTTGACCCATACAACTGACTAAAAGTAAAATCAGTGAAATCTTTGACAGTTAAAAATCTGTCTTTTGCAAGTCTGCCAACTTTATGGAAGCACAGTTCTAAACTGTTGGAGCATCTCTTTAAATTGAATAAGACTGCAAGTCAAAGTAAATTCAGTTCAGCCGTTGGATCTCCACAGGTAATCAGGACGTAAATGTTATATTAACCTCTGGATTGGGAAAATCTGATCACATGCTCCAAGACACATGAACAGCTTGAAGGGTGCCCCAGAGTGCAAAGCAGAACCTATGTAATAATTCTATGTATAGCAAACATCAGGAATAATCACATCAAATCAAAATATGTACCTAATCTGAGGCCCCTCTGGACATCTGTTGCCCAATCTGTCTCCAGGCCATTCTTACACGTCTGAAACATGGTCAGCTCAGGGTTTTTATCCGGACAAACAGCTTAAAAACATTACATTACTCACATATCATGCTGATTCCCGTGGCTGTACTTTCTCCAACACTCCCTCCACGTCACACTGTTAAACCAAAAAACGATGGCAGGCAGCAACTAGCAAATAACAAGGATGAGTGAAGCTCAGAGAGTCCATAAAACCTCACAAAAACACTCAGACAGATGAGATAACAGCAAACAGCATACAGCAATCGTGCCGCTGTTACTTTTGAGAATTTTCTGAGAACACATTTTGAGGTATAATGTTCCCGTTGCTCCGCGAGAGCAAGACTCATAAATACACACAGAAGGTAATGAACCTCTTCCATCATCCAAATATTGACTAGGAGCATGGACAGCTGTAACAGCCAGCCCTTTTTCACACAGTGGATGTAAGTGATGACATTTGAGTCAGAGTACCTTTGCAGACTGAAATAAATGTTCACTTTTAAGTTCAATTCAGGTCACATGTTTTAATTTATCATACAAGACTGTGTGTTGCCTGAATGTAACACAAGCTAAGTCCGCTGTAAAATAAATACTTTGGCTCGATATTTTCTTTCTTGGCGAGAGCTATTAGAGGATCGATAACACTCAAATCTGTCCTTTAAACATGAAGCTAGAGCCACTATACAATTAAATTAGCTTAGCATAAAGATTAGAAACGGGGAAACAGCCTGGCTCAGTCCAAATGTAAAAAGCACCTTTATAGGCTCATTTTTGCTCAACATTAGATACAGATATGGTACAGATGTTTCTGAATGTTCTTTGAAAGCTCACGGATACGGATCATGAGCAGTACCTCCGGTAGTCGTGGGCGGCAGTGTAGCAAATTGTTCTAGTGAGACACAACCACAGGACAAGAGGAGAAAGTTTTAATAATGGCGTAACTTTTTGAGAAGAGGTTATGTGAGCAGTTACTTCAGTTACCACAGAAGAGCTGGGAGGAAATTGGATGGGTATTATATGCAAGTTGAATAATAAAGTGGAGGTCCGTGACCGATTTAATTGTAGGCAGTGACGGTTATATTGTTTGAAATGGATGTATCTATTTTTGCACGTAAAGGGAGCATAAATGAGCCTTGAGCCTTACTAATAAAAGCTTTATATCTTGTTTGTTTAATTGATTTTACTGGAGGTTAAGTGAAGACTGTCATATCCAGGAGCAGTGATTTCCTGGGTTTTTTTCATTATAAGAACTCCTCTTGCACGTAAATTCCCATAAAACAGCAACTTGTTCATTATTTCAATGAATTAAACGCGAATGAGTTCATTTCTGAGGTTTAAAGATGTCCGTCCCCCCCCACCCCTTTTAGTCTCCATGCTAATCTAAGCTAACCGGTGCAACTTTGCAATGAATTTCTAATGGTGAATTCAGTTTTCAGACAAGAAGACAAGCAGGCAAGAAGTGAGGCAGTCAGACAGGGAGAGAAAAGTAGGCAGGCCCTCGGGGAACATCCAGGCAAACAGGCATGCAGGCTGGGATTCAGCAAAGCAAGCAAGAAGAGTGCTAGTGTATGAAGCTGTCTGGCCCCAAGGCTCGGCAAACTCACAGGAGTGGAAGGGTTATGCTAATACCATGCAAAGGGTGTACGCTGTGTTCCTCTTTGGTACTGTGGCATCAAAACATCATACACTGGGATAAACAACAGGAAAATGAATACATATTTACATCTGTAATTTGTTGTAGTAGTTTAGTCTGTAATCTGTAAACCCCAAAGGATGAACGGCTTTCATTCCTTGGAAACACATGAAAAACGTCAGAGCATGCTGCATAAATAGCCTTTCTCCACCGTCCGTCCTTAAACAGATATGACAGCTTACAGCCACAGAGGCAGCAGCTGACACACACAGCAGACCACACTCACTCCACTGGGGCCTTATTGGAAGACAAGGCGGCGATCAATAAGTCGGCTTTGGGACAAATATACTGCAGCGGGGGTAGATAAGTACCTGGAAAACCTCTTTCGGTCCAAAACAGACCGTATTTGTTCCACTGCTGTGCGCCCAGAGTTACTGCAAAAGCTGTTGACAGCACCGTCACAGAAGGGGAGGACAGAGATGTTCTTCATGGTGTGAGGTGTGGGGACTCAGTGTTCTGCAAAGGTTTGCCCAAAGGGATAAACACACGGTTAATATTACACATCTAGAGATGTAAAAGCACAGGTGCACAGAGAGTCCACATTGCCTGCTGAGTTGAATGCAAATTCAGTTGTTTGAAATGTTCTTGAATGTGAGGACTTGCTGCTTTTATTTTGTCCCATCTGTTAGTTGAGACAGATGGTTGACAAATCAAGACGTTTTAGAGCATCACATTTAGCTCTGAGAAATCACACTGGGCCTCTTCATTACAGTAGTGTTCTCTCTCACGTTATCGTCGCACTGACATCTGTCTCATCACTACTCATTATTTTAAAACTATCCAATTCAACCGAATTATGACAACAACAAAAAAAGTTACAATAAATATAGTGACTCAGGAGTCTGAAGCTAACGAGGTATTATTTAATCTTGAAGGTGCAATATTAAAGAAATTGCCACCTGCTGAATTCAAACACCAAACAAATTTGGGGCAGCGTATCACCAGAGTAATCGTTAACTGCTGCTAACTTTAGGTGCTATTAGCCAGTGCTATTGGCCGTGCACTTAGCTGCAATGGGCACCAGAGCAGGAGCCAAATTAGTTGGCCATGGAACAGGGCTCAGCACCCTCCTTGTAAGCACGACCTCACAGTGGTGAGGTGTAGGGTTGTCACCACAGCAGGGGACAACATTTTCCCACGAACTAATAAGCTTGTAACAACACCAGCTTTACTAATAAAAGACGCTCGCTGTCTGTAGAGCGCTGTATTAGTTTACTGCTAATGCAAACCGAACATTTCCCACTGCTGCAGCTTCACACTGAAAGTTTTTAACTGGTGAAACACAAGTTGACCTCCAGGTGACAGGCTGCACACCTTCCACTTCTCAGTGACGTAACTGACTCTTTCTCCCTCATTAACAATAGGAGGCTCATTGTTTGCAGTGGATTTAAATCTGCGCTTTCAAATTAGGTGCTTTTGCTTTTCACTTTGAGAACAAATCCTCCGCCATCTTTGCAGGTCAACTCTCCTTACCCTGCCTTCACATGATGAGTAAATTGTGACTCCTGCTAGAATGTAAAACCTGCAAATCTAATTGTAACATTAGCGTCATTTGATGAGTATTGATCGTTTTTAAAAAGGCAACTGTGGGGACAGTGGGCAAGTTATGTAATTGGTGAATGCCCGACCACAGTGTAACTCTGGTAACACCAAAAAGGGGAGGCATCAGCTGTTCTGTCAGACTATCACCTCTTGAGATACGAGGCACTATTACAGGACAGGATGCACTGGGGCTGGCACATTAGCATGCAAACTTCAGTAGATATCTCTGCAGCGCATAGATACATAGACTTCTTTGACATAACATCAATACTGCTATAATTATACTGTTGAAAATTTTAGTTAAACAAAAATTATTTCATATTACACATTTAAAGCCTCACTGTGGCAGATTATCGGTTTGTGGTGACGGACATTAAGCACAAACTTAAAGCTTTCTTCATCCATTGACAAAAAATAAGAGACCAAGCTTCACTTTTAATAAGCATATAAAACTCAATCAGAGCAACGCGCACAGACAAATTCGATTTGATGTCATGCTAAGTGAAAGCGGACTGTGTTAAGATGGCACAGTGGCAGCAGCACACTGGCAGCATGTCACTTTTCTGCTAACCCCAATCATGGTGTCTATTATTTAAATTTTAAGCCGAATCATACTTCTTCCCTTCTCACACTGAAGAGCTCTTAATAGGAGGAGAAAAAAAGACAGAGATGGGGACAGAGGAAGATTAGATTGTTATTAGGGCAACCAAATACCCACAATTATCTAAAACACCAATGATTATTCTCAGAGAGCCATCTGCTCTCTGCCGACAGACTCGGTTCCCTGCTCCTCGCTCTCGTTATCAAGGACTTAACGGACCACCTGGGTGACACTTTGCTCTGGCTAAATTCACTCTGCGTAATCGCATTTGAAAAGGTTCAAGAGATGCGACCAAGCAAAATTAGATTCACCTTCATCAAGCTTCTGCACATTGCCACGTATTTCCACGTCTCACATCAGGGAGGTTTTTCATAAAGTAAATAGTGGAACAAATGTGTAAAGGCTGACATTTTGCTTCCTCTCCTTTGTTTACCCCTTGTGGCCTCTTTCCCCCCTCCAGCACCCTCTGCTTTCTCCCATACAGTCAGCACTTTTGTTGTCCTTCACCGGAAAGTTTCCAGGGTGCTGTCACCCTTCTAAGTGAAGACACGTCGAGGTGGTCTGTGGTCACGAGTCACAACCACTAATGTTAAAAAAAAACCCAAACAGAAACAGTCAAACTACTGTTGCACAAGATGGCGCCACTGCCTGGAAGTCATGATCTGGTAAATTACAGCAAAGAAAAGCAATTACCATTAATTTATTTCCTTTCCTTATCTGCAGTAGCCTCTCCTGTGACTGTGTGTAGCGTGACTCTGCCATTTTAAAAAGCCTCACGAGTCCTCCTGACAGTCACTGCAGAAGGAGACAGCACAACTTTTTGAGACGTTGTTTTATGTCGTGCCACCTTTGATTGTGGCATAGTATGACAGCTGAGGCATCCTGTTGGACTCTGCAGTTCCCTGCAGCGTTTTAGCGTCCTTAATTTCATTGTTTCAGTTTGCCAGCCAGCAAGTTAACTGTTTGATTCAACCCCCCTTGTCTATCAGCATGATTTCCAACTGCAGCAGGCAAAGAAGCTCAGAAAAAACCCACTGTGCACTACCTTACTAGCACCAAATGGCAAACATACAAAGTTAGCAACTAGCTTGTAAAAAGACACTTTTACAGATGCTTTCAGTGTGACTAGATGTTCCACTCACATGGACGATAAGCTGTTAAGCAAATGAAACTCTACTTTAACTCTATAAATGGTCAATTTAACATTCAAACAGCTATACAGGCAGAATAAATGTCACTGCACAAATAACAAGGGTCCATTAAACTAATTTATGGAATCGCTGACACTGTTAGATCTAATTGAGACTGAAGTTGTGACACATCCATGTAATGAATTACAGTCCGAAGTACGGAAACATCCAGATTTAATTGGACATTTCAGTAATTCTTATTAACACCATGTGTGGGTATGGCAGATATAAACAATTAGTCTGATTATCATTTGGCAACTTGAGGAAAAATGTTCTTCGCAATGGTAAACATGAACACAGAAACAATCAAATAAGATTTGAAAAAAAAAAAAAAACACATTGCATATCTTGTGGTGAGGAGCAGGAACAAACCCTGCTCACTGACTCACCTCATTTGTGTTACACATATTTACAGTGATGAGTCGTCTCACACATTCAGCCTGATAATGACCTAGTTATCCCAGCCTCTTCCACAGTTAAACCAGAGAGGACCTGCGAGGGTGGCTCGGAGACAGACAGGGGTTGTTGGAACTCATCATGGTGGAGCGTGATCATCCCTTCGCTCCGAGGGCTCTGCTGTCCTGTCGCCTGCTCTCATCTCTGCTGCATTCAGTCGGTCAGATTCAGAACTCATTAACCACGCTGCATATATACGGAAAGCCACAGACTTTTAAATGATTTCTGTCATTTGTAGTTGTACAGATGTCAGCTTCCTTTTTTTCTATGTTTGAAAAGCTCTCATGTTTGCCAAAGCACAGCTGAGTGTTACTCAATAAAGAGTTCAGGGGCTGTTGGTTGGTGGTGGTATCATTATGTGCCACTTCAGTGCAGAAGGACTTGCTAATATCTAACAGACAGGTCAGTGTGCTCTCCTGTTTGCTGGATGTGATTGTGTGTATGTGTGTGATGGAGTGGGGGAAGCGTGGGTGTTGGACAGAAAAAGAGCTGTGTAAAATATATACTGTTCTATGTCTGAAATTATATAGAGGCGGTATATAAAAGGTTTTCATCCCCACTGGAAGTTTACATGTTTAATTATCTTACAAAGAAGATTTTATATGGCTTTTTTTAAGTTTATCAACAGAAAAACAAACCTATAAAGTCAAAGTAAAAACAGATTTAAATGCCCTAAAAGTCAGTATTTAATGGATACAGCCTTGGCAGCAGTTCTAACCTTCACAGGTCTCCATCAGGGGCAACATCTGGGCACTGACTCTTCTAATAAAATGCTTTGTGAAGTTGCACGGACGTAGTGAGTGAAAAGCCTTTTCCAAGTCCAGTCAAAACTCTTAATTGGATTGAGTTTGGACTCTCTGGGGCATTGACACATTGCCTTTTTGCTAGTTTCCATCATCTACCTTTGAATTAAAAAAAACAAAAAAAAACATGTATATGTTCCTCTACAGGTTAAGAAAATGCATTTCTTGTGATGAAAATCATAAAAAAAAATCCCTCTATATAAATGAAATAAAGTATGGTCCACTAATATTTTACAGAGACATGCTTTTCACATAGCAACAACTCACAGTTCATTATCCTGCAGATACAGAGAACCACATCGAGGTATAGTCAATTTTAAGTGGATTAGAATGGAGCGTTGCTAAATAACACATTCCACCAGGTGACTTACAGCAGAGGATGCCAGACTTTTTCATGAATGTGAAATGTATTGAATCTGTTATGTGGTGATCCATCTTACTATAATGCACTGAATCTTGTACACAACAATCCTTCTCTAGTCTGTTAAACAGCATCTCCTACTGGTGAAAATAGCTCATTAAAGTCAGGTCTAAGCTTCAATTAATTTAAATAGGAAAAATCAAAAAGCCAGCAGACTCTAGATAGAGGTCTGTGTGTTGTGTTTCCTGTAGTATCGTCAAGGAAATGTATGAGGAAATACATTTATTGCCAACCATAAGGTTAAACAGATTAGAGTTATTTCGACCTACGCATGTGGTTCCTGGTTTTCCTTTAATAAAAGCACCTCTACTCGACCATGCTTCCAAAAGAGGAAGTACAGATCATGCACAGGTTTATTTACTAGGAGATTACAGGTTAACAGCTTTGTTTGCAATGCAGCCCAAACAAAGCTGCAAAAAAAAAAAAACTAAGTCTTTGACTGGTTGAATTAAAAAATAAAGTAACGCAAAAAGTTTCAAAATTCAGTTGTTCCCTATCCTGCATGTTTCATAAGTTTCCCTGCTCCAACACATCTGACTGAAATGATCAGCTCATCAAGCTCTGAAGCCTGATACTGACCCATTCATTTGAATCAGGTGTGTTGGGGGAGGGAAACATCTAAAATGATGCGACCAGGATGGATAATCACTGGATTATTTGCAGCCAATATTGGTTTCCTATAAACCTTGCTATAACTACACAATTTTGACTGCCGCTGGGAGAATAGTCACCCAGGAAAATATGGGTTAACTGGCGATCCATTTCTTTTATAGACTGATGATTGAATAAACTGACGTTTTGTCCTGTGTTGTCATCCCTGACTGAGGAGAAAAAAAAAAAAAAAAGAGCCAGTTGTCCAGCAACTTAATAACCGTAACTCATAAAAAAGCAAAATGACACTGCTTCAGAGTACATTGATCGTTTATTTTCATATAAATACATATAAAATACTATAAACATTTCATGTCACATCATTGCTTACAGTATTACTTTCTTGAACGATAAGGAATCTGACAAGGAAATGAACATCTGTAAATCTTTAGTGTTTATGGGCTTGCACCTGAATAAAAAAAAGAGGTGGAACTCTTTCCACCCCCATGCCAAGCTCAATCCTGTGTCCTCAATCACCAAAAGCAACAGAGTGTTACATTCACTTTTCACTTAAGATCATCATAGGTTTATATAAAAACTACTCCACAGACCTCAGTCCGAAGACACTGCCTGACTCCAGCCATCTGAAGGCCCTGTTACAGAGCGTCAACACATGAAGCGAAATACTTAAAAGCCAGCAAGCGAGGCTGCTCGTGTTTTTCGGCTGGCTAAATGATTCCATGCAATTGTGCATATTACGGTCCTGTGAAACTGTTATTTTGCAGTGTGCCTCAGTAAGGAAATAGCAAAACTTTAGTTCTGTTCTGGAGAACCACATCGGGCCGTCAGCCCTCCTCTCTGGTTATCTCAGTCACACCAAAGCTTCATAGGATGATTATTAAGTCAGGGGAACCCATTGTGAGAAGTTCTTTCACTGAACATCTGTACCATCAGCAGTGGTTGTGACTCAAACCATAGATAGGTGGGCATGTATTTGTGATCACAGCTAAAAAACACCCTGTTCTGCATGCATTAACCATTTAACATGTGTATTTTGAACACCACATTGACTCAGAACAGTCAACATCATTTTAGGTCAAGTGAAATAAACAACCTTTAACTTTTCAGTGCGCAGCTTTAAAAAAAACAAAACAAAAAAAAAGAACTGGATTTCCTAAAAGCCTTCAGACAAGATCAAATCAAGCATAAAACGTGATCTTAGCATTAGAACCTTTTTGAAGAGACCCAGCTTGACTGTACAATGAGGGTCTGACAGGTTTAAAGCCCTTATTCAGTGTGAATAGTGAAGTTGATTTCTGACAAGTAACATTTTTCCTTCAACCTTACTGTAGCAGAAAGAGGGATATTTGCAAACATCCATAGAGGAACTTTACCTTCAGTGTAAACAAACAAAACATTATTTTTTTTAAAAACACCAACGTTTGGGGTCAATATGCCTCTTAAATATAACTTTGGTCATAATTTAAGGATTGTCTGTTGCAGTTGCAAGTAGAAAACCAATCAAAATAATATAGACCAAACAAACTGGGGTTGAACCCTAATCTGCAGTGGTTTGCTTACGTACATGAGGTCAACCCTGAAACCTCCTGATGAGCCGAGTCTTGCGTCACTCGTCTTTTTCATGACTGGCGTTTCCATTCATGACACCGTTGGAGTGGTGTGCCCATGTCTGAGCCTGCAGCACTTTAGGCAGCCTCTTGCCCTTGGTGTAGGCGTGGTACCAGAAGTTGAGGAAGAGGAACAGGAAAATCATGCCGTACAGACCGATGATGTAGATGAAGATCGGGAACTGGTAGGGGCAGTCCGACATGAAGAAATACTGGCAGATGTGGCTGGTAACCATGACAAACTGGATCTGGGAAGCAACAAGGAAGAGAAAGGTCGATTCTATTGCCAGGATTCACTACAGGTCTTCGTCAAGTACACTTTGAGGACATAAGATAAAAAAATAATATATAAAATTTAACACTCTACATACCAGCTGAATGGTAGTGAGGTATTTCTTCCACCACAGGAACTTCTGGTAGCTAGGGCCCATGGCAGTCAGGCCATAGTAGGTGTACATGAAAACATGGACGACACAGTTAAGCATGGCGTGGAATGTCCCCATGCCACCTGGGAAAAAAATAAAAAAGGGAGTGCATCATTAACAATAGCCACAAAATGTTAAAAAGAAACTAATATTGCTTGCAGTTTATAAAAAAAAAAAAATAAAAAAAAACACGGCAAAAACTGTCCAATTTATATCCAAGCCTCTCATTACACTTTTATTTATTAGAAGGAAGAAACACTTTGTTTTCATCTTTTTTTTTTTACTTGTTTTTGAAGTGGCACATCTGATCCTGCGAAGCTGAAATCCTACCTGCTGCAAACCGAACTCCAAACCACCATGTGAAGGGCATGATTGAGTGGTGATAGACATGAAGAAATGTCACCTGGCTATTCTTCTTCCTCAGCACAAAGAAGACCTGGAAAGGCACACTAGTTCAGTTTGTCGTTTGGTGACAGATTTACTGCAACACAATACACAAGGAAGTGTTTCTAACTCGCGTCTGACAAGTATTTTGTGGCTTACCGTGTCCAACATCTCAATGAACTTTGAGAAGTAGTAAAGCCAGCAGGTTGCTGCCATCTAGAGGGGACAGATAAGAACACTTCAGTGCTGGTTCAAAAAAAAAAAAAAAAATGACATCCAGATCTTATACTGGAGTTTTGGTGCCAAATTTAAATGCTGCAATACATCCAGATGTGGAGATGAGTGGCTTACCCTTATAGCCTGTGGTGAATCGGAGTAGTTGACCAGGTCGCAGCGAAACGTGTATCCTGTTCCCCATCCTGACATTATAAACTGAAGAGAAGAACAGTACAAAGTGTGGTTATTCACCACTGTGCCTTCAAAAACTTATCTGTAGGTGAAAGTTTTACTTGAATTTTTTTTGGTTTTATTTGATTTTTCTTAGACACTTAAGAATCGTTGCTGGTAACATAACGTTTGACTGTCATACACAGTAGAGCTGCACCATGTGTAACAGGAAATGCAGTGCATTGATAAATTAGGAGATCACAGAAAAAAAAGTTTAGTCATGTTTAAGTTATGCAGTTCTGAGGCAACATACAGACTACACCTGCCAATCTGGTTCAACCTCAGCAACAGAGTCAAGTTTTAAACAGTCCATGAGTATTTCACAAGACTGCCGATGGCATGCGTCGCTGCCTTGTTCTTCAAAAAAAAAAGGAGCTGAAGCAAAAAGGATAACTCACTTCATAGATCATGTAGAGCGAGAGCGCCACCACACTGAAGTTGTAGACTATGAGGAGTCCTTTGAGGTCGAAGGCTTTGCGGTTCTCCATTATCCGAGGCCCCAGCGACGTGACGAAGTAAATGTACGCGGCGATGATGAGCGATTGGGGGAGAGGAGACGACATGAGAGGCCATTTCTCCGTCCGCCAGTCTGTAACAGAAGCATGTGGACATGATGGTGAGATCAACAAGGTTCATGCACAGAAACAAACCCAAAAACTGATGACAGCGTCAGGTTTTAAATGATGTGTTTGAATGTGCCGAGACTAACCTGCATTTTGGATGAACTCATCATAAATGAGTGCGGCTGAGGACTTAATACTATCAAACTCCATCTTCTAGGCAAGATCCTCGCAATTCACCTAGAAGAGCAAAGCTTAGAAGGTCAGTTTAGACAAGAGTTCAAGAAACAGTCAGCAAAATTTGTGTTCATGGAAGGCAAAAAGGTCTTTGTTTACAGAAATTCTCACACATTCAAAAGCTGAACATCAAGTTTCATGTTGAGGAACTATCAAGGTTGCTAACAGCTACCATTTCCCCCACTTTGACAATAAACTCCCAAAAGGAAGTCTACCTACCCAACAACCAAAAACAAGTTTGACCTGAGCTATTCAGCTGAAACTAACCGCACTTGGTATCATTTGTTCCCCACACAACTGGTATCTGATAAGATCACAAACATTTAGTCATTGTAGTTGTACTTGAACAGCACACTGGAGCGGCTGAAAGACTGGACTGTATTGGGCGGGGAGGGGGAGGGTCACCGGGCCATTCTTTGCTGCCCCTCTGAGCGGACAAAGCCAAGAGTGTACGGGCAGTACAATGGGTCGCACTCAGTGTCTCAGAAAGAACAACAGTGCGAGTAGAAGTTATTCAAGAAAATGTACACATGGCTACGGTAGAAATTATCTGTTGGTCTGTTGTCATGGTGATCCGAGTGTGAAACATTTTGAAAGTTGTCCTCCGACTCTGTTGAACACTCTTTGATGTGTAGCCTAAAAAGAAAAGCTGACAGGACGAGGGCAAATCCCACTGTGTAATGTTCTCTCAGCGTAAATTGGCCAATTTTATAAACTGAAGGTTAATGGGACTAAAATTTTCCCCCAGTGATCCTGGTGACAGTGCTGCAGCCACTATGGGTGACCCTACAGTCAATGGTTTGTATAAAATGTACCATATAGATAAGACTTTCTTTACATGGGGCTGATGGCTGGCAGACTGTCACAGGGTTCATACTTGCTCCAGTGGGGTAAGTTTCACAATGACAGGCTTGACTGGTTCATGATAGATGCCTCAAAGTATGGGAACCATGCCAAGAGGGACCTTCTCTTTCTCAGACACTCACTTCAAAAAACACAACAAAAGTCAAATAAAATCTAAATTAAAAACTGAAATGAGTGAAAAAAAAAGTAAAATATTTTTTTAAAAAGTAAAAAAAAAAAAAAAAAAAAAAAAAAAAAACTATCAACCCAAGGCCTGTTAGGGTTTCAGGGGATATAACCCTACGTGACAGGTTTTCAAGGTGTGTCAACAGGAACTTGAACAAGGCATGGGTAAGTCACTGGGTGAACCGTGAGAGAAGGCATGGCGGTCTGGAGTCTGAACGCTAATGAAGACCTGGCAAGCCTTGACACGCCAATTAACGTTGGAGCCGGGGATGTAAAGGCTGCTACTCCCATGGCACACCTCGCCATTTTGTGTCTGCAGCAAGGCGACCTCCCAAGATTTACAGAGAAAAAAGTACATGGAGTACATTTTACTGGATGTGTGGATGACGTATTACATTTATACTGGTTCATTCTAGCACATGTAGAAGTTACTTAAGTTTAGTGACCACCTGAGGCATCCAAATGCATAAGTTTTGCTAGTTTTTATCCAATATTAGCTGTTTTCAGTCCTCAACAAGGGGCCATGCTGATGTGAACCAGGTGACGCAATTGATGAAAAAAAGAGTCCAGCGGCTCCCATCCCCTTCATAATGACAGGAAATGTTTTCAGCGGTCGTGGCCACGTTTTTGCGTCGACGCCCCGCTGCTCTCTTTACTTTTCCCGTCAGGTATTTTAGGTTTTTTCATCAGTAAGTAAAGTGAAATGACCAACCTGTAGCGCTGCTGCTGCCGCTGATACTCAAGGAAATTCCCTTTGCGCAGTCAAATGTGTCTGTATCCAATCTCCCGGCTCACCTGCGCCTCCTCGACAGGTGTGTTTCCTGCTCTGTTCACGCGCTGACAGAGCGCGCTCCTTATGGCAGCCATCGGGGGGCGTGGTCCGGGGTCCAGACAAGCCTCCTCGCCCGCTGATTGGCCGGTTTGCTGCCCAACAGAGCCAGATTCAAGTTCATTCTTCAGTGATGGCTCATCGAAATGACTTCTCAACAATTAACTATCCTCCTCCGACGTCATTGCTCAACGGTTTCAGGCCAAAAAAAAGGTGGTGATTACCATAAGTGCTGTTTTTTTCCACAGCGTCTCTAAAACTACAGCATGATTACACAAGTCAATCAAAGAGATAGAGTAGTATTTTCAGTGTTTTTATTATAAGACAAGAGACAGACAAAGAAGACTGTACAATTCAAGACACTTAAGGCAATTTGTCAAAAAGACATCTGAAACAGTATCCTGGATGGATCAAAGTCACTGGAGTGATAGGCAACAAGTAATAGTCTAATAAAAAGGGGTGACAATGTTCATCACTGTACTGTCTTTTTGTTATTTGTGGGGGTTTTGTGGGGGTTTGCGGAGACGGGTGGGGGCTCATGTGGGTCCAAGGTGTATGAATATGTAAAACTGACGGTGGGGTGGTGATGGAGAAAAAGGTTTCAGTATCACTCCTCACTGCTAGTTTCAGCAAGAGCTAACAGCAGAACTTGCAGAACAAATGCCAAGTGTGTCAAGAGGACAATGGGTGTTTCTCACATGTGAGGATCATGGGCAGTCCCTTGTCAACACACACACTGAAAGACTGACACCACACACTGTCCCTTTAAGCAAAGTATTACAAAACGTTACAAAGCTTATTGTGTGAAATGACAGTAAAGATGCGTTCTGATGTCGCAAAAACTTTAAACAGTAAACAGAGTGTAATTTGCACAATGTCAGATAATGACTTATTGAAAAATCAAGTAGAGGACCTTTGCAACATAAAGCTCTTCTTGCATACCAAGGACCATGTGGGCTTTACGTTCAAATAAAAAAAATAGCAAAATAAAAAAAACAAAACTGTATCAAATGTACAAAAAACCTTCATAACATTGTGCATATTTATAAAGTCGTACAACTATTTACACATTTCATTTTAAGGCCTTCGTCTTTGACAGCGATGATGAAAGAAACGGGACATTTCCTTGAACCCACGTTTCCGAGGACCTGACAAGTTAATGGTGATGGATGTGTGCTAGTTTGCATGGTCACACACACCTCTACATCTACTTTCAAAACGCATTCAAAACACCAGCGTTAATCTTCATCACTGCTCCACGCATCCTGAAAGGCAGGGTTCACTGAAGCCTGGCCCACAGCACTCTGTAAGGAATAAAGGACATTCAGCTCAATATCAAGTCGTATTATTTAAATAGATCCATGATAAAAACATACACATATCACACATTTGACATATCACAACCATGTATGGGGAACAAAAAAACATGGCGGGAAACCATTAATAGTTGTGCCGACTAGTTACACTGGACACAAACGGAAGCTATTTGTAATTTGATAAGCATTACGAGAATGCAGAAATGGCCAGACACGGCTAAGTAGAAGTGAATGAGGTTTCATTATTTAAATTCCTAAGATGAGACATCACCCATCTATGATCTCATGTGCGACATGGCGACAAAATAACCAAATAAAAGTTCAGAAGACACAGACTTTAATCATTGTGTTCACTGAGATTTTTATTAGAATACAAAATAATGATAACATAATGAAAACACTTGAAATAGAGTTAAAATTGTTCCTAACACATCTGTTTAGTTTATTGTTTCCTACCGTTTTTACACTGTTCGACTCTTCTTCCACATCTGCGGCACGAAGGACAGGAACCCACGCCAGGATGTTACAGTCTTTACCTCCGCTATACAACTCCTACACACAAAGAACAAGGACACTTTGGTTCAAACACTTACTTAACATCCAAACAATGACATCAGCCCCAGGGGAAATCCCGTATTAACAAGCGTGATGTGGATCAGGAGTAAAATAATTAATCAGCTCAAAAGGGTCCGCGCAATGTAAGTGAACTCATGGGACACATTGCCAGTGCCATGGGAATGATCAGTGTCATTACATCCGATGAAACGGACATGGATAGGACTAGGTGTCCTTTCCTGGAACTCCTTGGAGTGACAAGCAGCTGAACTGCATTCTTGTCTCACACATACAAAGCCCGTGTTTGTCACCGGATGTTGAATTGGCTAATATAGAGAGCGTGGGTTGGAGATCCCTCTACAATCGTTTTGATTACATGAGGTTATTAAAAGGTACGTGAGGATAAATACATAACAAATAAAGAATTTTACAGGTTAAATATATCAGATCTTGAACAGCAGCAGACAACTATCTGCTATGTAAAGGCGTAAACAGTAATGGCATGCGGAACAGAAAATGACATCACTTTCACTCTGCTTGTGTTGTGATCTGAGCTTCTCTGTTCTTTGTTTGGTAGCCAGGCTGGCCACATGTGCACGAGTGTGCACGTGAGCCTCTCTCCGTCCTCTCCACCTCCATTTTCAACATTGCAGCCTGGTATGAAACTCTCATATTATAGCTTAACATACAGTACAGCTACAGCTTTGTAAGCAGATACCATTTTCTTTTTTTCCTACCAACTCTACTGAGTGAACAATGCATGCATTTGTTTAGGTCTGAGGTGGCTCTTGTGGCAATGAATTTCATATATTTCACCTCTAACAGCTTTGTATTGTCAAGAATGATATGATCAACAAGCATCATAGTTGGACTTTAAGATGCTTCAGGAGCTGACTGATTGCTGCCAACGGCTTGAATGAAAACAAATACTAGTTTTAGTCAGACATTACTGTGAGGTAAATATTTGGCCATTTGTGGGATTGGCAGGTTTGTTTAGTAAGTACCTTGTTAAAATCTGTGTATTGATATTGGAATCATCAAATATGGGCAGGAGAATAGTGCATATTGAATCAGCTTTTTAAAAAAAAAGAAAGCCCTAGGCTTTGTTTTGTCTTCCGCTACTTAAAACATCAAACGTACTTGTTATTTTTAAAGATATTGTTAGAAAAGGCTGTGTTCCTCTGTTTGTTACCTGCGAGGAAACTTGGAAAATTTAGGCTGATCTCATCTGTTTGCCAAAGTCAACTCCCTTTATCCTCAGATAGATTTGTCGGTATTTTGTCACACATCATCTGCCACTTACATACACAGAGCTTTTATTGCTTGTACATTTGGTTTTTGTTTGCATGTTTATCTTACATGTTTAACTTGTTATGTCAACAGGATCTGCACCTGTGATACTCTAATCTCGCAGTGCTGAACCTCATGTTTGCGGCTGAGTGTACATTTGTTATGTTGCTGTTTTGCATCACAGGGAGACACTCTTAATAACATCTTAATGATAGCCATTTTCTTTCTGACATCCATCAATCGTCACATGGCAAAAAGCACATGCAATGCTACAATAATGATGAAACTAAAGTAGCACATAGAGTATATTTGACTCTGCTAAAGGAGATGGCATTACACTTAAACCTTCACCATGTGACTCCTGAAAATAACAGAGCCACAGCTGACATTTAGGCTGGGAGCATTCACTTGGGTGTGACTGTATTTGCATTTATAGTAGCTCAATATAGCTTGGGAAATGTTGACTTGACCCTGTTATCTGTCCAGGGAAGTGGCTCATTTGAGACTCCCATGATGGTTGCCAATGTCTAATGGCTCTTACTGCAGTGACAACACCATGAAGAGATAAATTAAAGAGACGATGGGCAGAAAGAAAGTGACCTAAATTCTCTTCAGACCAGCTAGACCTGACTGGCAGAGCAAACACAAATACCTAGTTGGATGGAAACACAAACAAAGGCAGCTCTGCAGATAGATGGGTATCTTGGCCGGATGTGGGGGAACAGCCACCACCCTGGGACAGTGCGTCTCACCTGGTAGTCCGTGTGGAACTCGCAGCAGTCGACGTTGTTGTAGTGGCCCCTGAGCATCGTGACCAGCTCTCCCGTGTGGAGGGCATACACGGCGACCGAGCTGCCGCATGGCACGAACACAAACTCCGGGCTGCAGCCGCGTGACACTGTGAACTGGAGCCTTTTACGACTCTCGTTGCAGACCTTCCCGTAATTTACCTGAGAGACAAACAGTGAAGGCACATAAGGTTCAGATGTGTGTGTGTATACATGTGTGCATATGTCCAGATATAAACCACTTATGACACCAAACAATGTGTGTTGGTTTTATGGATAATTATCAATCTTTTTAATTTATTTTTCATAACTTTTTGTTACAAGCCAGCCATTAAGTGCATCAAAAAATACCCACTAGACAAACATGAAAAACATGTTCCCCTTTCAAAACACATTGTGTTCTGTGCATTTTCCTCATCCTTTCCTCCTTATAAACATTTGCAAAAGGCAATTTTTAAAATATTTTTAATCTTGTATGTGTATATCCTTGTTCACACGTTTTCAGCCTTCTTCTACCAGGCTTTTGCTGAGGCGTTGCTGCATTTCCTGACCTGTTACAGCCATTTTGAAATCAGTGGAATATAGAGGTCAAAAGCTCAACGGGATGCCTTATTTTTCACCTGAAAAGGACAGCCAAAAAATAAAACCACCATTTGAAGGCTTCTAAATCAGAATGACAGAATGAAACACCTCTCAGGTTATTCAAACCTGTTCAAAGCCTTCTCCAGGACTTGCAGAGACCTCAAAATGAAGACAAACAGGTACAAACAAGCACATTTCGTCACCTTGATGTTGTAGATTTATGAGGCTCAATTCATGTCTACGTTACACCATGAAACCTGTTTAAAGATTTGAATTAGGTAACGTTCTTGTGCAGCAGAAACCCCCACAATCCCACTCCTATCTTCGCCCAGGAGAATGTCATCTATCCTTTGAGTCATTCGTTGTCTTGAGCTAGCATGACAATGGAAAAAAGCCCACCGTGGCAACTGCAGTATGAGCCAGCAGAGCAGGAAATTAGAACAGGAGACTGTGAGAGCGGGTACGACTAATAGCATGGCTTTCTTTGCCATGGCTTTAGGGTAAGCTTATGTTCCTGTGGTGTGGTGTTGTGTAGGGCGTTGGATATACAAATGTTCCATTATTTTATGGAGACCCAATGCTGTAAAGACATCCTGTTGGTCCAGTCTGGACAAAAAAAAACAATTTGAAAGGGTTCAGTGTGAGACTTACTGTCACCTCTTTTCTATTATCATCACCAAAAACTAAAATATTCAAAGAGTGTGTCCTGAAGAGTCTGTGAGAGGAGTGATGTAAACGAGGCTGTCGAATTTAGTTAACAGTGGCAGCTTGTTGGCTGGTGCTTGTCATTGTTAACCATTAATTCCTGTATCACTTGTTAACATACTACTTTCTCCCACTTCAATATTCCTGACACAATCATTATTTTACTAGCTCCATCTGTTTTGCTTAGTTGCGTCCCAAATTGAAAAGTTTTAGACAGTAATATGTTAATATTATGTTAATAATAATTCTCCTGTGCCTCTGAAAACCGACAACAATTGAGGGAAAGTAATCATACTTAACAATTCTGAACCAAATTCAAGACTTTTTTTTTTTTTGGTAAAATAACCAAAAAAATAACTCAATTTGCAGACAATTTTCATACATATCTGAGAAATTTCAATCTCTCTTTTATATGCAGTACTAAGATGGCCTCAGTTACACTGAATGATGGACGCTGAGAAATAATAAAAATGTCATGCCATGTTGTAAAAATGTCATGTCTAGCAACCAATCACTGGAGGGCTGTGTAAAGATTTATCTTACTCAACTGGGTTGATCGGGTTGGATTCCTGTCCCAGTTAGAACCCGTGCAGCAGCATTTTGTATCAGCTCAGACTTTAAAGCTTTTAGGTAGCCCTGAGGACAAGACACTGTGACCTAATTTGCTAGTAATGAAAGTGAACTTAAGATTAAGGATGTCATAATCTATGGTGCTTGTTTGTTTCTGGCTTTCTTGAGAGACACAACAGAGACTGGCCACAACTGCCAAGAATAACTTGTTTCTTCCAAAACACATTAAACTAATATCGATCAATATTTTGTTATAAAATTAATCAAACTCTTCAGCTATATGTGGCGCTTTGCCTTACATAACTCGTGTTTTGGTTCGACAGCCTGCCTGTCGACTGTAAGGTTGTGTTTCTACAGAACATCATATGAGTGTGCACATGTATAAATTGCACTGAAACAGGAGCAAAGATTAAACTTGTGAAACTCCACATGTAATACTGTCTCATATTGCTGATATACAGGGACGTCCAGAACCAGTGCTGAGTGGTACTATCAAATTAAAAACAGGTGTCAAAATGAGCACTGGGATCCAGGAAAGACAGCTGGGCTGAGCCTGCGTTTCAGAGATCAAAACCAGACTGAAGGGTATCACGTAGGACATTTTGGGTATCTAGGAAGCGCCTGGGAAGGGCAAATGAGGTGCAGCTGCCACATTTGCAAAATCCAAAGTGTCAATCCAGGTAGGTTATGAGGACAAAGCATTTACACTCTCTTTCTCACACATACACACATGCATGCACAAACCTTACCAGTGTGTTTTCCCCCGTGGCACTATTCCATAGTCTCATACGGTCATCAGTTCCAGTCGTGAGGAGGTAGAGGCCATCACCCGTAAAGCACAGGCCGTTCGCTCTGCCATTATGAGCTGTGTTCACTGGTTAAACACAGGTAAAAACATGGTGACATCCATTTGTCATTGTTTTCCTCTTTCATCTTTATCAAGAACCAACAGCACATCTTTTATCAAATCACTTCTCATACTAATCAATCAACGACTCGAAAAACAAAACAGGAAACTGGTTTCTTCTAGACAATGCCCTCCTTTGCTCGTACACAAACAGGACCTCAGGCGAGAAAAACAGATACTGTACATGCAGAATGTTCACCTCTCCTCCAGAGAGCTGCTCGTTATGTTTACCTGTATGACTTGAAAGTTCATTTACATCACATTCAAAGGGAGGAAATGCCGAGGAGGCATATTACTTAATTTTCATCTTCCAAAATGTTTCATTAGAAGCATCAGTTACTAGAAAACTTGTTCTTAATTCCTCACAGTTTATTCAAATTGTAATTCAAGACGTTTTTGGGCTTAAGCGCACCACAGCTCCTGTTGTATGCATGTAGTATGTCTATGCAGCACAAGTGTAGTGTAAATGCTATCGTGTGGGGTTTCTTAATCGACATCTTGAACAGTAATTGGTAGATTATCATGGTTGAGGAAGAGTAAATATAAGACAGGGTGATGCACTGCATCACCTTCTGTACTTTTAATCTCTATATAAGAGCAAAATGTATCTACTGAGAGCACAGCTAACTAAGGCTGAATGAGGAAAAACACACAGCATAAGAAAGAGAAGGGGAGAGGTAACAGTACCTGCCTCAGAGGAGGCTTTTGTCTTGTCTCCATTATGCTGGTCCAGAGTGAGGAGACTACCGGAAGCCCGACGCACATCCCATACTTTCACTTTGCTGTCTGCACTTAAAAGGAAAAGGAGGGAATGCATTATTTTACACTCTCCTGGTTAATTTAAATATAATCTTCTAAACCATAGAAAATAAGCACAAGTTCAACCAAGTGCAATATAGAGATAGGGTTGCAACAGATTTTTTACAATATGATTACCATTAGTATTGTTATCTGTTACAATGAACCTTAAAGAAAACACACGTTTTTTTGGTTAAACAAACAATTATAATTACGGTAAATATTATGTCCTGACAGACATGAAACTTATAAATATATATAGACATTTTTAATAACACTAATATTTTACGCTATATCGCTGCAACCCTGTATAGAGATTGTTAGGCACAATACATGCTCAGACTAATAAACTTGATAGACACGAGTGTTGGAAGCCAGTGTTTGTTTTCAAAAGGTCAGTTTTCTACTGGGAATTTACATGCCGCGCTGTAATAGAATATCTGAGCGCCTCTCAGTGCCAGTTGTTTTCAAAATCACTTACAGTCCACAGAGACAACAGCACACTGATCCCAATTGGTTAATTAGCATGTCTAATGTAGCATAAAACAGGTGGGGACTGTATCTACCATATGCTTTACTGACAGGGCTACCAGAGTGCTGCAGTTAGCATGTGATGTGGTGACATTATCCTTGACTCAGGGTTGCGATGCGGCCAGATGGGCAGGAACTGAGATGACAAGAACTGCTGGGACACAGCATGGTGGGGATTGTCCTGTACCTGGCATTATTCACTGAAGTGGGCTCTGAGGGCAAACTAGCTGATGGTTTCAGAGGGTTAATCTCCAGTTAACGGTGCCTACCTGGCGGTGGCTAAGATGTGTTCGTATCTGGGCGACCATCGCACAGCCAGGACCTCTGCTCTGTGACCTGGAGGGGGATAGTTATTATTTATGTGCGTGAGAAAAAACACCAGGAAAGTAAGTGTGTGTATTTGTGCGCCAGGCCACTAACCCTGAAGAACATGAATCCGTGAACCAGACTTCAGGTCACACAGCTGGATTTTAGGGTTTTTGGTGCCGACTGAAACCGCAGAGACAAAGAAACAGTTGAGGGAGACTCAAAAGCCTGCCGTTATTTTTTTGTTTAAAACACTAAAAAGGGGGAATTACAAGGATTCTTAAAAGTTAAAAATGCAATTAAATCTTACAGTTTTATGATTACATTACTACTTATCAATACTGCAAACGTTTTACAGATGTTAATAAACATGTGGGTATAATCTGTGACAGCGTGTGTACAAGGGAAAGGTGTTCCTCAAGGTGACAAACAGGTTCTCACAGAAAAGGTGTGGTAAATATGAAAACTCGCTGATACTGTCTTCTGATAAACATGAGTCAACACACCCAGCATGTATACAAAAGGAGAAGGAGGACAAGGTTGTTGGTGAAATTTAACAGAGCAAAGAAGATAATCTGGATGTCATTAAAATCTAAATAGCCCAAATTATGCAGTATTAATGAGCTACAGGTGCTTTTCAGGAACAGATTCCCTGAAGAGTGTCTTGCTGGTTAAAACAGAAAACTCTAGGGGTGTACGCAACTTGTTTAATGAGCACATGTAACACCTCTGAGAGTGAAGGAAGCATAAAAAAAAACAGACACTGTGATTGTCCCAAGCTTAGAAATAGGTGTGTCAAAGACAGTGTGTAAGTAACAGGGAGCACCTGTGCACACATCTATGAGCACATACCCAGCAGGCTCGAGTAACCTGTTGGTCCAGCCTGGTGGCATGGTGACATCCCACCCAGATTCCTATGGTTTTTTTTCTCTACAGAAATCTGACTCTGAACCTGAATCCATTTGTACCCAGCTTCTGGCCCTATTCTGTCCCCTCCAGGTACATGTCACTTTATAACCCGGGGTAAAAACTGGAGTACAAAGGGTACAAAACCGGGGCGGTGTCTGTGGTGTGCTGCCTGGGGAGCACTGCTTGGAGAAACAAACTGACAAACGGGGTAACTAATGACATTTTTGTCTTATTTTCGGTGCTTTCTAGCATGCAATGAAAGAAATGTTAAGTCCAGCTGGTTTATTCAGAGATCAGCAAAAAACTGTGGCTGCATTCACACACCTGCAATGAGACTGTGCTTCCTTGCGATGGGGGACAGGTGGTGGCTGTAGACATTGCCCTCAAACTCAAAGACTTCAGCAGGCTGAAGAAAGCGGGGAGATGGACAGACAAAGAGGGTCAGTACGCTAGATATTTTCTGTATAATTAGTGTTATGTATACTTGTGCATGTAAGCCAAATGAACATTTTAATTTTATGATAAAATATACAAGCATGACCTTAAATGAAGCTGCAGCCTTAAATTTTACTGTAATATAAATTCAGCAAAGTGCATGGAAGGGGTGAATTAGGTAAAAATTAGGTAAAAAATAAAAAAGTGAGCAGTGAGTGAGAGAGGGGGCAACAGCTCAGAGCTCAGAAGGCAGCTCACCCGAGCAGCGGCGGTTACAATGCAAATTCTTCAGCAAATATAAAAAGCCTCTCTGTGCCCCATCTGTCAGCGAGTGCCAGCACCAGCATGGCCTCAGCCAATGGACACACAACCACACACA
The DNA here is from genome assembly GCF_965226575.1 of Pagrus pagrus. NCBI lineage: Eukaryota > Metazoa > Chordata > Actinopteri > Spariformes > Sparidae > Pagrus > Pagrus pagrus. The sequence goes on from NC_140192.1 coordinate 7,989,612, forward strand.
CACAGAGAAGGCTCTGTTTGCATAGAAATACCTAATATGTAAATACACTATGTGCACGCCAATGCAAAGCACACAATAATGTGGAAATACACAACCTCGATAAATAATGTAACAGGTATGTGTGTGTGTGTGTGTGTGTGTGTGTGTGTGTGTGTGTGTGTTGTTGTGTGTGTGTGTGTGTGTGTGTGTTTCTGTGGGACAGAGAGTCACAAAGAGTAAAACAAATGAAAGGGCGGCTGGTTCTTTTCTGTCCCCTCCCTGACCTTTTGAGGTAACCGCGGTGCCAGTGTAACTCTAGCACAGCTCAGGGCCTGCCATATGGGACTAGGTGGCATAGAAAGGTAGAGAGCATGAAGCAGAAAATAAGAAAGAGACGGGTAGAGATAGTGAAAAGAGCAAAAAGAGAGAAAGGGCGGTGGAGCTATGAGAAAACAAATGTCAGCCAGTCGCTTAATAAACTATTCTCCAATATGGACCAAAGTACCTGTTTAGTTGTGACATGGTATAATTCTATATGTTGATTCAGCTCCATTATAACTAAGTTTATCCTGGACACTATTATATTGAAAGGTCTTTCTGGTTTTGTCCATCCCAACTGGCATTTTGCACACAGGGGAACTAATTCTACAGGTGTACCTAATACACGAATAAGTCAAAGTATGTAACATTTAACATGATGTAACATTGTGCTTTACCTTCAGTGTCTCGGTGTCCCAGACTTTCATGGTCTTGTCAAAGGAACTGGAGACAAACATGCCAGTGTCATAAGGATACCACTGGACTGTCTCCACACTGAATTTGTGCACATGTCGACTTGACCTGAATAAAAGAAAACAAAAAACAAATCATAAAATGTGACTAGATGTGACACACATTCATAGACACAGATTCTTGCTTAATTTCTTTTGTGATGTGCGACCCTCATTCATGTTCAAAACAAAAAAAATACAATAGTGCACCAGCGCATAAAAAATTAATCTGCCATTTGTGGACAATAAAGCTATATTCAATTGCTCTGCTGTTGCCGTGTGCAGCCATAACGGTGCATGCTGTCATGACAGATGTTTCATAGAGGAACAGCAGTATCTAATGATATCAGATTATTTGTTCTGGCTGAGGTCACACTGCCACAAATTAGATCGCCATCAGAGTCAGAGCCATAGTGTACACAACAAGATTCAGCAGGATCTTTTCACATCACCATAACAAACAAAAAAAAAAAACAGACTTAAGTAACTGAGGGAATAAACCTTCCGATTCAGGTCATTTCACTTGTATGTAAAGTATGTGGTCTTAAGGACATGACTCTGAAAAAGTTTTTAAGGACATAGAACTGTGAGAACTTGATGCAGTGCTACCCTCCAGTGGACAGAATGAGTAAATGGAGTAAGACTCGCCTGCCGACTGTGCAAACTGCCTTGCAGGTGTACTGTGGTTTCCCACTGAAGTTCTCCAGGTCATAGACGACGATTACACCGTCTGCTCCACCAGACAACATGCTAAACAACAGAGAGGGTTGACATCACAGTGCACTTGCACTACTTCCTCCAACATTGCTTCCAATTTCTTTGCCATGTATGAATGCCAGTATGAAAACTTGTCACAGAAATATGTATGGATAGGGTGAAAACTGTTTCACTGTATATCAGAAATGGTAAATAAGGGCTACGTAAACTTACTATCTGCCCTCTACTGCATCAATGTCAATGGCGTTGACGCCATTTCCGTGGACTCTGTCCACATCTCTGTCAGGGTTCAGCGTCAAACTGAGGACCCTGTGGAGCAGAGAGAGGAATACCGATCCATCAATGGACATTTCATTCATTCATATCAGAACTTTGAAGCCCAGGGAGATTTTCAAAATAAGATAATAGTGAAAACGGTGAGGCAAAGGGAAGAGATGACAAATGCATACTGTATGTGACAAAATAATGAAAACATTTAAACCATTATATGACTTATTTAACTCAGTTAGCCAATGCATAGCAAATTAATTGTGGACCAATTTTGATGTTTGGATTATCACAAACAGAATTTATTGAGTGAAATTTACAAGTGTTGGCAAGTAAAAGCTTCTCAAATATTTAGACATACCAACTGTTCTCTTTCTTTATCTTTTTGTATTAATCTGTAGATGGAACAACCTGATAGATCCTTAAATGACTCCATATACTGACATTTTATATTTACGAGCTCTCCGAGTATTTCGTTAATGTATGAACACCTCTCTCACCTTCTCGTTGACTCTGCACGTCTAAGTCGCAGAGGGTCATCCAGACCAGCCTGCCTCGCTGTCAAAAACCCCAACATTGCTTCAATCCTGAAAAAACACCAATCCCAGTTTTTTAAGAGCAGGGCTAGTATGTAATCTATGCTACCGTTAGCTAACCTAGCTCAAAGGCTAGCATGTTACCTACATTGAAGAAAGTTTTTAATCCATACTGAACGTTTGGGCGTCCAACAAGGCATGGTATCATACCTCAAGCTCCGTGATAGCTTAATGTGCTATTTAAATCTTATTAAGGTTCCCTATGTTGATAATTTATTGTTTATTTTACACTTATTTCAACTGGCTTCGCAGCAGTTCAATACAAAGAGCCGCCATGTTGGAACGTCGTATCCCATTCTATTACGAGCGCGATGATTGGCTGGTCAAGTATAGCCGTCCAATCACAGAACGGTTTATTGACTCTCCTCCCAACCCACGAACACTTGCATAAACAGCCCAGTGAGAGGGCAGGCAGCTAACAGGGGAGACCACACACAACTCAAAACCTTCGGGTTATCCTGTAAAAATGAGCAGAATCGCCGGGGTTCTGCGGCGTACGTTTGGAATAGTGCGCGAACACGTCGGGACGGATCATTTGGGGAATAAATATTACTCTGTCCCAGACCAGAAGACATGGACAGGTAAGTTAAGCCTTGTTGAGCTAAAATTAGCTAATGTGTTTAAAACCTTGATCCCCGCAGGTGAAGATAATGAAGATGGCTCCGAAAGCAGGGATTAAACTTAATTTAGATTTCGTCTGCCACTGACAGTCCTCTGTTTGTACAGGCCATGGTTGTTTTCTCCAAGACACGCCTACCTCTTATTCCCCAGTGTTTTTGTATAGCTAGCAACGGATACTGTACTCTGGTGGAAAAGAAGCTAGCTTTGTGTTTTATGTTATGTTACCACTCTCTTCTTCAATGTGCTGTTATGACTTTTACCCTTACCCTTTCACCCATGTAGTGTGAAAAGCTGGCCACTAGATGGAGCAACCACTTCAGTAAGAGCTTTCCCTCTTTTAGTGTTTTTAACAAGACTTCTCAGCTCACTGCAGGTGGGATCTTGCTCATTCTGGGGGCGGGGGGGCAAAGGCGATGGCAGCTCCACTGTCACCGGCCTTCAAAGAGGAAAGAGTCCTCCACTGTTGAAGATGAAATGATGACATGTCTGTGGTGAGGATTTAGAAGGAGGTCACATATCCCTACTGAGACATGGCAGTGCCACAGTATGTAATGCTCAAGCCAAGCAGCAGAAGTGTGTCATCGGGCTAATCCATGGTGCAACGCCAGTGGTGTCCTTCACACCATCCATGACTGTTAGAAAGCCAAGGACACGAATCGATGCTCAGGCTTTACTGTGAGTCCTTGTCCAGTTGTCCTCTCTTAAAGAAGTGTGTCTAGGACGGGGAGATGCTGAGGCCATTATGATGACTCATCTCAGCACGGAGAGTGGAGGTTTGGTGGCTTCCTGGCACAGGAGCCTTACTTCCCAGAAGGAGATACTGACTGTTGCATTGATTAGATGATAACAAAAACAAATTGTGGAAAATTCCTGCGATTTTTGTGTCATACACAGACCTGCACATACGCTTGTTTTGAGGGAAGCATAGTGTGTGTAAGTCACATCATTCCTACTTTAACTCGTTAGCAGAATCCAGGCCAGAAATCTCACTTTCCCTTCCCCTTAACAACATAAATCATCATCAGCAGGGGTCCTACCCAGACTATAGGCCGCGGGTCAGGGGTCACAGGTCCAAGAGCACGACCTTTGCCTGCTCCAGACATGATACTGCTGGTTAACCAGTCATGGATTCAGGCTTGTTAGTAACAAAGGGGTTATGCTTCATGATATTTGCCGAAGATATTACACCTTAGAGTCCACTTGAGTTTGATCGAATGATTGATCAGTTAATCAATTGCTATTTTGAGTAATTTTTTTTTCTCTTTAATTTCAGCCTTTTCTGCTTTAACCTTTTTGAAAGTTATTTATTTTCTGGTGTCTTTACTCTCTCTGACAGTTAAATGAGCATTTCTATTGGACAATAAATTAATTAATCAAGAAAATAATCCATAATGAAAATAATTGTTGCTTACAGCGCTATGACTCCCATCCCAGAAACCATATTTGTCTAATCTGAGAACTGCACAACACAGCAGTTATCTGGGAATAATCGTGTCCCATCTACATATGCTTTTGTTTGTCTCCCTCTCTTGGTGCCACGTTATATAAAGATTAAATCTTTCTCTGACTTTGCATAGGCTAAATAGAAATCTTACAGTGCATACAGTCAGCGGTCCTTTCCTCAGAGGACAAACCCAAGCTGTTTTGTGTTTTTGTTTTGCTGGAGAGGAACCGACCTCCAGCAGGCCGCGAGCCTGCTTTCTCTATCTGACTGAACTTGACTTTGAGCTTCACCTTTTCTCAGCAGTTTGCAGGGAAAACTTGCGCCCACCTCGTATTTATAATTCATTACAAGGCTGCTCCTCCACCCCTGGCTGTCAGACTATTCAAATGAGACATCACACAAGCCCATTTTCTAGCACGCTACAGGCTAGCGTATTCACTGTCCAATCACAGTGACTGACACTGTGCAGAGGCTAGTTGGCCTGTGGAAACACTGGCTCCGAACAAACACACTCATAAAGACCTAACAGGCACACAGACGCACACACACACACACACCGACTCATATACAGTCATAATAAACAAATAGAAATAAATGGAACGCACATTTGCCTCGCTCTCTTTTCTTCTGCCACTCTACCCGTCCAGCCTTGTGGAAATAAAGCAGATGCATTATTCAGTCCATATGTCTTGCTAAAGCGAGCTCTTTTTGATCTTAAACTGATAGGCCAAGCGTGGGCTCAGGGCCTTAAGGCATGGACCGCAGGGCTTTCCACTGCAGCGCAAGAGTAGTGGTTGAAGGAGGTGAGGAGTCTCTCTCCTCTTCCTCTCGCTCTCTTCCTGCCTACTTCGTGTATTCATTTGTCCATCCCTAGCGTTCGGTCTATCCCTCTCTACCTTTATCCATGCTTTGCTGCTCCCATTTTCTACCTCTCTCAGTCTGTTAACTTTAGAAAACTGGGGCGTAAGCAATTCCGCGTGTGGTCGGCTGTGTACGAGGTACGTTAATGGCTGCTAAGACAGAAAAATAAAAGCGAGCTACTCCTTTTCTTTTTTTGTGCGTGAATACGTCCTATCTTGTCTCAACAACTGTCCAGATTTCTCCTCAGGTTGACCTCTTTATTTGCCTCCAGTTAGTCCTTCCTTCCCTGGCGCCTCCCCTTCACCGCTGCCTCTTGATTTTCCTCCTTTGAAGCTCAGTCCAGTGAAGATTTCTATTCACAACAGAGGAGTTCAGCAGTGTGTGGAGGGCTAGACCCAGCAGAGAGCTTTCTATCCCCCTCTCCTCAGATGCTGCTGCACATCAAAATGAAAAGGCCTGAGTCTGAAGTACACGCCTAGAGAGGGAGAATGTCTGCCTCTGTCTCTGTCTTTAGAAAAGGTCCAGCTAAAAGAGGCCTACTGTGTGCTGCCGCCCCATAGAGAGAACTGCGCTATAGGCTGTGGAGCCCCAGTGATTGTTATCTATGGCAGGGCTACAAGAGAAAGCCACTGGCAATCTGGCCACTGGTCTTTAGAAGGTCTTTGCCTTGGTGTTGGCTCCATAGAGCTCAATAGAGAATCTATATTCTTCTCTCTTTCTGTATGCGTCTGTCCCCGAGGCCCCAGCTCTGCCTCACACTGCATGGGGCGCCGTGTCATGCTGCCCGGATGAAAGCAAAGCATTCTGCGGATGGGCTCATTCGTCTTGGGCAGTGGGCCTGCAGCTTTGACGCCTGCCTTCCCTCCCTTTATTTAGGAAGAGAGGCGCGCTGACATTATCGGCCGCTGCAGGCACATTTGAAAATAATTGCCTGTATGATTGCTATTTTTCTTACCTCTTTGAGGAGGTGTAGCCTTTGTCTTGGAATCAATGGCTGCTCAATACTGGACAGGGGAAAGGCAGTTTCCTTTCATGTCTCAGTGAAAAGGATGTATTTTTAGCGCTATTCATTTAAGCAGTGTGTGCCATGCAGTTTTAATCTATTGGTCCTCTCCACCGTGTGGAGAATGGAAGGGATTCAGAGGTTCTTCAGAGGTGTGCCACACTGTTGCAGAGAAAAGATGCATTGACTTGTCGTCCTATCACTATCCCTCTTCTCTTTGTCTATTATTTATTTGATTCCCCAGCTCTGTTCTATGAAGTGAAAAACTGAAAAGGCCTCAGTTCTGCTATTTCAGGATGGGTGACTCTGGGGACAGAGGGAGGAGGTGTGTGTGTGCGTCGTTGTGCCAGTGTGTTCATCTCCAATTGTGTACATGTTTGCGTGGCATCACGTCTACACACTGTGTGGTGTGTGTGTGTGTGTGAGTGTGCACGCACATTTGTATCTTCTTTGTGTTTTTTAAAAAAGGAAAAAAAAAAAAATTCTGCGATTGTGTGTTTTCTCTCCACTTCATGCCCAAACACACTTAACACAACAACAGATGGCTGTGTGTCATCAGAGCGTTGATTCAAGCCGCATATTTCCATGGAAAGAGTCGCAGCGGAGAGAGACGAGGGTCCAAATGGCTGTTTATTCTGCCACAAGTCATCCCCAGGGTGTGATGAAGGAAGGTCTATCCTACAGTAGGACACCAAGTCAGTGTTTACCATGGAACGGTTATGTCCGGAGCCGTTACAGTAAATCATGTTAATTGATCAGCGGCTTTGCTGTGCATGGGGTTTGAATGAAGGTTGTTTAATCATTATAGGGAAACCAAGTGGGTTTAACTCATCTTGCTGTATAGTGTTTGCCAAGTGTGTGTTTGTATGTGTACACGGTGGAACATCATGGAGTGGCTTAACTACTTCATTAAAAAGGCATTTGAAAAGATAGATGCTGAAAATGAGAAACAGGCACATTTATTTCTTATGGTGGAACATTACAAATGGGCCTAGCTCCAGTATCAGCAGTTTAAGCGTTTGCAGGTCTATTAAGCGCTGCGTAACCTACAAATTTTACATGAATGTGATTGTTTGTACCACCTCCAAACTGATTTGCAGTTTGGCGAGCATTTGCAGACAGTTAATGATTAATCAAATACTTTTTTTTTTTTTTTGCCATTTCGCCCGGACGTGATTCACTGTCCAATGCGTTCACGTCTCTCTCTGGTCAGATGGCCAGCGAGATGTTTTGACACCTCGGGGCTCCTTGTCTGTCAGAAACTCAGCCAGAAAGACTGACAGACAGACCGACACACATGCAGACATCTCCTGGAGCCCGCCGCTGCTTATTCAATTCAGAATATTTTAATAAAGCAGACAGGCAGAGAGAGAAATCAGGCTAGGGGTAAGGGAGGAAAGATAAGGCCGAGGGAGACTCACGGAGGGTGGAGAAGAAGGTGGGGTATAGAAAGTGAGTGACAAAGAACAAGGGGGATGCTGACATATGGGGTGAAATTATAGAGTGGGGGAAGAATGGAGAGAGTGAAAGTGAAAGGAGGGTTTCTGACAGAAAGAGGGTGAAATGAGTGGGTGGAACAGGCAGACAGATAGAGGGGGAGAGATAGAAGGTGGAGGTAGGTTAATGGAGAGAGAGAGTGGGGGGGAACTGGAGGTGCATTGGGAGGAAAAGGAAGGGGGTTGGATGAGAGTGATGGAGGTGAATAGAAAGGGGTGGACAGCTCGGTGTATGGACATCACAGGCTGCACGGGCCTCGGAGGAGCCGGGGAGGAAGGAGGGGTGTCCACACACACCGCTCCACAGCCTCACAAAGGACGCCGACTTCCTGGCTCGCCACGGACCTTTTCTATAACCCATCAGGGCAGGGAAGAGACTTCAAGAGGATGGGTGGTCTTAAGTGGAAGGGGGCTAAAGCATCCCTTCCACCCTCAAGTAAGCCCGCACTTGGTTAAAAGCAACACACAAGGGAAATCAGAGTATTCTTTCCAGCATGTTATTACTTTTATATGAATTATTCTCCTCTGTTCTGCCGTGAGTCGCTCAAGCCTCGGCGGGATCGACAGCAACAGGGACAAACAGAATGAGGGCTGAATTTAAAAAAAAATGTACAGCAGCAGCAGCAGGCCTACTTTACGCCTGTAAGCTCCTCCTCCCAGCAGGACTGATGCAAAACAACGGCTGGCCTTTTCCCTCTAAACCTCATCCCGCGTCACTAGGCTCAGGGCTAATGGGTAACCATGGTTACAGGCCTCACACATCCCCTCCATGTTTTTTTTTTTTTTTTTTTCCAGGGAAAGAGATTGGAGGGAGAGAGAGAAGGAGAGTCAGTATTGGTACCTGGTTGTCCTTGTATCACTGATGCTTATCGGATCACTCCATCTTCATAAAGCTGTCCATTACCATGCACGTGCTGGTCCCCACCGTCCCTCTGCAGCGCACAGCTCAGCTGGAGAGGAATAAACTGGGCTCAAACCAGGCTGATGGCCTTCGCTGTGTTCGGACAGCTTTTTGTTCCAACACAGCGTCAGGCCTTAAAGTCGCTGCTTCACCTCGCACAACCATGAAGCCTGAGACAGCTGCTCTCTCTGCTGTCTATTGAGAGGCAGAACTGGAGTAGGAGGGTTTACGGTGGTATACCGGAAATATGCCCTTGAAATAATATTGCAGGCTGTATCGCAATACACAATATATGTACTCTTCAAAAGCACTAACCAAAAGCCCAGGAAGGGACAACACTTAGCCATATCAGGACATCAACACATTATGTAGTCTCATATCGTGGTAGCAATATAATATTGATCTATCACCCAGCCCTGGTTGTAAGTGGTTCAATTAGAGCTGCATGATATGGCAAAAAAAAAGAAAGATATTGTTGTTATTTTGACAGATATTGCGATTATGATATGATCACTATCATTAGTGGGGATGATCATTTTTGCATCATAATTATCATTTTCACTGAGAAGCTATTAAAAATCATGCTGATGAGTCATTTGTCGGGGGTTCGAATCAGACAATCTGGAGAACAAGATTTGTAGCCCAGGGCATCTCTGCAGCACTGCCGTGCTTCATTATAAGGCTGTTTTGTCACTCATATGACCTTTATCAAACAATGGCAGCTTCTTGCTATTTGAACATTGCACTTTGCTGATATTTCGACGAATTGTGCGGCTGTAGGTGAAAGACAAGTGAACGCAGTGTTTCTCGGGATAGGTGTCAGTGTTGATGACGAGGAGCACCAGATACAGGTCCGCTAGTTGGGAGTCTGATGCAGAGTTCATTCTGTTTTGCTTTATCTGAGTTTTATTGGGCTCTCCATACCCGGATGTTGCCAATCCAAGAGTGTTCCCCTGACATCTTTGCATCTGTAATCAAAGACAGAGTGCACACCGCTAGAGAGACAGCCCAAGACACCCTGAATGACATTGTGGAGGTGAAAAACCTCTCAGGTCACCCCCCCAGCAGTACTCACCTGGGAGCTGATGTGTGAAGTTGGGGTGTGTATGTGTGTGTGTGTGTGTGTGTGTGTGTGTGTGTGTGTGTGTGTGTGTGTGTGTGTGTGTGTTGAAGCAGGTGATGGAGTTTAGCGGGGTGCGTTCAGGGTTCAAAGAGCAGCCCTCTGAGCGCATCACGTCTTATTCTAAGGAACGGGAAGGATAGGCGTACCTGCTGTTTGATTGGCTCTCGATCTGGCTGCCACGGCAACCCCTCACCCATCCTGCCTCCCCGTGTCTCCTCCCTTCCTCCCTCTTCCTCTCCCCTCCCCCTCCGGTTCCACAGCTAGGCTCACAGATGAGTCGCGCTCAGACAGGTGAGATGGCTCATGAATATTTATGCGTAGGGATTTCATTCCTCCTGCCGCTGGCCCCTCCCCCTCTCCAACGCCGCGCTGCGTTTGTCCTTCACGGTGAGAGGCAGCGTCCTCGCTCCTGTCCCTCAGGTTAATCTGCCTGCTCTGTAGCCAGTGCGCGCGCGTCTGTGCGTGTGTATGAGTGTGTGTATTTGACTGGTAAGTAGGTTTCCCCTAGTGAGTGATGAGAAGGCAGACCTGTCACAAGGGGGCCTGCTGAGATCGAGAGCTCCTAACACCTTTCATACATCTCTCTCTCTCTCTCTCGCTCTCTGTAGGGGAGAGGGAGGTTGCAGGTCTGATAGCTTACACCTATTTTGATGGCTGTCAGTGTCAGAGATTCTAAATTATGGACAATATGAAGCCAGTCAATCATCAGAAAAATGAAATAGTGGCTTTATAATTGACTGATCTTCATTATTTTTCAAGTAAAGATACAAAATATTTGCTGGGTTAAAATCCTCTTACTGAGACGATTTATTCACATTCTTCCATTTCATGTAAGGAAGACAACTTTGTGACACTCTACACCATTTTTTGCATCTTAGTAATACAATACAGTACACACAAGTGTTTGCCTATTGCTCGTGGCCCAACATTATGTTTCTGTTTTGGTCCATCCAGAAGAAAAAGTTGGCCAACCTTCATATAAATGGTTAGATGTCCTTTGTGTTTTTTTTTTGTTTGTTTTTTAATGCCCTTCCTATGTTTGCAAAGCTTTTAAACATCATAATAACGTACAATTTCTTCCTTTTTCTATTTTACAGCATTGTAAAAAAAAGCAACTTACCTTTTAGGTTTCTTTCAACTGTTGGCCACTTGAGCAACTCAGATTAGTTGATTAATCCGTAGAACTTTTTAATAACCATCATTAATACATGGTAAATTTATAGTTGATAAACTTTAGTTATAAGTTATTGCACTGTTTATAAACCATTTATTTAGCAATTGTTTACTGTAAAGTTGCAACTGATGTGTATTACTACTTTGACATACTTGATACATAGTTTTGAGGATTTTCTTCTTTGTTAACAGTGAAAAAACTATTAACTAAAGTTTAATTGACTATAAATTTACCATTATTTAATGATGGTTACTATAAAGTTGCCGATAAATCCATCATTCGTTTGAAAGACACTTAATTTCCAACTATTATGATAATTGGTTGATCCTTTTGGGTCATTTTTCAAGCTAAAATGTAAGAAATGTGATGTTCTAGTTTCCTAAATATGAGGATTTGCTGTTTTGCTTTGTCATTAATGACAGTAAATGAAGAGTCTTTGGGTTTTGGACTTGTGGTTGGACAAAAGAAGCCATTTGAAGATGTCACTTTGGGCTCTGGGAAATTGTGATGATTATTTTTTTAATTGGTCTGACAAAGTAAGCAATTTTAAGACATCGTTTTGAGCTCTGCTGATGGACTACATTTTAAATCAATTAAATTGAAAGTAGAATATATTGGTACTTGGTGGGTTGTTTGATTTGAACAATTTGAAAAACTTCTGTAGAATAATTGGCAATGACAGTAATCGTTAGTTGCAGGCGGCCCCTTAAGAAGAGACATCAGTATGCAAATACCATGCCAGGCCGGTCAATTCTGTTATGCTAGATTACATTAGGAGTGGGGCTATACGCAGTGATTATATTCTTATAAATAAACCCAACGTCCACAAGAAAGTTTGCTGTTTTACATTCTTAATGATGTGTATTTATTCTTTCCTTATTCTTGTATATGCTCCTGTGAGGTAATTAGATTTGTTTTATAGTATTTCTGCATTTCCTTTGAACTTTCGTTGCAGAATAGCATATAGCCTCGGCCTGTGTTTTATTTTTTTTCGCAGTTGTCCCAGATCAGATATTACCAAGAGAGCGAGATACCCCCCAATCAGACTGACAAGCCTCCTCCCAATGTGTATGTGGTGGGAGGATCAGCCGTGTTTCATAAATATATGTACATACTGTATTTGTTATTCAAATCCAAGGATAAAAGCCGTGGTGGAAGGGGTTTAGTCATGCTGCAAAAGCAACAAGACAAGAGGAGAGCCATGTTGGAGTGTGACAGAGAGCAGAGGGGGAGATGCAACCTAGCGGAGAGAGATAGAGACAGAAGAAGTGGGTGCCTCTCTCTATGCTTATTAGTTAGGCATTAGCTGCAGCTAAGCACATTGCTTGTGGGGACTGTGTCGTAATTGTGCCATTTCAGTGTGCTGCCACCCACACCCAATGCAAATATGGATAGGATCTGTTTATAATTAGCATACCTGTTAAATGTATTTGTTAGTATTGCCTGGAGAACACAGCCTTTTGTTTACCGGCAGTTGTTTTTGTTCTGCTATCGTGGGGTTTTTCGAGGAAACTGTTTCTCAGAAGACGTTTTAAGGCATACATGTAAACAAATGCTGGGGATCATAGAATGTACTTTACACACTGCCGGGCTAGTTTTGCAGATAAGGTGAGAGACTTGCAGTGTTTTGTTTTTTTTTCTCGTCAGACCTGGATATAAGAAAAGTAAAGCTGCAGAACTGGAGCCTGTGAGGCCCTATAGTGACAATCTAGTGGGAACCAAAGCAGAACCAAAGCAATACTAGCCTAATTAGCTGACCTGATTACTATATAGGCTGGATAAAGTATGGAAAGGAATCATCCTCATAAGGCATAATTACAGAACAGCATATGCGTGATTTCTTTTTTTTTTTCCAAGAAATAGAATAAAACGGAACATAAATACTTTTATGAAGAAGGCACAAGCAGAGGCTCCTCTCCACCACTTTTGAGTGCCATCATTCATCCATCGCCCTGCCATAGCTATCTGTCATGGCTGAAGTAAACATTAAGGCCATCAGTCTGCGGTGTGCATGGAGGTGCTTGCCTCCATTTGTCCATGTCCAGTCAGCTGCGGAGAAACGGTGATGGAATCCTGACAGATTGTCTGTGTTTTGGAGCGTGTTGTTTTCCTTGCCCATCCATTTCTCTCCTCCTAGCCATGTTTGCCATGCATCATCACTCTCTCTCTCTCTCTTCCTCTCTCTCTCTCTCCCTCTCTCCCTCTACCTCCTCCTTCCTTGCCTCATCATTTCTCAGAGGGGATGGGAGCGATGGATGGACATCCGGCTACCTGCGAGGAGAAACTATGGAAACGCAGCACCTGTTATTAGCTAGCGCTGTATGGAGCTCGGTAGCACCACACAAAGACACAACCGGCTCTTTTTTAATTCACTTGCTCTCTCTTATTCTGTTTCTATCTCCCTCCATTGTCCCCCCTTCCTCCCCTCCCTCCTCCTCCTCCTCTACCTCCGTCTCCATGTCATTGTGTGCCAGCCAAACTTGTCTAATCAGCAGATTCGACCAAAATAATTGGCGGTGGCCTTGCTGCTAGCGAGCGTCGTGCTGTATACAGATAGGGAAAGGAGCACTTAATATTCCGCGCAGCTCGTGCCTCTCCTGTTCTCTGTGATATCTGACCTCTTTTGTCTCCTGCTCGGCTTGATGTTGATTTTGGAGGGCATTGTTAGCCGGAGCGCTGTGATTGGAAGAGGTTGTCAGCGAGGGGGGCTGTGGTTGGTTGGGTTAAAGGGAGGCTGATTTGCATAAAGGCTTAGCCCAGATTTGGAGCCACTCAGCGAGATCTGAGGAGAAGGGCCCGAGGGCCACGAGGTAATCATCCATGGCCTGTCACAGTGCTGTCATCCCTCTGTGTATTTGTGTGTCTGTGCGTCTGTCTGCGTCTGTGCGTCTGTCTGACTGAGAGCATTGTGTCTGCGCCTTCTTTGTGTTTGTTTGTATTCCTTTGCGTTTTTCTATGCATCATTGTTGAGCATCTCCATCTCACTCACACTACCTCTCGCTGTCTGTTTTTTTTTTTTTTTCTTCCAGGGAGGGTCGTCCGTGCCAAGCGGATGGTAGAGACAGCCAATCCTACAGAATATGAATATATAGAAGGCAGCATACCGATGGAGTGGGACGGTAAGTCTGGACTGCACCATCACTGTTACTTTAAGTATCACTATCAGAGATAAATGACAATGTTAACAAAAGAGCTACCCGGCAGAGTACACAAAGTGCTGCACAAATATAACAAATTCATGGCAGCATCTATCGGGGCCTAGGCTAATCCATTGATTTTCTTTTTTTTTTTTTTATCATACTGCGAGATGGGGGTTGGGAAAAGCGTATTCATGAGTTATCAAAGACGCCTTCTGCTGGTGTTATACAACCGTACCATAAAATAGTGTTTCAAATTTCTTACAACTGGATACAAACTGTTCCCTCTGTCTCAGACTGGCTTTATCCACCTTAAACCCCTCATCCTGCTTCGCCCCATCCCTCATGCATTTTCATCAGGATGCAAATAAGAAAGGGATAAAAGAGGCCCAGAATCCCTGCGCTAGCTAGAGGAAGAGTTAGAAAATCTCTCCCTCCCGCTCTCTCTTTCTGGCTCCCTTTAACCTGCTCTGCTGTGCAGCCAGCTCAGCCAAAATAGAGCTCCTTAAAGAGCGAAAAAAAAAAAAGAAGAAGAAGAAGAGAGATGACAGACAGACACAGTTCTACTCAGGAGGAGAAAGAAGGACAGAGGTACTGATGGAGAATGACAGAGTGTGTACTTTCAAATCCGAAGATCAGAGCACATCCACACTTCCTCTTCTGAGACACAGCACTCAGTGGCCCTGCTCTGCTTAGACTAAAGCGCTATCGGTGTTTTGACTTCATCGTGTGTTGGATGTGTTACCATGCTGCATGTTTCCCTGTAGTTCGCTGGGTGAAATGAAACAAAACAAACCCAAAACCCTGGATACATTTTCCCAACCAGCGCGGTTACTCAGTAGGTGCACCGAGCTGCTGTAGTGCCCTGAAACTCAGTGATGCCATACCGAAGCTGCAGCCTTTAAATATGACTGCAGGTTTTGTTAGTGCAGCGTATGTTTGTGTGGGTGTTCTCACTCTCCTCTTTTTTCACCTCCTCTCTCCTACTCCTCCAGCATGGATCCGAGGCAGACGGAAGGAGCCCCCCTCCGTCGAGGTACGTCTACCCCCCCCTCCCCTCCCTCCCTCTCTCACTCTCTCTCTAGCCTCCCTGCTGTGCTGATGGTTGGACTCTGGGGGACTGGTTACAAGGGAGGCAAAGAAGCAAAGATGGAGAAGGAAAGGCTTTGATTTGTTTTTATCTTACAGTTTCGAACTGAATCCAGGAACTTTGGGGGACAGGTGTTAAAATAAACAGCAGCTGAAGTGCATTGATGGCGAGACGGCGAGCAAAGACAGCCTCTGAACAAGGGGCTCACTGACACCATGTCCTAGTTTACTTTCTTTTTTTCCGAGCAAAAGCCTGCATCTCGGCTTTTTTGTGTTTTATTTCTGGCAGTCTCCGAGATGGGAATGGTGAAGGAGTGCAGTTTTTCCCCTCGTGTACCTCTCACTGGGTTTATTGCTCTTTAAATGTGAGAATGCTGGAAATTATTTGGCCGACGAAATGTGGGTCTATAGGAAATCCCTTGGAAGGCCAATAACCAGGCACTCTTTCTATCTCTCTGTCCTCTCTCCCTGCCAGTGGCCAATGCCATCCCCTGCCTCCATTGCCAGAACATTCTCTTCCAATTTTCTGCCTTGCGTCTGCCCAATAGCTGCCATCGACAGCTGGACAGTGTTGATGTGGCCAAGGCTTCACTCCCAGCACATTACCCTACCCCTTGTCACGCTCCCTCTCTTCCCGGTCCAAGCCGACATAAATTGATTGGATTAAATCCTGTCATTAACAGGCTGGAAAAGCAGCTCAGTATGTTTGTCCCCCCCTCCTCAAAGTGGGGCTTTTTGGCCACAGCTCTCCCCTCTCTTTTCCAGTCCTTCAGTCCTGCCAGCACACAACAGCATTATGCCCAGTCCTTCCCTTTTTGGTTTCCCATGCTAGGGGGAGAGGCTAACATCACTGGACTCACTAGCTGTGGCTCAAGTGGGTAACTATTCCACTGGTGGACTTCGTTCAGCTTCTAATTGTTTCCATGAGTTGGAATGGTTGTTTATACTGCGAATGCCTCCTGCCATGTTAGTTTAACAACCCGTTCCAAGCACCACATTTTTAACCAGGGTTTATTGGACCAGTATTGGTTACCTGAACACGCTCGTTCTTTTTCTAGTAAATGCCCTTCTTCATACTCGACAGATAAACACATTTGTTCCTGGAAGCTGCCCAGTGCAACTTCATGTCTCCTCTGCTTTTGACTTGTGAGCAGTTGGCTTTTTGTGCTTTGCTCCAAGACAAAACAGAGGCTATTGATTAAAGGGGAGGAATTATTACTGGTTCAGTTTTTGCAGGAAAGTTCGGAGGTTCCAGTAAGTAATCTTGTAGTCGTACTCAATTTTCTCAAATCTTTAGGAAACTGCCACCTCAACATTTCCAACACCTCAGAACCTTGGTAGAAGATGTCTGGCAGTGCAGAGCAAATGACATTTAATTAAGTGAATTCGTCATACTGTTTATACTGTGGTAGGTGTCCCTTAAAGGCCCAATGTGCAGCATTTCGCTGTGAGGTTTTAAATTGCAACCAACTGAACACCTCTCGTCTCAACCTCACCTATAGTGGTCACTGAAAAAACGAAGGCCTCTCTAGCACCAGTGTTCAGTTTGTCTGTTCTGGGCTGTAGAAACATGGCGGTAAATTAATGAAAACACAACATCTCTTAGTTTCAGGCAGTAACACGCAATAGTAGGTGTTATTTTAGAAATGGGGTCTACTGGCTTCCAGCACAATCGAGCTCCACAGAGCCCCTTTAAATTACGTATAACAAGGTAGAGGACTTCCATGTCACTCACCCCTTAAGCCCAGTATTCATATACGGAGACTACAGCATATAATATCAGAGTATCTACAGGAATTCGGTTTCTCGAGGCTGTTCAAGCCTTTTTTGTGGACTTTCTGTCGGTGCCAACAAACTTGTAGCAAACACTGCTAGCCACTAGGCACCAGCCA
Source organism: Pagrus pagrus (assembly GCF_965226575.1). Classification (NCBI taxonomy): domain Eukaryota; kingdom Metazoa; phylum Chordata; class Actinopteri; order Spariformes; family Sparidae; genus Pagrus; species Pagrus pagrus. The sequence goes on from NC_140192.1 coordinate 8,006,682, forward strand.
ATAGGGAAGCGTAGATTTTAGCAAAAACGTTAATTGTAAGTTAGTTGGTTGATCCAACCATCAATCTCCTGCCTCTTATCTGGGCACAGATCATGTTAATTGATTCATTATGTTACTATGAATTCTTGTTATATATATATAGCTTGGAAGTACTGACAAAAGGGTGATATGAGTGTCGATAAATTCAGATACTTAATGAATAATTCCAGGCCTTCCTACTGGTTTTCCATTTTTCTTTGACTGGTACGACCATTAAAATATAATATCATTCTATGTGGTATTAAAAAGGTCTTCAATTTAATTTTGTGAGCACTGCAGAAGCCCTGAATAGAAACGTATGTCCGCCTGTGTATTTTATAGGAGTTGCTGAAGAATGAGTCCTACAGGGAGCAGATCAAACTGAAGGCCAAGGAGGTGGAGGAAAGAGACCTGGCCCTACAGACCAAGGAGTACCAGGAAGGGCTGGTGGCCACTCCTGCAAAGACGTTGGCCAAGGGCCACGCATCCAGCACCAGCTTCGGGAAACAGGAGATCAGCGAGGACCCCTCCAGCTCTGGAGACACGTTCGAGCCTGGCTCCTGGATGCCCAATCCCAAGAAATAGACAGAGACATTCACATACACTCAGACTGCTATACAATGTGATATCTTTTAGAAAAGCCCTGCAATAAATACTACCAGTGTGAAACTGATATTCACTTTAAGTTGAAACTTTGAATTTAATGTTAGAAGAACCTTTCAGTTTAATGCAATCCAAGTCAACAACTGAGGAAGTATTTGGTTCAAGGCTGTTTTATTGGACAGTATTACATTATACAAGGGTTTCTATTTTTCCAGTCCCTCCGTGTATTATATACACAAGACAATAACCATCAGTCCTCTGGAAGCTGACCAGAAGAGACCACAATGAGTCAATGTAGCTGAAAGGTCTGTTTATAAACTGAAAATGGTTGTACTTCCAGGAGTCTATAAATACTCTGTGTCATGTTTAAGTGATAATGTAAAAAAGAATTTCAAATAAATTGTGACTATTTTAATTGAATAAACTGATACTGACTAAATGTTGTCACATTCAAGCTGATCAGAAGAACAGCGCTCCAGTATTCAGCTATAACCAAAGAAACTATGCAGTAATGTTAAATGTCCCTCAGTGATAAATAGGATTTGTTGAAGGAGCATGTGGAAAAGCATGTTTAATCATGAAATTCTGAAATCAGCTAGGATGGTGCCATGAAGCTGCAGTTACATGAAATAGTGTTAGTGTTTTTGTCTTTTTGATGGTGGTATGTGCTGCGAAATCAAATGAAGAACAGTCAAATTAATGAATAATGTTAGAGCGTATTGATCCCCAGTCAGAAGTTCTTTCACTTGAGGTCAGAGTGCAGTTGCTGAACAAAGTTCAGCAGGGTTTGATCATTGCTCAAAGAGAAGCGTGAAGTAGGATACTGCAGCTAGAACATGGTATCACTGCTCAGTGTGATTTTCGAAGAGATGAAAGTACGCTGAACCAAGGTATTAATAAAAACTTTAAGTGAAAGAAAAGGGGAAAGGAATATGCAGAAACCCGTATTTAAAATGTTCCAACTGATCCTTTACAAGTTCACAAGTGCCTAGAATCACCGTACCTTTATAAAAAGTATTCATGATCCCACGGGACTTTTGAATGTTTTATTATTTCACACTGAGTTACAGTGAATGTAATTAGTTTTTAGTACTAATAAACAAAAACGATGAACAAACTGAACAAAAATCTTTGCAAATAGATGAACATACGTTATATAAAACACAAAATAATTGCCTGCAGAGCAATAAAACCTGGCCAAAACAATCCTGGTTGACTCCCTTCAAGTCAATATTTAATGCCGCCTTTGGCAGCAAGTTGGTCTTTTACAGTTGTAAATAGTTTTTCTGTTTGACCTTCCTGTACGGCGAGGGATATTCAGCGCCTTAGATTTTGTCTTTTATCCTTCTTCTGTCTGTTAGGATGTTCCAGTCTTCATACTGTACTTTTGTTCTTTTAACAAACTGAATAACCAACCGTGCGAACGCAGAAGTATTTAACCTAACTTCACTTGTCACACCCTTATCGTTTTCTCTTTGACATTAGAGTCAGTGCATTGAAGCCTAATTACATGCTCACTGGTTCAGTGTCACAGGGGATGAATACTTTTTACACTGACTGTATTAAAAGCACTTGCTGCATTTCTTCCATTCTTATATTAAATCCACACAGAGGAAATTAGATTTTTCTTATCAACCATGAAAACTTTATTGATTAGAAAGTAGTATTTTGGATATTTTGAAAGTGACTCGAAAAAAGTTCCAGTATGCTCATTACATCGTCAATTCAGCAGAACATGGATGCTAACAATGGAATGCAAGGTGTTGCAACAGCTGCGCAATATTATCAGCGGATCTCTGTATAAAAAAATTATACAGATGACCACTGTGCTCTTGCTGACCAAAGTCCCACTGGGACGAGCTTCCTCCAGGCAGTACTGTCCGTCTCAGCACTGTTAACGCCTGTGGGGCCAGTGTCCCTCATCCAACCCCGGACATGAGGCGTTGTAGCCCTGTGCTGACAGTAGGGCTGGGACAAGGAAGGGCACCGTGTCATTATTTGGAATAAGGAGGGCTGCGAGCTTGGTGTTTGCTCCTCTTTTCTTATGCCCTCGTTCTACCCTCACAGGCTCAGTCTTTCTTGGTCCTCTTGGCCTTGGCTATGTTCTCCTGCCGTTTCTGCTTTTTCTTCTGTTCCCGGTCACGTGCCTCGATCATCTTGGCTAGTTTCCAGGACAGCAGTGCACTGGCAATGAAGAGAGGTGTGAGAGCCAGTATGACAGTGGTGAGGAAACCGTAGGGGTCTTTGGCAGCCCACTCCACCACATACTCTGCCCATGCCCGAACGTCAATCATCCTGTTCAGCGACGATGAGGCTCAGTCAAACCTGAGAAAGGATACCAGGAGAGGGATCAGTGAATATCCAGAGCAGTGTGATATGAAGAAAAAAAAAACAATTATAACAATAACGAAAGTCCCCTCTAACAATAATGATAATAGGAGTGGGTGTGTAGGTGTTAAGGATACATATTTCTACTTTCACAGTGTATGCAATTTCATAACCAACCTGTCAATAATATAGTCATAGTACATTTATGGTCCACCTGTTGTACCTGAGAAGCTGCTGATGCAGATGTGAGGCTGCTCTTTTATACCGTATATAATATAATACAATACATATGTGTTATATTATATAGCAAGCTGACAAAGGTACGTGAGGTTCTTCCACCTATTAATTACTTCTAAACTTGAACCATATACACAACCTTTCTGGATAATAAGCAAATACCAGTGTTTTCACAGGGTTTGTAGGAGGCTTAGATGCCTGTATTTGGCAACGATTTTGGTGTCTTCCACTGAGAAAATGTTAGTTTTTAAATAAAAGGTGCGATTTCAAATCATTTTACACCATTACTATTACCATATCTATGTACAAAAACTATATAACTATAATATAATAAATTATAAACACTCAAAAAGACCCAAACAACTTATAAAAAACAACCTAAGCCATATACTGCTAATAATGGTCGGGAAAACCCTGAACACCCAACAAGGTAACTTCTCACATTGATGCATATTAATAGTGATGCACAAAGAAGCAAGTTGATAAAGGTATGTGAGGTTCTTCCACATATTAATTAGTCCTAGCCTTGAAACATTTACATAACCTTTCTGGATAATTAGCAAATACCAGTATTTTCTATTTGTTTGTGGAAGGTTTAGGTACCCGTATTTGGCTGGGATCTGAAATCCTTTTAGACCATTATTATTAATATAGTATTATGTGTACAGAAGTTGGAATAGCTAGAGCACATAATAGATAATCAACACTCAATAAGCTTAATGATAAAACTTGCCAAAGAAGTTCATTGGGGAGTGACTTAAACCATTTAAGATGGTTTTGATTCTCTCCTTGTTCGTTTTACATTCACTTCAGGTGGTGACCAAATTAGTTTGGGTGTTGCACATAAGCCTTGTAATGGTAGGAAAATCCCTGAGTACTCAATGAAGTACTTTCTCATATTGATGCACATTTTTGCCTTTCATAACACTCTCTCTTTCACTTCCCTCGATTCCTATGTAGGTGAAGTGAAAATGACACAAAAACAAATCTTAAAAGAAAGAATCCAATAATATATATTTGCAACATCGCCCTCAATGGCCTAATTTACTCCTAGAGATATTAAAGAAAGCATTATTAATTATATATTACTACATATAGCAACTTTATAGGGTTAGGGTTATTTTGCTGTATTTGACAACACAGCAAAATCACTGAGAGTTGGCAAGGTGATATCAGATGTCCAATCCAAAATGATATTCTTCAGGATTTCTTGTTTTCAGTAAATCTATGTTGATGCCCATGACATTGGACTACATGGTGAGGGTCAGGTGGTGTTAAAAATAGGCAGTGAAATAGATATAGTAGTTGTTCTGTCATCCGGGTAATAGGGTGTCCAGTACTGAAGTTGTTGTCACTCATTCAAGAACTAGACATCTAACTTAAATAACTTTTAAGAGAACATTTGCAGCCATTACTGGAGTCATTGTGAGCTGTATTTCAAGCATTTAAGAGGTCAATCTGGAAACTCACCTGACTCAGTAACTAATCTGCTCAATGGGTCACAATATTGTCTCAACCAGCATTTCAATGTCAGATGAAACGCAATAAATATCTAGATATATGGTCACAAGTCCAGTGATTATAGTCACACATTAACTGACCTGGTATATAACCATAAAGATAGCTAGCAGGTACGTACCAAGTGGCCTGACTAATCATTTGACATAGCAAGCTTAGATTACATTTTGCTCGAGGTTTTCACTCCATAACCCATCGTTATCGCAATGTAACCCACTGGCCTCACTGCCATTAAAATTCGAGTCATGAATATGCTTTTATCAAGCCATTTAATGTGAGTTACTGCTATCTGAAACGGCCCCTCATAAAACTGCTAATGACCACCGGCTAACTAGCATCAACCCGAGTAGCAGCTAACGAGCATATGTTAGCTGTATTCAGAGAAAACCCGTTATAAACCATGTACTCTGGCTACAGCCTTGTACAAACAAGCTAAGAAAACAAATTTACATTGTCCGCCACTAAGATAAGGTCTGAATTTCTGAGATTTGGATGGGAGACTTATATTTTTACTGACGTTAGCAACGCTAGCTAACCCGCCCATCCATAACGGCCTAACTTTAAGTAGCCAGAGCACTGACTTTCGGCTAAACAGCGCGACAAAGATGAGTGTGCATGCGATTAAACAGCGATTACATAGTTTCATAATGATAAGTGGTGGTAAAAATGCATTAAATAAACTTACCAAAGTGCCGAGATTTATATACACGATAATAAGTACCAGCTCCTCCCTGTTTCAGGAAGTGGTGTGGACCCTTCTTAGTGCTTGCTCGTGATTGGACCTGACGTGTATTCTCAACCATGGGAAATGTAGTCTTTTAGCCTCACCCGTCAAAATACAGGGTAGGCTACTGAAATCCAAATAAAGCTCTCTTTTTGTGACTTTGGAAAGACTATTGCCTTTTTACTGACTATGGTTGCCCATTTTTGCTTGTCCTCTCTCCTGGAAACACAAACTTGAAATAAGCAGTCGATAATACAGTGCTTTTGCTGTAACATTTTAGCCAACAATTTGTGTAAATGTACAGTGGCAGTACAGAAATCTACTTAGATAATTAAGAGCTTTTATGAAGCATTATGCTCATTAGCATCCCTACAATAAATCTGTTGAAAGGAACAAAGCAGAGGTTTTTAAGAACATCCAGGAAATGTATTAAACCATACAAAAATAAACATGCAGAAGCCTACATACTAAATATAATAAATTCAGAAAGGTGGTAACATTATTTTTAAACATACTGTTAACCCTATTCTTTAGCATATCTTAGTAACATTTGTGTATGGCATCATTTGACTTATTTGGAGCCTATTGCTCTCTCTTGTCTGTTTATACAGAAAAAATATTGAATATGTATTCCATTAATATGCTGTAAAGTCATGTCTGCCACCGTGTTATTGGATACAGAATCAGATGACATAGCTGAAACTTCTGATCATGTGTGGAACTGCTAGGAATAAAGCTAACAATGAGGCAAAAAAAAACTGTGAAAACGCAAAAGGCTCCACTGGCCTTCTGAGAAAGATGACTAACATAACAAAGGAGGACCTGCTGGCTTTGTGAACTTCCTGTGGGGAAGTATTGAAACCAAATCAGGTTAGGCCACATCTGCTCTGTCCATACGGCATGGATCACTTTCAGAGCAGTTCAAAGGCCAGCCTTTTAGACCTACTCACAGAGGAAGGAGAGGGGCAGCTGGGAACACATGCAGACATGCACATTGCAAACACACATTCTGGTTTACCAGCATAGTTTTGGCTAAGTTTTATAGACAATTTAGAAAAATATCCACAATCTGGTGGCTTTTTTGTTACATGCGTATAATTATTTGCTTCTGCTACATGTCTCCCCAGGCGGAGAGAACCCAGGGGGTGGGCAATGAAGCCGCACCCTAAACCCCTGATGACTATTTTACTCCTACAGAAGTAGGCCCCCTTTTCAGGACACAGCTATGGAACTAACATTATCAACAGACAGGGAGGAGGACCATAAAATGACTGCACCACAATTTATAGTTAACCAGCTCCACTAGTGGTGTGTGTCATAATGGTTACAAGAAAAACCGCTCGTCTGGCCAGACCTTGAGGAATTTTCAACATCCTTTGATTTTGCTTTTGATAGACTCAACTACTGCAAGGAGTAAAAGAGTAGAGAACATGAGTAGACCCAGAGTTGTTAAAGGGGGTATTACAGAAGTTTAGTGTTGCGCTTTCATAAAGTTGATAGAGACTTGTGAGAGACTAAAAACGCTTAAAAATTAATGGTGAGAATCAATGGAGCAGAGGCCCACATATCTCGATCTAAAGCCACTAGTATGGGTGAGGCATCAAAAACACAGGATCCTAGACTTCACATAACACAACTTTATGGCACTGAAGGGCCTTTATGGGTGGTAAATGCATTTCAAACTCCACATCCCTGGTTTGTAACAGGCGCTCTGTTTAAAATTTTATTGTCCCAATTGAGAGGCAAAGCCACGCCTCCTCCGGTGGACCACCAGGCCTTATTTCAGAAAAAAAAAAAAGTATGGTATTGAACAGCAACCGCCAAATAATTTGTTGATCCTGTTTGCTTGTGCCATGAATTATACATATGATGTTGGAATTTTAAAGATAACTTTTCATCTCCAGAAAGTTGCAGTTTGTTATAAAACTAATGAAATAAAAGAATGCGAAAATACCTGATTATAAAGGCACACAACAGTCGCCTACTGTAAGTGATGTCTCGTTTAACAGTCACCAACTCCATCACTTTGCCTCTCTATACAAGATAACCCTGATGACATCATCAGAGTTATTTTCTCAGACCTATGGAAACTTCTACCCTAGCTATAGCAGGCGCCAAGCCGACAAGTTTCAAAGTGCTGTATCATAGGAAACTGGACTAACTAACTCCCCTCCAGCTAAAAGTGAAGAAACATCTTGGATGAAAGGTGAAACGTCTCCAAGAAACTGAGAGTCCAGTTGCCTATGATACAGCACTTAGAATTACCATGACGTGGATGACTGAGAACCTTCATCAACAACTACTCTACAAGTGTTTTCCACACTACTGTAAAATCTGTGTAGCAGCTGTTGAAAAGCAACTGTTTAAAAGTAAAGATATTCTTTGTGTGTGTGTAGTAGGCTATATAACTATTCTATAGGCCTATGTAGCTTTCCGCAAAAGTTATAATATTTCTGTTTCCGTACATTTTTGTTGTTTTAATTTATTTCAAACCTGCGTTGGGAATGTGAACGTCTGTTTCCCATGCCAGTAAAGCTACTTTGAATTGAATTGAGAGAGAGAAAGCATGTCTTTCAAAGTGTGCTTGTGATTAAATGTCTATATGGGGCTGCAGCACAGTAAGCCCATGCCAAACAGCTGACTGGAGTGACTGATTAGTGACTACAGAGGACAAGCATGTCCAGCTCCGTATCTTTACATTCCCCTCCCACGCCCTTTCTGTCTCTAAAGAATCGAAAAACAACCATCACGTTGTTATTGAAGAAGCTGGAGCCCGGGGTGGTAGCACAGGCTCCAAAGGAAAAGAGTCAGTGTTCTTGCCCCCTTTTACCCCTGTGGGAAACTGCGGGACCGCCCCTGGATTAAGTCCCCGCCTTTAAACTCAAATAAGAAGGAAACTTCAAAGGCCGTCGGCCGCCGGGGCTCCGCCCTCGCGCTCCCGCACGGCTTCACAAAGGATTTGCCGACGTTCGGGAATTCCGCCTCCAGTTCCTTTTATAGCGCCACTCGTGCGCTGGCAGCGCTCCAGGATCCCGCCCATCCCGGTTACTTTGACAACACAAAGGACTTCACGGAACTCGCAAGCGCCGCCCACCTTTCCAAATAAGGGCAGTCTCTCCATGTACGGCAAACAATCGGTGCGAGATTGCCCTTTTCTCTTCCTTATCCCGTTTATATGATCGGAGAGGAACTGCGCTTCAGGTTGGAAGCGGTGCGATCATGGCCGAGCGAGTCCAGCAGCCCCCAGCCAAGCGGCTCTGCTGCAGGCCCGGCTACAACCCGGCGTGCAGGCAGGGGCAGCGGGCTGGAGGAGTCCTGTGTGGCGGCGCGGGGTCCGCTCCGGGAGGGTCGGGGAATGGAAAAACGCACAACCCCGAGTCGTTGCTCGACATCGCGGCGCGCAGAGTCGCGGAGAAGTGGCCGTTTCAGAGGGTGGAGGAGCGGTTCGAGAGGATCCCGGAACCCGTCCAGCGGAGGATCGTATACTGGTCATTCCCGAGAAGCGAGAAGGAGATCTGTATGTATTCCTCTTTCAACGCCGGAGGAGAGGAAAGTGGAACTAGCGGGGACAATAATGACGAGACCCAGCTGCCTTTCCTACGGGGTGTCACTCTGCTAGAGGGTGGCTGGGTGGACAACGTATTGCAAGTCGGTGAGTGGACTATAACGTTACAATAACGCAGGAAAACAGCGTATAATAAACAAAACACCTAACTCGCAGCGTCTGCCCTTTTTCTATGGAACCGTGCCAGACTTTTTAAAGGGCTTGTGTTTGCCTCCCATAGCCGTGTGTATTATAAACAATGCAGGGTATTTCCACACCAGTCTACCCTATAGCTGTGTGAGAATAGCCTATTTTCAGATAAGCCCGTAATAGTAGCCCACTTCTCCTTGTTTTTGCCCACTGAGCTGCGCGCATTGAATTGCCCAGAGCCATCCCAATTGGAAGCTTAGCACTTTGTTCCTATTTTTATGTCTTTCCAGCTCTCCATGCCCCCACCAATGGGTACGCAGACAAAAGCCCCCTATATCTTTTCACCGCTGGCTAAATAGACGATATTTAGAAAGGGTGGGAGGGACGGCGATTTAAAGCCACAGTGCTTCTATTTTGTTTGCCAAACACCTTTGTGAGACAGACTGAAGCTTTTGCTGGCTGCCTCTCCAATATTCAGTTAAAGCCCAGGCTATATGCAGCTGGTAAAAGCAGAAATGCTTTTTTTTCTCTCTCTCTCCCTCCTCTCTGCTGCATTATTAGTGGTAATGCTCGGAGTAAACAGAGGTGCTGTAGGCTCAGCAACCCCCTGCCTGCCTGCCTGCCTTGCCTGCCTGGCTGGCTGCCTTTGCCAGTACAACAATATTTCACTGCAATCGTCAGTGCAATAGACTCAGCTGTCAATCCGACTCCCCACCCTTGGAAACGGTTCAGGATTCTAATCCCATTAACCCCCCCAGTTCATCTGAATCTTAATGCATTCTGCAAACAAGATTTTATGCATGATCTTCTTCCTCCCTCCCTCCCTCCCTCCCTCACCCTCTTCCATCTCTCCTCCCCCCTTTGCTCCCTCTCCCTCGCTCACTTCTTGGCTTACTATCCCTCCAAAGAATCTGTGTGGAGATGGCTTCAGCTCTTGTGGGCTCAGAGAATGTGCAGTGCACAATAGTAGCCATGGAGCAGGCAGACAGGCAGGCAGCTCTCCCTCCCTCTCTGGCCTGTTTACCAGATTCCCCAGCATTAGACTCATTTATGCGCTCACTCTTTTGGGGCTTTAGGAAGCTCGGCACTCAGCACAGAGCGGTGCGAGGCGTCACTGAGGAGATGTGTGCGGAAAATAGTAAGAAGGAGTGACAAAGAGGGCAACGGGGTCATCTTCTTTGGCCAACGCTTGTGTTTTTTGTGCGCGTGTGAAAGACAGAAAGAGAGAAGAGAGTATGTGTGGGGGTTTGATAAACACAGAGGGGGGTTGTGCGTGCATCTGTGTGTGCATGTGTGTGTCCTCGTCTACACGGGCTGTCAGTCTCATCCTGCATGCTCATAGAGAGTGGAGGATGACAGGCGAGTACACAGCAGGAGGAGGGCATGTTATGCTGATTGCAATTTTCGCCCCAGAATTTTTTGTTTTTTTTCTGAGCTGGGGTAGATAAAGCGAAGGAAGGGAAAATGATAAATAAAAGATGCAATCTACTCCAGGGGACAGGCAGCCACTGGAGGATGAGGGCTTAAAAGCAGGGCAGCATGGGAGGGGGCTGTCAGCCACATCACACACCACATGTATTGGCCCATCAAACACATACAGTGGGTCTGGCCTGGATAAAAAAAAAAAGTGCAGGGTGGTTGTGAGGGTGTGTTTGTGCGTGCACACAAGCGTGCGTGGCTTTGTGTGGCTTCTCATGTGTGTGCTGTCAGTGGGATGGGATTCAGTGGTGATGATGAAAGACAGTAGAGCAATAGAATAGATGCGGAGGTTATTGTGTATGGGGGGGAAAGCTAATATACTTGAATGGATCTGCTGTCGCCGTATTCCTCTCCTCCCCCTCTCGTCTCCTCCTCCACCTCCCCTCTCTCTCCCAAGTGAGCAGCTATAAAACTCTCCATATTTACTCCCCTAAGGCCAACTACCAGCCCCCAGTCTCCTGTGATTATTTATCTTTTTCTCAAAGACATTAATCACACGCTTTTTTTCCCTTTTTTGCTCCATCTCTCTCCATACATCAGTGCTGCAGAGAGAGAACGGATAGGGGGATGGCGTTTAAGGGGAAGAGCAATAGATCGGGTGATATCAAGAAAAAGAAGGGGAAGCCTAGAGGGAAAAAGTGGGTGGAAATGCAAAAGAGGAAAGAGGCATTGAAATGGTGATTGCCAGAGAAGGGGATGTATGAAAGTAAAGAATGAAGCGCAGAGAAGGGGCGAGAGTGAGATGGATGGGTTGTTCTCTCTCCCATGCGAGCTCATCTGTTCCAATGCCAGCCTTCCAGATAAATATTCATATACGAATGCAAGTGTTATCTAGCAGTCCACTGCTCCTCCTGTTATAGCGGTGTTATAACAGCCCAGCTCCAGCCCTTCTCTCGCACCCTTTCTTCTGTCGGATTAGTGATGAATTTGTCAGCCGCTGACCATCTAGTGGAACACATACCTAACCCTCAACCTGCTCGAGAAAAGGCTCCGTGTGTAATAATACATCAAAAAAACTGCAAATGAATGGAATGAAATATGCATGTCGCTCCGGAGAACAGTCCCATAACAACCGCTGTCTGTCGGGGAAATGACATTGTCGCGAGCTGATCACAGGAATATCAGTAGATCTCACCGAAGTTTCACATTTTCTTTAGCTCTCTCAATCAGACCATGCAGTGCAGTAACTGAGCATCATTTACCGGTATAGAAAACTTCCAGAGCTGCCTGTTCTGATCACAGCATCTGTTCTGCGGCCCCCTTGTGTAATTTAGACTCGGCAGCTCATCATGCTGAAAGGAAGGCTAGTATTATGGAGCCCCGTCCTCTAATTATAGAATTCTAATCCTATGGCTCTAACATGGCATGACAAAGCATGTTTGCACTTCATTACCCTCCTTCCTGTTTTAGTCCTCCAGTCTGGGTCAAGTTCACCCCCTCTCCTCTCATTCATTTCTGTCATGCACTGTCCTCCTCCTCCTCCTCCCTTTGACCCCTGTATTTCTAACTCCCACCCCTCCCTGTCTGCCTCCAGGGCTTTGTGCCAGGAGGTAAAAAAACAACATCACCCCCACCAACACCACCACCACACACACACCACCTCACTCTTACTATCCTGTTACCGTAAACCCCATGTCCCCCTGGAGTGACATACTGATGCCCGGCATATGTCGCTCTCTGCAATGTCATTAGCGTAAGCTACATGCTACAGCCTATTTATCCAGCTCTCCTTGTTAGGCAAATTGTTCACATGAAGCTGCATGTCATTTTATCATGCAGCTGCCCCAAATCAGAGTGATGAGCTGGACACGTTGTGGAGGCTGTTTTAAATTCAAGCAGAATGAAAGTAGATATGCATATCCCGTAGCCTATTTTGGTGTATTTTCCATGGTGGTGTTGTTGGACCAGATAGCCTATAATAATTTTGCTTTCGCCCGTCTAAAATATCACTGAATGTCCATGGCAGTCATGCCTGTTTGAGTGTGAATGTCATCCTCCTCTGCTCCACCTATTTCGGAGACGAATCGGTATGTGTGTGCGTGCATACGTGTGTGTCTGTCTTGCGCTTCTGCATGCTCATAACTCAGGTTAATTTGTTCACGCTCTGGAGAATCTTAATTAGGTTTCTGCGTCATCTACTCTCTCTCTCTCTCCCACCCTCTTTTTATCATGATGTCAACGAAACGTCGAAATAACAACCGGGCTGGAGGTTCCCCTCGTTTTTTGTTACCCCGCTCACTTTTTTTTGTAACGCAGATGGTGAAAATCACAAGACAAGACTCTACGTTAAGCTCCTAAAAGGCACACTTTAGGTGTGCGAACGGAGGAGCTGTAAATCCACCTGTCTCTTCCTGTTGACTTTAAATCACATGTGTGCTTAGCATTCAGGCAGTATCGTGGCAATATCGGACATAATTTACAACAATACAACACACAGACACAAGACAACACCCACAAAACAAAGAGGCTGATAAAACAACAAAGAATATTTGCGCACACTAGCAGGTTATTGTTTGTGCGACAAAGCCGTAAGCCGAATGCCAAGGAGAAATCTGTACCTCTTACAAAGGTGGAGTAACACCGAGCATGTTTGTGCAAGAACACACTCGCGCACACACACACATTTTTGTGCTCTGCACTTTTTTTGAACTAAGAATTCACAGGGCTTTACAAAGGGCTTCTCGAGGACCCACATAGACATTTCAAGCATTTTGTCCACGGAGGTGCAGAATTTAAGATGCCAAACGTGAATCTTGCATGAGCGTGTTGTCTGCGAGACGCTTATCAGGCTGAGCTGGGTTTTTGGTGGTTGAGGGGCTTGTTCTTTTTGTTTGTGTGTGGGCCGTTTCTTTTCATGTGGGTGGATCTGGTTTTATTTTCCTGTTAGGTTAGAGAGTTCCTTTATTTTTTTACAATGCCCGTCGAGAATGAGCCCACATGCCTGCCACCAAAGACAGAACGCTTCCGAATATGCTGTTCTTCTGCGTGAAACCAGTGTTGTAAAGAGAGACTCAACTTGTGACTCAGGGCTTAAAGAGATGCAGACACAATATGACTCAGGACTATTGAAGAATGTTTCATGTTTTCTCGGTGAGGCTCTTTCTGAGGATCAAAGTAAACATTAAAGCCGGTCTTGCTGTTTTCCAACTCGCTCGAAGGTGAGACCGTTTGGGGAGCAGCGATCCTGGATCCGGTGCCTCAGGTCTACCCCCAGCCATGTGACTGACTATCCCTGGGCTTGTATCGTCATGGAAACATGGCTGAGCCTAGAGCTAGTGTAAACAAATGGCTGTCCAAGGGGGAGAGAGAGAGGGGCAGCAACCGCATCCATGTGAAGAGACATTGAGTCTTTGGGGAAAGTGCTTCCTCTCTCTCTTTTTCTCCCTCTCTGTTTCTGACTGTGTGTCTCTGAGAGAAGCAGATTCCAGGCCTTTGTCCCATTATGTTCATTGAATGGAAAAGTAAGATAGGATACATTTCAGCTGTCGCGTAGTGGAAACACGTTAGCTTTCGTCTCTATTTTTAACGTTTTCAGTTCAGTCCCACGATCGATAGCTGGATTTACAGATCGCCCAGGTAATGAGGTGTTTGTTAATCATTCGTTAGGGAGAATATCTTCCACGTGAACTGTAAATCTGAAATGTGTTTACGCGATAATTACTTTCATTCTCCTCGTAATGAGTTTCAGCACAAGCTCAATTTCCGCCTTCGATCACTTGCAGACAGTCAGCCGGAGCCAGTTTCAGTCTGGGTGGCCCTCTTCAGGATTGAACCCATAAAGCAAACCTCGACAGTGCTGTGTTCATAGAGTGATGAATGACCGCTGGTTCTTCTGCTAGCTTTGTCACGTTCCCAGAACAGCAGAAGTTTCCAGAAGGTCCAATGATTCTCACATCCCCAACTCCAAACTCTAACTTCCACCATTCCCAGACCCAGATGTGCCTCTAGATAGATCATTCCCACCACAGACCATAACTTCCTCTAGCCAGCCATGTTCCAGCTTCTGCACCCAGCCATAACGTTCTCCTGTAGGACCATACCATTAGACCGCCCCTCTGCCATCTCAAGTTAGCTTGGTCTGCCTTATTACCAGTCCCTCCACCTGACTGGAGCCAGCCTCCCTCCCGGTCCCATTCTTGGTCCCAGACATAGCCGTTTCCTCTCTGCCCCTCTTAAATCACCGTTCCCAGTTCCAGCCCTAGCCACCGTGCGTCTGCCACACTCTCAGGCCCATTACCAAGTTACCCAAAGACCACATTTCAAAATTACCCTGCACGCTAATACTGGCTCATTTTCAGAGACACTCAATGTACAAGATTGGCCTGCATCGTCTCTGTTAAAATAAACCGGCTAAAGTAATAAAGTTCCAGCATGAGCTGTCTAACGTCTGCCCCAGTCCCCGTTCCAGTTTGACTTGTCTCCTGTCCCAGACTGTGGCTGCTGGGTGTGCGTCAGCACAGCTCCTCGGCTGGCTGACTCTGTCTAGGAATCCAGTGCTCCTTCCACAGAGCTCCTGCCCCTCTCTTCACCGTGAGCACAGTGAGCGGAGCAGAGGGAGCAGGCGATAGAAAGGCTACTAAATCCACAACGACAAGGCCCTATTAAAAGCCGTTTTTTCTATTTCATTTAATGACTTTTATTACCAGCCGCCCTTCTCTCTTCGATTTGGCAATAATAACAACAGGGGAATGCAGCACTCAGCGTTCTCCTATCTGATGCTCCCTTTCACTCTTTTTTCTTTTTAATGAATTCCTCTTTGCACCAATGGGCTGCTGAAATAAGCACAAAGCAGTCCAAGACTCTGCTCACTGCAGTGGAAGGTTCAATGTATGTGTAGTGTGCGTGCATATTTACTCCATAAGTATGAGAATACGTGTTAAAGACTACACATGCTTTCACTGTTGCCACAGGACAGAGCCTCTCTGTGCACTTTGGTCAACAGCTGTTTCTCCCCAGAAGCCAAACAGCTTTGGATCAGCCCAAAGGCTACAAACGATTTGAGTATGTGTGTGACTGTGTTTCTCTCTCTCTTTCTCTGTGTGTGTGTCTGTGTGTGCATCACACCACTGTATATTTTGTTACTGAGAAAGTTACCTGCTCTTGTCCCAGATTAAGGGCAATATTTTGATCCATCCCAGACAAAATTTAAGGATAGAGCAAAGACCATCTCGACTTCGGCCTGTAATGCATCGTCTACATGAAACCAACTTTCACCGTACGCTTTTGCTTGCTGAAAAGAGGCCACCAAGGCCACAGAGATGTGTTGTGTCTAACGTTGTCTCTTGCTGTTTTTGTAAATGACTGTTGGGTTGAGGTTGGAGTACTGCTTCCTGGGCAAAAATGTTCCCCAACAAATACTTCCACGGGCTTGTTTGTAGAGGCACGTTTTTCTCTGTGTGTGAATACGTGCATGTGCGTGTAGGACTTTGTGTGTTAATGGCTCAGCGAGCGTGTTTATGGCTGTGTGTGTCAGCCTGAATAAAGGTGAGGCATGTAAATGATAAGAGGGTGGATGACATTCCCGTCTGTCATCATTCTCACCCTATCCCGTTTCCACTCTTGCACGCACACACACTTGCTTGCACACATGCTTTTGAGACACACACTTGCCTCGCGGTGCCAGCGACTAGGCGCCTTAGAATAAACAACAGCAGAGGATGAGGGTTTACCTGCCGCTGACCCCGATTGCACACACACACACATACACACAGACAGACAGAGGTGTTCACTCATCGACTTGTCCCTCCCCCAGAATTGAGCTGGCCCAGTGTTGACCTCCTCACTTGACCCCAAGGGATTTACTAAAGTCAAAGGTCAATCTGGTCAGATTGTTCCTCCTGTGGCCGATTGCTCTGCTTGAAAGACGGGCCAATGCTAACGTTATTGTTTTCCAATAAACAGCACCTCACCAAAGGAAAAGACTGCCTGCTTGATTGAATGTGTCCTTTGCATGTTCCAATAAGCAATTTCTCACATGAGAGATGCCCGGCTGAGAGAGAGATTCGAGACTGCCCAGTTTTTTTTTTTTGTCCTTTTGTGGAACAATCGGGAATCCGAGCCAGATAGAGAGGGGGAGTTTACCCCCTTCTCTCTCCTTGCCCGGCAGGCTCAAGTGCTGTGTGAGCTATGCGGAGGAGGAGGCCCTGAGAGTGCGAGGTGCCTCTGGCTGTGCCTGGTCCAACGATGTCGTGGCTGTGTGGCATGTGAGACATGCATTCACTGCTCTGTGGTGGAGCTGAATAGAGCTAGAAAGGCTCTCCAGGCATTAGAGACAGACAAGAAAAAGAATGAGCGAGATTCAAGGGGAAGGATAGGAAGGCTTTCAACTGAGTATGGAATTTAGTTTGCCCTTCGAAATAGTTTTGTCTTGAAGGGGTTCATTCTTTTTCTTTCATGTTCATTTCCTTACTTGCTTCGTTTTTTTTTCTTATCTCATTCCTGCCCTTCATCTTCCCCTCGTCTTATTTTCTGGCTCTTCTACCCCTAATCTCTCCATACCTGTGCCTATCCTCCTCCTTTTTTGTGTGCATTCCTTCCCTGTGTTTATAAGCTCTCATGGTCTCTCTTTCTCCCCTTCTCAATTTACCATTTTCATTTCCCAAGCCAGGCAATAGAAACTCATATCTTATTTACACTGCCCCTATCTAGATACAGCATGTTTCCATAGTGTTTCCTGTGTCGAAACTCCCAAAGGAAAGGCTAGCCGGCTAGCTAGCTCCTGTTCTCTTTGCTCAGTGCTAGCAGTCTGCATCCAGACCTCAGAGGCTATCACTGTTTCTACATTTAGAAGCTCTCTGTTTACCTCCGCCTGGAATTAGGAGAGGAACAGGACTCGGCTTATTCACTGTGGTGTCCTTCTCTGAAGTTTTTAAATGATCCTCACCCTGATATTTTCCAGGCCTTGAGGGCAATCCTGTGACCTTTTCAGGGTTCAGCATGCCATGCCCTTCAACAATTCATCTGGTTTTATTACTTTAGATATATTTGTCATTTCAGTGATGTACTGAAGAAGCTGTGGTCAGAATCATAATCTTATTTACTTATTCTTTGATTAGATAGTTCCTGATTTAAGTATGTGGTCCATGTACAGAGGCTGTGTTCTCTCTTCAGTGGGCCTTTGCTGAATGCCCCCTCGTTTGATTTTTGTTTTTTTCAGCCATTTCATGACTTTACTGGTTGGGAGACTTTACAGGAAAAGGGATGAGAGAGAGGACGGATGATGCTACCGGGGTGCCACAACACTCCCTGTCTCTCATCTGACTTCTTGTCATCTCTCTAAGCTGTCCTACGTATTAAAGCCACAAAAGGCCCAAAAAATAGGCTGTTTTATCCAGACAAAGTCCTTGTACGGTTGCTTTTGTTTAGACAAAATTGATTGACTTCTTCAGTTTTAATAAACGGAATTTTTTTTTGTTCTTATTTCTAAGGCACTGAAAAAGTATTACTTTGGGTTATCAGAATTAGTGATGAAAGATTTGAAACCATACCCAGCCCTTTGTTTTTACAGTGTTCTTGTGGGTAACGTGCCGTAGATTCTTCGCTGTAAACATTTGGCAGAAAAAAGCTGTGACCCTTTTTTCTCTTGGTTAGCAGCGAGTGAGAATTTAGCACCATAGATAAGGTTGTGTCTGCTACGCCGTGCTCGTAGCACCAGGCAGGACTTGAGTGGAGGTAAAATCTAAATCCACCATTGTTGTCACTTGGCGTTGTTGACTGTCTTCCGCCCTTGTCTGTCTGCATTCTTGCCCAAAACCTACTATCTGGCTGCCTGTCTGTCTGGCTAGCTGTTAGCTGGCTAGCTGTCCCTCCTGGGTGGCTACATCACCTCACCTCCTGCCCCCCTCGCAGCCAGTGACAGCCAGCCCAGCCCAGGGAGACATGGGTAATGGTCCTCTCTGATGTACAGCCTGACTCAATTGGACTGGATGGCAGACACACGCCTAAAATAACAAAAGGAGGGGAGAGAAAGAGAGGGGGGGTTGAGAGGGAGGAGGCAAGGGAAGGAGCGAAGCGATCGATAAAGCAGGGACACATCGCCTAATAAAGATTTATTCCTCTTTTTCCCCCCTCGCCATCCGCCTTGGCAGGGCAGAGAGGGGGGTGGGGGGGGGGTGGGAGAGAATGTGATTAGTGGACTCCTTCTCCCAGGGTGCCTCTGATAGCATGTGCGTACGCGTGGCAGCATGTATACCCCGTTTGTGTGTATTTTTTGCATCGCTCGTGTGTTTATCGCGTGCGTCCCTCCCGAGAGCAAAGGGGGTTAAAAACAATCTCTGTCGTTTGTTCTGCCGGCAGTGGCACCAGCAGCTGCAGCTGTGTCCCTGCCTCTCGCTCTCTCTCTTCCTGTCAGCTAATATTTAGTTAATCTTTGGTCTGGGACCTACGGGACTGGCCGGAGCTCCTGGTGCCCCATCCATCTCGCGCTGATCTATATTCCACGCTGGATCCCTGTGCCATTAACCACCACCAAGGGGAAGAGAGAAGGGGATAGTGAGGCGTAGAGGTAGAACGGAGAGGAAAGGGCAGATCGGTGAAGGGAGACAAGAGAGTGATGGAGAGAAAGCAATAGAGGGAAAGGGGGGGCTGTCTACCATCTCGACACTAAATGAGAGGGAACGAGAGGAGGAGAGGTGGGTGGGTGGGTGCTCCAGCCGTGCACAGACATGTCTTCCCCCCTAATTTTTAGGAAAAGCCGAGTAAAAAATGTGATGCAAGAAATGCGCGAAGGGTTTCATTTGTCAAGCTTTTTTTTTTATTTTCGGAGCACACGGCTCCCATCCATTCTCTCTTATTGCCTGCCCAATTGGACACTACTACTCATGATAAAGCCTTTTATATAAAAAGAGCCGATGGAATTACTTCAATCCGGCTGAAAAGAGAGTAAACAACAGAGAGTGTCTCCACAAGGAGATGTGAAAGGTTGAGGAGGAAAAAGGTGGCGTAGGTGGAGGGGAAGGAAAAAAAAAACCAGAGGCATAGGTGTGGGAGTGAGTGATCCATATGCATAGAGCAAGCCACTTCATTGATATGCATTGTGTAGTTATGAGGGGGTCCACCTGTGAAGGCTCCGAGTGCTGAGTCACTCACTAACGCACAGACTAAATGCTTTTATCCCAGACGCCTGGTCCATCTGAATGGAATATAATAGGCCATAAAGTGCTTTGCTAGCAGTGGCTGCTTGCCCCGTGGCAAACCCTCGCCCCTCGCTCCCCTACTCCAAATCTCATTTTGCCACTTTTATGGAAACAAAGCGTGTACGCGCTCTGCTTTAATTACATCGTTTTTTCTCTCCTCCTTTCAATGTTTTCTCTTCTCTCCATCCCTCTTTCCTTGTTGTTCCTCCTGCAGTGCTTCTCAGGCAGCCACAGAGAGGTCTCTCTTCTCACTTCAGCCCTTCTGTCCACACTGCCTGCGTATCCCCCCCCCTCCAGTCATGTGTGATCCCTTTGCTGCTGTGGTGTGTGTATGTATGTGTGTGGGGCACCTGTTTGGGATCTCGGTGTGTGTTTAGGGTCATGCCTGCAGGTCGTGCGTAATGAATAGCGGGGCTGTTGCCGAAGCACAACTGGTTGAGACGGAGGTAGCCAGAGAATTGTGCACCAGTGACGGAAGGAGAGGAGGAGGATGGAGGGAGGGAAGAGAGGAATGAGGGAGCAGGAGGACCAGAGAGGGAGGAAGGGAAGAGTGGTTGCGAAGCCAGTGAGCCTTAACCACCTTCTGTCAGTCTGTCTGCTCTCAGCGCTGTTTTCTCTCTCATAGGAATCTAATGGCTTTTCCACTGTCCTCTTTCCAAACCTCCAACACCACCCTCTCCCCCTGCTCTCCTCGTTCTCTCCCTTCTCTATCGCTGAGCTATTTTTTTCCTTCTTTACTCGTCTCCATCTCCTCTCACTTTTCCGTTTCTCCGTTAAAATTCTCCCCCTGAAGTCTCTGCGCTGTCTTTCCCCTGCTGCCTCCCCTCCCTTCCTCTCCCTTCCAGCTGCTGGCCAGGGGAACAGCTGACTAAATCTAAAGCTGGGGCCCCTGGCTCTGGCCCCGGCCCCAGCCTCAGCTCTGCCACTGCCTCCTCCTATTCTCAGCCCCTCTCTCTCCCTCCCTCCTTCCTCTGGCCTACAGCCCTGGCTCCTCTCTCAGCAGCCCCAGCTCAGCCCTGGCCCTGCCTCTGAGCCTCGGCTCCAGCTCTGCCTGACTCTCAGCAGTTCCCTCCAACCATCCCCCCTCCATCCCACTTCGGAGCTGAAAAGCCTCAAAACCCCTCTCTCTCTTTCTCTCTCTGTTTTGCCTGCCCTCTCTCTTTCTCTTTTTCTGTTTTTTTTTCACTCTGTATTTCTTGCTAATTCACTTGCCCCCCCTCCTCCTCCCAGCTCTGACGGGCTGTAGCTGGGCCCCTGGTACTGTCCCAACTTATCTGGACTGAGGCCTCATCCAGGTTGGCTGCAGTTCAGTTCTCTGGCTCCTATACCCAGCCTCCCTAGCCAGGCATCTTTCTCTCTCTGGCTAGTAACGTTAGT
This sequence comes from Pagrus pagrus, assembly GCF_965226575.1. NCBI lineage: Eukaryota > Metazoa > Chordata > Actinopteri > Spariformes > Sparidae > Pagrus > Pagrus pagrus. The sequence goes on from NC_140192.1 coordinate 8,027,794, forward strand.
CACTGTAACTCATTGTGGCTCGCTTCACTCCGAGCCACGTTTAGCTTGTACATTTGTTCGTTTCTGGCTCAACGCTTCCTGTGAAGCTCTTTGCGTCCACGTGCGTCCCTTTGTCTCCTCCACTCTCGTTTCTGTACATCTCTTTAACTTGTGTAGACAGGCTCAGCCTGAGCGCAAACACATACGCTCAGTGCATCGTGCGAGAGCGTGAAGCATCTGACACATGATTGGCAGCAGGGCGAGGATGGGGAAAAAGGAACCAAAGGGGAAGTGGGCCTTGTCACATCTCCAGGCAAGCCAGGGGCTCGAGTTTGATCGCTGCCCAGGGAAAGGAGCCTTTGTCCCCCCCCTGCCCCCCACCCCCATCCCCAACCCTCTGTGGCTGTCAGAGCAAGGCTGCAGGCTTGTGTGATTAGGTGCAGGCCCAGGTTCCGCCATCACTCCTCCAAACAGACGTTGCCCACAGAAGACACCTGTCAATGCTCTTCCTCCTCTCTGACACCCAACTGCAGTGAGATGAGCGACAGAGGGCTGACAGAATAAAGTTCAGAGAGCACCCCACAGCTATAGTGGGATGCACACACACTCACACACACACCTCCCTTTGTGTGGAAGTGGGCCAAGGAAGCCCGGGCAGAAAGAAGCAGAGTCAGTCTGCACCAGTTGAAGCGACATCAGAATCTTCTGGAACACCTCGCAACTCCGCGCAGATTATTATTCAGCCCACTCCCTGTCTGTCTAATGCCCAATACAGCCTTTGTGGTTCTGGCTGCCTTTGTTGTCATTTTTTTTGTTGTTTTGTTTTGGTTGCGTGTGCATGTGTATGTGCAAAGAGGGAAATTGGGGAGGAAAAAGCAGCAAAAAGTTTTCCCTTTCTGGAGTCACGTTTTTCTCTCGCTGACTGACAGATGCGGGACGATGAAAGCAAATCACATCGTGCCACGGACTTCAAAGGTTCCTGTGTTCCGCCGTTTATTGGCAACAACGCACAACAACCTCTCTTCCCGATGTGGATTCTTCAAAAATGGGGAGGGAAGGAGCTAGTTGAAACAAGAGGCGGATGACAAAGGAGCTACCATCCACACAGCTAGAGGGGGGTGGAGGGAGGGAGGGAGGGGAGGAGAGGAGGGTTGCTAAATAATCAGACCTAAGCGCCGTAACCGAATCGGACTGCTTATCAAAAGCGTTTTCAGTCAAAACTGGCTTTTTGATGCGCACTGATTCTGATACTGGGGATGTTTGAGTGGAGAAAAAAGTGATGGCTTGAAGTTGTAAAGAACTCTCTCCGCTTTGGGGGGAGCTTTGGTTCCTCTCTCTGAGGCTTTTTTGGTGTGTTTGGAGCGTGTGTGTGTGTGTGTGTGTGTGTGTTTTACATGGACCAGCGCAACAGTAATTAACTAAGTGTTAAAGCTAAGATGTAGTAAGCGGCTTGGTTCTGCTCTCCTAACCTTATGGACTTTCTATCTGTCTCTTTTTCCTCTTTATTCTTTCTCTTGTCCAGGATGGCACCCATTGACTGCCATTGACCTAATTTGGGCAAATTTCACTGACCTACTTCATGGGTGAATGCTGACTTGCCCACAGGAGGGGATTCTCTCTCACACACACACATGCACACATATTCTTTATGATTAATATGCACTCTCAACCTCTTTTACGGTTGCCATGGCACTGGGTGTGTACCCCCTCAGTCGTGCCCCCCTCCCGTCTTAATCCCCCAGTGAACCCCCCTGTCCTCCTTCAGCACACTGGCATCCCAAATGAACATAATGAGGACCTCAAAGTACAGACACGTGGTGGAATATAAACAAAGCAGTTGGCCTTTGTTTCCTGTGGTCTCAGAGGTGACATAGTCCTTCACTTCACAAGTCTCCGAAGAGACATAATCGGCGTAATTGCACACGGATATGATTATTCTTCTGTCGTCTATGAAAATTTCTAATTTGAGCAAATTTTATCAAACATTGCCGAGGTGCTGTGAGTGCTCAGACAATCCCAGTAATTCCTGCACAAAGTTAGATGGATGGGGACTACAGTCCGTGGAGCAATGGTGGTCCCATAGGAGGACTGGCATCTTTAACCCACTTGTATTAAAATGAATTCAAGCATCATTGCGTTCCTCCAGCAGATTAATTCCCAGCTGACCGGACACATACAATACTCCGGAGGGCCTCTGGAAAATGTGTTGTCATAGTTGGATTAGTTTTGCCCTTTTTAACGTGAGGACGATTAGTAATAAACTTCTCCGCCTGCAGCCTCCCACGAGGATGTGGTAGTTGGAAGCAAGGCTAACCTGATTCAGAGTTTTGGTCACGCTCCTGTGTTGTTCCTCGCAAGCTCCTGTGCGTTTTGAGAAAGAATGAGAGGGGGTATTTGTGTTTTCGTTTCAATGTGTGCGGACCTGCCCGCTTCCCCCTGCGTCCTCGCCTGTGTTTGCCAACACGTATGCAAGGCCACAAATACAACCCGTGAATGCAAACACACACACACGCGCGCGCGTACGTATGCGCTCTCACCGGTCGGACACGTGTCGTCATGGCAACGCGCACAGATGTCAACAAAAGAGGCTCCAGGGTGAACATTGTCTCCCTCTTGTCCAGCAGGGTGCAATTTATCTCAATGTAGCCACGAAAGGCAGCTATTTACATGAAACAAGAGCTGTTTTCTGGGAAATGGGGGTCTCTCTGAAGGTTTTGATGTCAGCTGCCTGCTTTTAGCTTTGAGAGCTGAAACCTAAACCATCAAGAGAGGGAGAGGAGTGTGCTGTGGACCTACCGGGAGAGCTGAGACCCCTCGTGCGGTCACAGTTCTTTACCCTGAAAGTCTCTCGCTGTTCCCCCTGAACGCGCTCCGAGAAGGCCAAGCGTAGCATGTGATTTCAGATGCTTATAGTTTGCACGGAGTAAATCTAACCCCCTTGCTTTATAGCTTATCCTTAAGAGAGTGGTCCTAACATCAACGTCAATATTTACAGGAATAGCCCGCAGGCAAGAGAATCGACCACCGCGATTCAGCTGAGACATAGTCAACCTTTCTCTTGCCCCCCTCCTCCTCCTCCTCCTCCCCCCCTCTCTCCTCTTTCCCTCACTTGTCTTCATCCCGGTTATTCCCGTTCTGTGCAGCAGCCCGTCGATCACGGCGCCAGGTGGCTGAGATATTTGTCTTCGGGTTGCCTTTGTTTTGTATTTGTGTGTGTGTGTGTGCGTGAACAAGGTGCGCCCTTGCGTGCGCATGTGCAGCTTCTACGACGAAGCCGCAGCTTTGACACAGGCTCAGCGGCTGTTTGAGAGATGCTGGATGACGCGTGTCAAGTGATATTAAATGTGAGAGTACCTCCCCCTCCTCCCTCCTTCACTCCCACCCCCCCCGCTCTGCCCATCCCTCCGCCGTGGACTGTGTCTGCAGTGGTTAGTGTGAGCTGTGACACTTTTCATCGGGGTTTTTAGGGGGGAAGGCGCCACGTCTGATGTACGAGGCCTCACATCTCTGTGGGTAGAGTGGACACTTTGGCCTACATAAGCTGTTGGAAGGTCAATGGACATACAGCTGAATAGACACACATACCTTACTCGCCTCATTACACATGCTTTGTTCTTTGTGATTTCATAATACAAACAAATCTGTCACAAGGTGGTTAGTTTTTCTGTGGCCATGATAATTGCTTGGTAATCGCTAATTAATGGGTGTGTATTTGTATTGCAGTGTTTTTGTCTTCAAAGAGAGTTGAAGCTGGAAAATCCATGTCAGTCTAAGGCAGGCTACCTACCTATTTAGACATTTACTCAGTCTCATGTTCATTCTAATTCATAGGTAAGGCAAAGATATACTGTAAGAACGTGGCATGCAAAAGGTTAACCTACTTCCTGGTGAGTGCATCATCTCTCCATGGTGTTTGTGTGTGTTTTGTGCACGTGTGTGTGTTTCTGCTTCCATCCGTGTCAGGTGATAATGTGGAAGTATGAGTCTTGGGCCAGTGTGCTCCGTGCTATAATGGGACAGCCTGAGCCGGGGGATGTTGAGGGGGGGGGGGATGTAGGGCAGGGGGAGGGTTTACGCCAGGATGTGGCAGAGAACAGCGGGTGTGACCTCAGTGACTCCAGGAAGGAAGGGGTTAAGCACGAGCCGGCAGGGCTGCATGGGCTGCGTTACGCAAACTGGCGGCTGGCTGGAGCTGAAAGGGGAAGTGCTGAGCTCAGAGGAACACTGGCTCAGAGCCATGGCTCCCTCCTCCCTCCGCTGAAAACTCCCCCCCACCCTCCCTCCCTCCGCCTCCCCTGGCCCTCTTCCCCACCTCCCCGCTACAGCTGAGCGCTCCCCATGCTTCCCACCGCCAGGCGTGGTGATGTGTGTTTGTGTGTCTGTGTGCCTGTGCTGGAATGCAGCTTCCCCCTCGGCTGGGGCCTGTGTGTATGTGTGTGTGTGTGTGTGTGGGTGTGCACGTGTGTGTGTCTGTCTGGAATGATGCCTCCCCTTGTCTAGTGTGTGACGTCAGTACACACACAACGGGTCAGCTTAGGGCTAGGCAAAATTCTGTGTGTGCGTGCGTGTGTGTGTGTGTGTGTGTGTGTGTGTGTGTGTGTGTGTGTGTGTGTGTCATGGGAGGGAGGAACAGGGGAGGAGTCAGTTATTGGAGAGAGAAAAAGGAAAGAGGTGGGGCTGTTTGTGAGCAGAAGGAGGTTGACTGCAGGGAGTCACTGAAGCCAGTATGCGTGCATGCATGAAGGCATCATGAGTGTGTGTCAAAGGGTGGGGTTGTATATATGTGTGTGTGTGTGTGTGTGTGAGTGTGTGTGTGTGGTGGAGTGTGTCGGGTGACTTTCCAAACGAAATGGGAAGGGTATAAGAGTGTAAGGTTATTTCCTGGCATGGACAAGTGGACCTAAAAACGCACACATACTCGCACATGTGCACACGCAGTCATGCTGTAGTTTCCAGTCCAGTGCTGTGAGTGGCCAGCTATTTTCATATGCAAATTAATTCCCTTCACTTTCAGCCATGTTGCTTTCCACAGTAGTTGCTTCATGTCTGTGTGATGTGCTTTACAGAATCGTTTTTCTACACTTTTGTTCTGTTTTCTTTTTGTCCTTTTTTTTTTTGTGTTTCGGGCTTTGATGTCGAGACACATTTTTGAGTGCCGCTTTATCAAAAAGATTAATCACAAAAGGATTTATAGGGCAAAGTTCAAATTAAGCACGAGAAACGCATCTGTAATCAATTCTGACAGGCACAGCAAATGTCATTTTGGCTCACTTTCTGCATGCAAATTATGCGGAAGGTCTCACGAACACAGCCTCCGCCTCACAAACACACATTCAAAAACCAATGAAACATATCGCCGTATTCTTTGTTTATTTCTTTTCCTGTGCAGTTTCTCGACCGACCCATACTCCCCTCCTTCACAGGGAAAAGGACACTATAATGTCTCGACTGTATAGGTTTGTCATTAGAAAGATACTCAAACCCTGAAGAAGCAGACAATGACTTTCCAATGGATCCCATTACCTCTGTCTATAGCTTGCGTGGCTCTACTGGGACAGACCTCTGCTAATTACACACATTCATTTCCAGCTTTCTAGCCAGCTGTAATTTCATTCACACTAATGAACCTTGCACATGGATTGGGATAATGTATAGTTAATGTACAGCCAGGAGACGGAATTAGCAGGCTACTGACTTCTCCAGTGACAGGAATTTGTTCGAATAGCAGCTAATGGGACAGTTCACCCAATACCCTGCAGGTGCCATTATTAAATTACACCTATAGTAATTTTACACTAAGGTGTTTAATAGTTAACATTGACAAACATAGCCTGCTTTGTTGGAAATTCACATTAATACAGCGAAAATTATGTGGAATTTGCCTTTTCACATGTGAACTAAAATTGTAACACGTTAAAAGAAAATAATGTTGTTACATGTGTTGTAATCTGGACATTTTCACAAGTAATTGATTGGCTTTTTTCACTTATTAAATGAAAATGTACTCTTTCACATGTGACTTCAGAACTGGATAATAGGTTGCACATGTGGGAACAAAACACGACAAACGAAATCATATAAAAACTTGCATCTTTACATGTGAAGTGAGCTAAAATTTCAACATGTTAAAATAGAATAATGTCAATTGTGAACTGAACATTTGTGAAAGTGGCTTAATTCACTTATGAATGAACATTTCTTTATGTGAAATTTACACTTTCACATTTAAATTGCATAGAAAGCATTTTTTTTGTCTTGTCATGTCATCATAGGCTACATTATAGAAAGTATAGGTCTATTGTGTTTCATATGACTAAGCCTACAATCAAAAATATTTATTCCTATCACATAATATATCAGACTTTGATCCTTTGTCTGCCTGCTCATCCCTGTGTCCAAGGCAATTTGTTTTTTTGTTTTTTTTAAAGATCTAGGCTATTTAATTGTTCTATATAGGTTATTTACTAAAACGTAGTGTCATAAGTCACGTATTACTCTACACAGACAGTAATACTGTAACTTAATATATTATTTTAAAATGAAGGTATCTAGTACATTGAGGTCTTTAGCCATGTTAAAAAATATTGTAATCTGATTTTAAAAGAATTGTTTGACATTTTGGAAGATTGTATCTTTCTTCTTGAAAGTTTCAAGAGAAAGAGAAGATTGCTGACACTTTTATTTGTGCAGTACATATGAAGCTATTTCCAGCAGCCGCTTAGCTTAGCTTAGCTCTGTCAGAAGGTTACACTGTTTACCTACAGGCAGGAAAAAAGGAAGTCGCAGTTCTGTCCTAAAACAGTCCTGCACATAACCCCCTGTAAAACCACAACTTTTCTACAGTTTACTTTGTACGGATTGAACTGAGATATGATGTATTAGAGCTGCTGGTTGTAGGATTTTGTCACCTTTGGGCAGAGTCAGGCTAGCTGCTTCCCTTTCTTCCCAGCCTGTGTGCTAAGCTAAGCTAACCAGCCTCTGGCTCCAGACATTGGTGTCAATCCTCTCATCTAACTGTCAGCAAGAATGTGAAACTTGATTTCCCAAAACTATTCATTTGACAGAAGAGACCCATTCCCCCTGATTTTCAGTTTTTGCGCGCCGGGTGTTCCATCTATTACTAACAGAACCCATTTTCACATCACTTTATCCTTTTTGTCTTGTGTCGATCACGTCCCTGAACAGAGGCTTCACTGTCTTTTCTGTACTGGTCAGCCCTCTGAACGCCAACCGTTGGGATCAGTCAGCAGAGCAGTAACACCAGCTCCGCCTGACAGCCCCGATCCAGCAAAATTAGAATCCATTTTGAAAGTGATAGTTAGAAAATTGCAAGTCATTCCTGATGTACCGCATGGCAACAAAGTGGCAGCAGCCCAGTAGTCGACTGTCATTTCAACCGCCAGCTGATGACAACTCCAATCACCCAGACAGCCGTCACTGCACACGCACGCACACACACACACACACACACACACACACACACACACAGAAGCACACGCCGATATTCTTTCCCTCCCGTTCCTGTGATTAGCATGCAGATTTTGCTGTCACAAATCTCGGGTGGAAGTAAAAGCATTGAAATTCATAGAATATCTCAAAACGTTAATGTATTGCTCATTTGTGTCCGTCGGGATAGGCGCTAGATAGACTGTGAGATTATACACGTGCACGTATGTGTGGATGAAAACACACCGGGGGAGAAAAAAGGCTTTTTGGTCTACCAGAGGGTTTAAGGCATAAATATGGCCGCCCCTGGAGCTCAGCTGTGTTATTCCAGCCCGTCCCACACTTAGGACACACACACACATGCACACACACGCCTGGAGCAAGGTCTCCTGCAGAATAGCATTGATCTCTGTTTATAGTCTCTGTATGGGTGCTTCCTTATAGGACCACACACGCATGTTCTCATTGTTACTCGCACAGACCTACCCCTCTACGACGCTGAAAGGCCTTGTATTTACCTTTGCAGCCTTATTAATTGGGCGAGTTCAAGGAGCCGCTATGAAGGAAATGCTCCTTTAGCTGTGGGTGGGACAGGGGGGAAGCGTCGGAGGTGGGGGTCGCCCAACAATTCCCCGACCCTGCCTCGACCTGCTGCGGGGCCTTGCTTTTCTTCAGTTGTGGTTCAGATCTCCTTTCAGCGGGGCCTCTCGGTTCAATCCGACCAAACGGATTGGATTCCAGTCCAGTAGCCCTTTTCTCAGTGAGGTCTCGGGGAGGCTATCTTTGGTCTGCATAGAGAAGAGTCCCGTGTTAAAGCTACTGCAGGTGGCCCCCTCTGGGTCAGCTCTAGTCGGATTTAGGTGTTGCTTCTTTGTTTGCCGGCAGCTTATGAGGTAATTTGATTAATGTGCGAGGCTAAAGTGAATCGGCGCGGGCGAATGGGCCCTAAATATCTTTCTGCTTTCTCCTCTTTTGCTTTTGTTGACTTGCTTTCACACTCGCCCATTTGTTTCATCCCAGTTCTCGCACTGAAATCAATCATGTATTCAGAATCTCTCTTTCTCACACACACACACACACACACGAACCCACACACAAATTCAATGTGCGCTGTCTGAACTGCATGGTGCCATATTAGATTTAGGTGACAGTCACTCATGAACCAATTCAGCCAATAAACGTAATGACCTTCCCACTGCTGGGCCTGAATTTTCTCCGTTGACTTGGAATCTTAATTTGATTGCGGAAATATATGTATGTTGCTCAATCTAATTTGCCCCAGTGATTTTGGAACATTGAGCGCTTTTGTGCTTAGGCAAGCAAACCTTCGAGGGCCCGGCCTCGATACCGGCCGCCTGCCTTCATGTGGGAAGCTAAATCCTGTTTTATAGGGAGCGTATAAAGGCGGTATTCTTCCGTCACAGCAGATGTATGTTGAAGGAGCTGCTGGTCTTACTCTGCGCCTCTCCTCGCTGAAATAAGAGCAGGAGTCCGGTATTTCAGAGGCCTCTCGTTGTCTGAATGGACAGAAGTGGTCCGAGCTGGTCAAGAGAGCGCACGCTGGCTTATCGGCACTCATACAACTTAAAAACCAGAGGGAAAGATGGAGCGAAGGGCTATTTGGGGGAATGCTTTGATGTGGGTCCCCCAAAGAGTGTGGGTGGTCCGCAGGCCTTTGTGGGATCCGAACATATATATACATACACTAATTCTCACTCACTCTTTCACACACTGTTCGCGCTTGCCTTCCACAGCTCTCCGGGCCAAGTGTGATTTCACCAGGGCGGTCAGAAGGGGTTTCTAGGGCAACCTCACAGAGGCCTTGTTCTAAAAATGGCCGCCATGGTTACTTTGAAAGCCAACCCTGGCCTCTTGAACATGCACAGAAAAGAGCCCTGAGCACCACTAGGGGAGGGGAGCTGGGTGGACTGGGTGAGGGGGAAACCAGGCTCTTTAATAGCTAGCACATGAGACATTGAAGGTTTCATACCCACCCAACCAGGAGTCATGGGAGGTATGTGTGTGTGCAGTGTGTGCTTGTGTGTGTGTGTGTGTGCACCTAAACAGTAATATCCCTGTACTCAGTGCTTGGCTAAATTAAAAGGGCATTTTTGGCGTGGGGGGCAGTTTTTGGTGCCCAGACGATTGGACGGGGAAAGGCGAAACTCATTACCTACCCATCTGTCAGAGAGCGAGAGCGAAAGAGCTGTGGGAATGTGGACGGAGGGAGGGACGCATGAAAAGGGCTTGGAAGGCGAGAGAGTGAGAGTGTCCATTAAAGCAAAAAGGAAACACAACAGAGGTTTTTTTTTTTTTTTTTTTTTTTTCAAACAAGGACAAGTCTTTTATCGCTATTTAGTTTTTCATACTCCATGTGTTTTGAATTTTAAAAAAGTATCCCTGTTAATCTTCCCTGTGGGAAAAAAGAAAACATTTGCTGCTTTTACGACGTTCTGATATGTGTGTGTGTGTTTGTGTGTGTGTGTGTGCGCGCGTAAGAGAGTGTGTGTTTGTATCAGAGGTTGATTTTTCTTTGAGCTCTCTCAGCCCCACATGTTTTTGATGTTCTCTTTTTCTCTCCCCTCTCTGGACCAGGGGCCACTCTTGAAACATAAGCTCGTGTCACACACACACACACACACACACACACACACACACACACACACACACACACGAAACGTATCGGCAAGTATTAAAAGCCATTGCTCATTTGCATGTTGTTACACAGCTAAATAAGTGAGCTCTCCTTTTTCGACAACCAGCTGCAGCATGTAAACCTTTTTGTCTCGTTTAAGAGTGACTCAGTATGTCTCTCTGCCTCTCTCGCAGCTGTAGACGTATAGGCTTTGATCACTGCAGATGCGAGTGGCTGCCATATTCGATCCACACCCCTCTTCTGTGGATATTGTTAACGAACATGCACTTCCTCTGCCAGCTGGCTTTCCGAATGGAAAAAGCATATCTCCATGGCAATGTTCTGCAGTTCTGCACTGTTAGACATTTGCAGCCAACACTTCTTAGTTCTACAATACAATAACAAAACATTGCTATTTCTGTTTTGATGCTCTTGCAGTTCACCAGGTTTGCAACATCCTTAATAATGGAGCCTTTTTGGAATATTGGGCCTCGGTCGAGCTCGCGCATAGGCTGTTTAAACTTGCAAAGGAGAAATATAAGCAGCGTGATTTATTTTTGTATCCCTCCTGAGGGCATAGCTTACTCTTTAGGCAAGGGTTGTGACCCTTTTTACTTCCCTCTTTCTTTTCCTTCTCATTCACCTGCATTCTTAACCCTCGAGGAGGACATAAAGCTACTTTGACCTCTCTTCAGCTCGCTTGTGTACCCCTCACCCCTCTGTACCCTATGAAATATTCAACCCCCGCCCCTCCCTCCCTACCTAATATGGAGGCCCAGAAACCGCTTTGATATCCGCGTTAATACATGCTTGATATCACAGCGATGCAAGTGCTCAGCCCTTTGATAAACATATTTAAGAGATGTATGTCTTTGACTGGTCCGCATGCGTTTCAGAGATCTCTCCTGAGCACATCAATGCATTCATAAGCTACTCTCTGTCTCTCCTAACCACTCCCATTATTAATAAATGCATGACCTCACGCTGCGGCGCCTTGTGTGCGTACATGTGCGTCTCTTTCATATGCTCATCAGTGTGTGTTTTAGGCCACTGCCGGGGACCCCGCCCTGCTCATTCATATTCATCCTCGCATAATGACTAGCCGCGCCTCCGGATAGCGCAGTCAGGATAAGATCAAACATTATATTCAAACACGAGGCTGTATAATTCATGCCGTAACAGCCGCTGCTCACTGCTCACTTCCTCCTACTCTTTTCTCAATTCCTCTTCAATCTGAGTTCCTGCATCTAGATTTCTGTCAGGCTCATTTACTCCTGCTCAGAGTCAGAACAGCTGGTCCTGATCATGCTCTCGTGATAAGAGAACATGGGGCCTTTGGCAGGTGACTGTGGCCAACTGAGTCTGTTTCATATAATTGTTCCAACTCCGTCTTGAGTGCCTTCTTTCTTAAAGAGATAAACTCAATCATGTCATTTACTAAAGGGCATCTTCAATACGTTGTCCAATTGTTGATTCTGATCGGAGATGATAGATGCCTGAACTAATCTTGGTCTTACTTGATCACGACTGATCAAACTCCCTATCCAAACAATCAGAGTGGCTCAGAGTGAAACTTAATAACTAAAAATAGCTGGATTGGTTTATTACAAGATGAGTAAAACAAAGGAATTTAGTCATTTAGGACTGAAACCAACAGTTATTTTCATCATATTAGCCTGAGGATCAGTTTCTTGATAAATCAGTTCATCTTTTGTTCTATGAAATGTCAGGAAAAAGTTTTATACAGGGCTACATCTGAAATTCATTTAACTATCATTTAAGACAAAGCAAAGCAGTGAATTTGTGGTTTTAAAGAGCTTGAACCAGTGAAGTTTTGGCATTTCTGTTTGCTAAATGATTCAATGGTTGATGGTGCAATATGTAAGAATAATAGTTGAAAACAAGAGTCAAAACTGTTTTTGCTTCACATTCTGTTGATAGTTTTTGTTAATGTTTTGAATATGTTAAAGACGTCTATGTACTTGTATTGCAACTACTGAAGTTAGCATGCTAACCAGCTAGCCCCGAGCCTGAAAACCTCTTTTTTTTTTTAAAGCGGTCAAAAGCTCCTGTGCTAGCAGTGTAAACACCAACACTCCCCCACTTGTCCCCCTAGCTGCATGGCTAACTGAGCTAACAAGCTAACAGTAGCTAGTCATGGATGTTTAAAGAGAATACAGTCAACAGTTACTCTGGTAATGTGCTAATTGTTTTAAAATCTAAAGTAATGACGGAAAGAAAGATACCTTTGCATACCTTGTAAAATTATTTTTAAAATGTCTTTCTTAAAAAACTAATTCTCTTTTCCCTTTCTCATTTTTTCAGGTTTCCATCTCAGCGGCACAGTGACGGACCCCGCCACGCCCTCATCCCCGGAGCTCGTCTGCAGCGTCAGCGTCAGCTTCGACCGCTGCAAGATCACGGCGGTAACATGCACCTGCGGCAACAAAGACATCTTCTACTGCGCCCATGTAGTGGCGCTGTCACTTTACAGAGTACGGAAGCCTGAGCAGGTCAAACTGCACCTGCCCATCTCGGAAACCCTGTTCCAGATGAGCAGAGACCAGCTGCAGAAGTTTGTCCAGTATCTGATTTCAGTCCACCACACCGAAGTGTTGCCTACCGCGCAGAAACTGGCCGACGAGATTCTGTCGCAGAACTCGGAGATCAACCAGGTCCATGGTGAGGAAACGTGTGTGTGTGTGTGTGTGTGTGTGTTTCTGACCAAGTGATCATGCAGTTGTGTTTGTGTGTGTTCCTGCCTGGACATGCATGCGTGTATTGACTGTGCGATGAAGGTAAAGCGTGGCAGGATCAATGTTACTCATTAGTGAGATCCAGACAGTAAAGGAGAGACTGTGCGCCTCTAATCAACACTATAGACCCGTTATTTACCGCTGAGGGGGAGAGAACGATACAGAGACAGAGACAAAGAGGTTAGCAGAGAGATGCAGAAAGGTGCATATCTCTTGTTATCGATACTGTACTCGCTCCTTACCTTAATAAAAGAGGGAGGAACTGAAGGGCAAACAACAGAGAGCGGAGAAACCAGATACAACAGGGAACGCCATGAAAAAGCATGAGTTATTCAAAAAGGGGGAAGTATGAAATAGAGGTGTTCAGGACACTTTGGAAATTGAAGAGAAACAGATGAAAAGGGTCAGACGAGAGATGGAAACTTATGGGAATGGAGGACAAAACATAAATAAGCAACTCAGAGAATGAGGGAGATCTTGGTAGAGAGTGCTGTGATGAAGAAGCGTATTGATTTGTCGCCCTTCCGTCAATAATTCTATAAAACTAAAACACCTGATTTGGATTAAAGCATATAACTGAATTACTCCCTTGCAGTTAATGTAACCAAGCGTCAGTTTTCAGGCGCGCGCTCGTATGGATTTACTTTTACTCTTTATCAGAATCGGTGCTTATCCTCGCAGTTTAAAGGAGTTACGAGCAGGCCCACTGTACCGTCATCATAATGTAGGATTACAAAATCAATGTGTTGTTGTGTTGTTGAAGCAGCAATAAAGCGTGTCAGTTATTAAATTAAACGTTTAAAGGGACATTGCTTACAGTAGTGCTTTTTAGTGGATCATTTGTTTAAAATAACTGAAGATGGTATCAGTGAAAGGAGGTAGACTACATGAGAGTATGCAGCATAAACGTTAGTGATATCAAACAGTGATTGCAGCCTGTATTTCATCATAAGTGTTATGATAAAATGACAGAGAAGCTTCTGCTGTTTGTTTCTAAAAATGTCCCCACTTATTAGGATTATCATAATGAGCTTAAAACCATTTATTCAATGCTAAAAACACTAACATCGTTTGTAAATGTAGCATGTTGCTGCACCTAGTGACTGTTTCAGAGGAAACACTATATTTGGGCTGCAACTAACTTTTTTTTTTTCAATTAGATTAATGATTATGCTCTCATTATTTTGTCATTTTCTCTAATAATTCTAATAAAGTACTTTTATGTATATTTCATGAGACAGTTGCTTAGGAGAGGGATGAATAGACCGCGAGTTGCAAGCAAACACACCGTCTAACGTCCCGGCACTAGACCTGTATCAGGCAAATGAATGTGTTTTTGCAAATTAGACTGTGTGCGGTAGTAAGCTTGCAACTCGTGCTCTAATAATCTCATAAAATGTCAGAAATTGTGAAATATGGCCATCGTGATGTCTTTATGTTTTGTTATGTTGCTTGCTTTGTCCAGTCCAAAACCCCAAGATATTTAGTTCACTGTCACATTGGACAAAACAGTAAGCGCATCCTCGTGACTGAGAGGCTGGAGCTGGAGAATGATTCCTAAAAAAAACGACTAAAACAATTAGTTGATTATTGAAATACATTAATTTTCTCTTGCAAACAAACAAATCGTTTAATTGTTTTGGTTCTCCTTTTTTATCTCTCTGCCCCCAAACAGTGCCAGTGTATTTGCTCGTGTTCTTGTATTAATAAGCGTCTGAGGACACAAATAAATGTCCTCACAGGTGCAGAAAAAAGACTTCAATTCTCTGAGAATAAGTCATTTTGCTGCTGTTCTTTTTCACCCATTTAGGGTTAATGGTAGGTCATTTAAAAAAAAGTTAGAATGAGGTTTAAATTATAGTTCATAACAATAGGATGTACATAGGTCACAGTGACACCAGGAACAGATAATGAATTAATGGAAATACAGTGGCCTGATACACATATAACATAACTGTATGTGTCCGTATGTTTGTGTGTGTAGGGGCCCCGGACCCCACAGCAGGAGCCAGCGTGGACGACGAGAACTGCTGGCATCTGGACGAGGAGCAGGTTCAGGAGCAAGTCAAGCTCTTCCTGTCCCAGGGAGGATACCACGGCTCGGGCAAGCAACTCAACCTGCTCTTCAGCAAGGTTAGGAGGCAGCGACACGTGTTTACCCACATACAGAACATAGCAACGCACATACAACGCATACCGTACTCTCTCGACTATCTGCAGCATATGCGGTCTCGCTCTGATTCGCCCTCTCTCTGAAAAAGAGGTCATCTGCGTTCAAAGTACTCCCAGACAAAACAACTTACATTAAAAGGCATGCTTCCTTTTAGCTGGAGCTGATTGCATAAAGGAAATGTAAGATGAAGAGAGGGGAAGAGGTGGAGGAAGACGAAAAGCTTGCGCTACATACTGCACCGTGTACGCGATGAAACGATTGCGTGTGAGATGTGTGGTTCTCACTGTTGCCTGGTGTTACGACGGCGGAGCTAGGCTAGCGTTAATGTGTTGTGTGCTATGCAAAGACAGCGAGCAAAGGCCATTATCATCCACCCCGCCCCGGCTTTTTAAATGTCTCTCGGCTTCGTGCTCTTTAATGCCCATTTTATCCTTTTCAGCACACACACGCCTACTGACAGCCACATATATGCCTGTCCACTCGCACACCTACGTTGAGAGTCATGTATACATGCATACAGCCGCCCTCGAACGGCAAACACACACGTACTGTACGAGCATTTGTGTAGAAGTGTTCCTGTGTGTGTATTAAACAGAAAAGATTTGTGTGCTTTTGTGTGCACGCGTCCGTGAATCTCAGGGTTTTTTGCTTGTGTTTGTAGTACAGTTGAGAGACAGTTTTCACGGATTTTCACTTAAAAAATACAGAGAATCCTCTGAAGTAGGAGATCGGTATAAAAGCAGCGTTCACCTGGATTTTATATCCCCACGCATGCATCCAAGAGAGGCTGCGTTTCCTGTTGCCAGAAGATGCTGACCAGCGTAGTTTACACAAAACGAGTCCCTCTTGCGAGTAAGAAAAAGAGAAAATAAGAAAGAAAATGCAGCTGTTGTTCGTGCACCTGAGATGAAAAACCGGGGAGTATTTAAACACGGCACGCATTTATGAGCACACGCATTTTGTATTCTTTGTATTTGTATCGTTTTTAAGTTCAGATTTTCTCTTTTTTTAAATACCCACATCAAACGCTGACAAATGTTTATTCCCAAAAGAAGTAAATACTGAACATATTTAGCCTTAAAGCGCAATGTTGCCCTCCGTTTGTGTTTTAAGTGAATGGATATGTCTTGTGACCTTGAAGAATATCGCTTAAGGTTTCAGTTGGGCAGCGTAAAACAGGTTGAGTGGTGCTCGACCGTAGTAAGTGCTCCCAGCGACATTGGGGAGCAAGCAAGGACAGGACGGATTTGAGTTAATATTAATAGTTCGAGTAGTTTGTACCACTAACAGGTAAAAGTTAAATGTTAGACCACGGCCCAGTCTGGATCATTGACCCTGTGATTAGTCCACAGACATGCAGCACCTGTAAAATATACAGTATATAAACCGAGCAAGGGCGATGTGGGTCTGTCCTTTTTGAAGTATCTTGTGTCAAAAAATTGTTAGACAGTGCTGTCTGACGTGTGTCTGGAGCTGTGCGTTCACATAACCAGGGTTTATTTTTGAAGACGTTTCTTCTTTTCAATTCAGTTCAACTTTATTCCGCCCTGTGAGGACAACTGTGTGCAGTAGCTCCTCACTCGGATCAACACAGTGCGCACAGTAGAAAAGAAAAGATGCAGTATGAAGTAGTCTTCTCGAAAAATACCTCTATTTCTACATTTATGATGAAAGCATCAATGAATATAAAACATTAGAAAATACAGACAGGGCTCCTACAAGGTCCTGAAAGTTTGGAAAATGCTTAAGTTTAACCGATTCGTTTTCAAGATGAGAAATCTGCTGAAAAACACTTGAATCTCAACATGATCTGGCGTTTCATCGGCACAATAACTCACGTAAACCAAAAATCTGTTCATATTTCAAAAGAAAGGATACCGTCAGCATATTTGTTTGTTGCCTCCTGGCGTCAGAATCAGAAAAAGATTTAAATAATGATCAAAACACGCGATGAACAGCCAGTGAAATAAACAAAGTGACAATATACATTGATTGCTTCGGGCATAAAGGAATTCTTTAAACTTTATTTTCTGCGATTGCATCTATAGTGACAATTTAGATGTGATGATTAAGGCTACGATAATCAGAAAGTTTTTGTTTTTAAGTTCCTTGAAAGTGCTTGAAAAGTTGTTTAATTAAGCTGTGCGAATATCTAAAACCAAACTAAAAAGATACATAAGATGACGAGGATGTACAAAAGCAAAATGGCTCACTTCGCCTCATACATGCTTTTCTCTCGTGTATCTGTCATTTATTTTGTGTGTGCGGTTATGTGTCTGAGAACTGTTTGTTGCGTCGTCGTGTGTGTTCGTCCTCTGCAAATCTGTTTGTATAAACTCCACGCGTGTGCGGGCGTGTACGTAACCGTCCCCCCTGTCTCCTCCTCTCCTCCTCCTGTAGGTGAGGGAGATGCTGAAGATGCGTGACTCCAACGGAGCGAGGATGTTAACACTGATCACAGAACAGTTCATGGCCGACCCTCGGCTGGCTCTGTGGAGACAGCAGGGCACCACCATGACCGACAAGTACAGACAGCTCTGGGACGAGCTAGGTGAGGAGGAAAAACACACCACACACACACACACACACACACACTGACTGTCCTACACACACCTCTCACACCCAGTATGCACAGGCACAGACAGATTTAGCAAGGTGGTCGATTGAACCCAGACATTGACACAAAGGCACGCGCAATATCTTTTTTTTCCTGTGTGTTTATTTGTCCTTTGTTGTCCAAGACAGCCCACACACACACACACACACTCTCACACTCTCACACACACACTCGTCACTGACAGCCCAGTCTCTCCCTCTCACTGTGAATGCAAGTTTGGCAGCTTCAGCGAGAGCGTCTTTGTGGATTATAAGCCGTTTAATGCAGCACAAAACCCCAAATATTACGACCTGCGTAATGTTTTCAAACACTTCGCATTATATATTTAGTTGATGTGACAGAGTGCTGCCCGCCATTGCAGTCGTTCGGTTTTGATACGGTGTGTAGTTCTCTTTGACAGATGTACTGTACCTACAGCAAAACACTTCCTCACAAACCACAAAACCAACACGCCCGTCACCAGGACAGCAGTCGCGTTGTCTCCCGTCCTTGTTGTTTTCCCTCTAATGTCTCCGTTGATGCTGCTGCCGCTGTTGATGATGATGTTCCTTTTCTCCCTTTGGTCTTGTTCTGCACTTTGCGAGGACAGCGCAGTGATCTCATCTGTTTCAATCCCACGTATTTTTGGAAGTGTGTGTGCACGGTCTCTTTGAAGTCCACACTTCAAACCCTTCTTCCCAAGTCCTTATCACTCCCCCTGATGTGTGGTGAATGCTGCCTCTCGGCGCTGCTCTCTCTCTCTCTCACTCACTCCCTCTCTCTTTCTCTCCCCCTCTTTTGTCTTTCTCCTCTTTGAGCCGCAGCTACTCCTCTCCTCCAGACACAAAGCCATGCCTCATTCACTTGTCCTCACCCATGTCTCCTCGTCCAAATCATCTCCGCTCCCGTTTCATTTCCCCCCTTTTTTTTCCCCGCTCCCCCTCTGTTCTGCACCTTTTGTATTCTTTTTCTCTCTTCATGTTCTGTCTCCGTCCTTGTCTTCGTCCTTCTCCCAAACTCTCTCTGCCTCTACACACATGCGTACGTACAACACAGTCGCACACACCCACACGCACACACTGGAGTCTATATATCTCCGGCAGTCTTGAGAGTAAAATCCCTGAATGTGCTTGCGTCCCCAGAGACGTAGCCACTTTTCATATTCTGTTTGTTCCAATTTACTCCAAAATGATGTGTGTGCAGTCAGCGTTGCCTCGGGACTAGTTAAGTTCTGTGTTTTCAGAGTTTCGTATTCCAGTGCAAGATGGCGGCAGCATACAAAACATGCGCTAAAAGAAAAAAGAAACAATGTTATGAATGCTGCACGTCTTTGAAAACGGCCTCCAGCTTTCATGATAACTGTATTTAGGATATTTTAAACCTCGCTGTGTACCTGCCTGTGTGACTCATTGCTTACGTCATTGTCACGCATTGGGAAGTAGGGCAGCTGACTGAAGTGTGTGCGTGCTTGTGTGTGTGTGTGTGTGTGTCCAGGTGCTCTGTGGATGTGCATCGTACTGAACCCCCACTGCAAACCAGAGCAGAAGTCATCGTGGCTGCGCCAGCTGCGCAGATGGACCAGCGTGGACGTCTGCCCCTGGGAGGACGGTAACCACGGCAACGAGCTGCCCAACCTCACCCACTCACTTCCTCAGGGTGCCCATGGCAACCAAGGTCAGCGATTGACAAGTTTTGTGTATCAGTCAATAACATGTTTACTTGCAATAATGTATGTCGCGCTACAGCACAACATCTTTCTCCGCACGGGGAAAACATCACTGTTGGTCTGAAGCATCTGCCCGCTTGTTTTTGTTTTTGTTTTGCTTCACTAAACCTGCTCAAAAAAAAAAACAATCATCTTGTTGGAAGTGATTTTCTCCAAGTAGTCCACTCAATCTCAAAGCTTTTGTGCGGTTTAGCTGAAAACAGTTGCTCTCCAGCAGATTTTTCTGCAGGGTAGAAGCTGGTACAGGCTGCCAATCTTGCAAGTTGTGTAGGTGATGGTTGATGTTTGTTTATAGCAATTATGCTAATGTGGCAAAAATTAACATGTTATGTTATTAATAGACAGCGAAATACAAGGGCATTTAAAACAAAAAGAGCAACCTAGTCACACTGTGCATTTGGCCATACCAGCCTTCTAAAGCAAACAATTGATTGTCTTATTGTTTTTAAATCTATGAATAGCTGAGCTCCTTCCTGTGACATTGACATCACTATTTTATAATCAGTATTCTTATAATTACTCCTCACTTTTTAATAATAAGAATAATACATGATTAAATGTTTTTGAATGTTTTTGTCTCGTATAATCTTTGTCTAATTTGTACTTTCTTGCTTTTTGTTTTGAAGCACACGGAGCCTTGAGTTGTATGAAATGTGCTGTATAAATAATCTTGACTTCTTCTCACCACATGAAGGTGATTTTAAATCCTCTCACACCTCCTCCTCCTCCTCCTCCTCCCTCCGCAGAGATGCGCCCCCACAGGACTGTGTTCACACGGGCCATCGAGGCCTGCGACCTGCACTGGCAGGACCGACACCTCCAGCACATTATCGCCAGTGACCTCTATGCCAACTACTGTTACCATGACAACCAGGAGGGCTCCCTCTTTGACGCACGCGGCTGGCCACTGTGGCACGGTGAGTGTGCATGCATGGAGGGTGTGTGTGTGTGTGTGTCTGTGAGCGGACGTGTCCAAGTTGGACTAAGAGTGGGTTTTTCTTCGTCTTTAACAGAACACGTCCCGACGGCCTGTGCCAGGGTGGACGCCCTGCGTTCGCACGGTTACCCAAGAGAAGCCCTCCGACTGGCCATCGCCGTGGTGAACACGTTACGACGGCAACAGCAGAGGCAACTGGAGCACTTCCGCCGACACAAGAAAGGTGAAGCACGTTTTTTCTTCTAAGTTTTACTTTATCGTCAGAATATAAACAAGCACATTCACTCATTATACAAACACCACCATCCTGCATCCTTGATTTAAGAACTGGTGAAAGAAGTACATGGTTTTAACATCGTGTCTTTATCTGCTCTCTTTTGTCTCAGAGTTGCTCCATAAAGGCCATACCTCCATAACCAACATGGAGGGCTGGGTGGGACACCCCCTGGATCCTATCGGTACCCTGTTCAGCACCCTGACAGAGTCGGGACGAGTGGGGGAGGAGGGCTCCAACACCTGCTTAGACCTCTCAGGTGCTGCTGACTGACAGAACCCGGCATCCCAAATCAAACAAATTCACAGATATATACTTAAATATAGCTCCGCTTCTATGGAAACACATGAAACAAGAAGTCCAAAAAGGTCATTCTGAGTGTTTTGTGCCTGCCATATACTTGTACTATATGATTTACATATGATATTTATGTGCGTATTCTGTATAATAACATACTGTTTACATGGGTAACATAGCTACCACTTAAAAAACAATACTGTAATTATAGAATTATACAAACAGGGCTATAATCATGAAGAATACAAACATGAAATTTAGATTTTTCAACATGCTGTGTTATTCCCAGTGTTGGATTTTTACTATGGGATGACAAAGTGCATGATTTTCACTCGCATTCTTTGTCTTTGCAGCCACGTAATATGATATAGTTTTGATTTCTTTCACATTTCATTAGATCGCAGATGTTAGAAAGTGTCGTTTAAGTGGAGTTTCACCTCCAGTCTCTTTGTCTTATCTTATCATGCCTCCTCTCATGCTTTTCCAATTCTCCTCTCCTACGCTCCGCGATCGCTCTTGTCCCTCATCGCCTCCTCTGCTCACAGAAATAGCCCTCTCCTCTGAGGTAGAGAAGTGAGCCGAGGAATGCTCCTGAGGCGTTGATCTTTATTTTGGATGGTTGCTGGGTTCAGACCTCTACTGTGTGACTGACGCAGTGGTTTTCCATAGGAGACAGGCTCATCTAGTGTCCGAAAACCTCAGAGAATAACACAGACATTGACTACCACTTCATGCCAAGCTCCCTTTCTCCTCGTCTTACCCTCCTTTTTTCTCTCCTCAGCAGACTGCTCCAGTGTCGTAAGTCGAGCAGAGCTCCAGCGAATGCCTGTGCAGCGATTGTTAGGAGACGGTGAATCGTACGTGGCGCTGGCAGTGGAGACGGCCCTCGTCGGCTTAGGCCAGCAGCGGGTGATGCCCGACGGGCTGTACGCTCAAGAGAAGGTGTGTCGCAACGAAGAGCAGCTATTGGCCAAGCTGCAGGAAGTGGAACTGGACGACTCCTTGGTCAAAATCTTCCGTAAACAGGCAGTCTTTCTGCTAGAGGGTGAGAGAGCTAACGGATAACATTTCACCCTCATTGTCCCTTTATTTCACTACGTCTACAGTCACTACAGTCTCAACACATATAGAAACTCTTCCTCTCTTTCTTCTCTCTCGCTCCCACGCACCAAGAACCTACACATTCTTGCTAAAACAGGAAAAAACACATTGGACTCTGCCTCACTATTTATTATCCTTTCATTTTGTGGTGCAAATAGAGGCTGAGCTGCCCTGGGCCAGACCAAAATGAGCTCTTTACACAGTAACACCAGGGGTATTGTATCAGCACACACATGCGTGCACACACAACAGTGTGTACATTTACAGGACTGGGGCTGGAGCAGAATGAGGTTTGGTTATGGGAAAGGCAGGAGGAGGAGGAGGAGGAGGATGCCTAGTCAATCTCCACTCCAGTCCCCACCCAAAACCCAAGCCCTGCCTCGGCCCCCGGCGCGACCACCCACCTCTGGCTCCGTTACTAATAGAGCACCAGGCTCCGAGGCCTCAGCGGGCCCCCAAGAGGCTGCTGCCGCGCCACTGTGTGATGTGGTCTGTGGCTTAGGAGCCTGTTGGGGTTTAAAATAACCCACCAGAGACGAGGGGAAGTGCAGGAAGGGATGGGGGCAGGGAAGGGAGAGAGCGCGAGGCCAAGTCTGCACACACGACCATATGGTTGCTGACGTCACAGTTTTTTTCAATGCCGCGTGGCTTTGTCTCTTCCTGGGTAGGAGGATAAGTCACTCCACAGTGTGCTGTAGAAAACGCACAACTCAATATACAACACAATAAAAATGTACATTCGTTGTTGTCTATTTATACTGTACATATCATCCATTTCAATGCCGTGCCATTACATTTATTGACCCGGTGAGACAGATAATTGCTTTATGAATTTCTTTGTTGTTCCATCACTGAAAACAACCTCCTTTTGTGTGTTTTCTGTGCAGCTGGTCCGTACTCCGGCCTCGGAGAGATCGTCCACAGAGAGAGTGTCCCCATGCACACCTTCGCCCGCTATCTCTTTACCTCTCTCCTACCTCACGACGCTGAACTGGCGTACAAAATTGCACTGAGAGCCATGCGGTAGGTCTCTAAGTGTGTGCGTGTGTGTGTGTGCTTGTGTGCTTGTGTGTGTGTGTGTGCGCCTGTAATCATGTCAAAACCCTGTAAATCACATTTTATTGATTTTCATTTGTAGAATTAAACGCAGATCCTTGGATTAGAAAGTTTGGGCTAATGGAGGCTTTTAAAAGATTGCAATGGAAAACTCTTAAATAGAGGGTGGCCACTCGCAAGATGTTTTTTTTAAAGCGGAGACTGAAACTTTATTGTAGACTTATCCAGGCTCATCTGACCGTAAAGAGACTTTGCATCGCTTGTTTTGCATGTTTCAGTCAAGCTCACTGCATTCAAATTTGCCCAGTTTCCAAACCCCAGAACTGTAAAAACATTACAGGATTGTGTGTTTTTGGCACGAGGGGGATTTTGATTAGAGATACAAGGACGGTGAAGATGTAGAGCGTTTTGTCTGTGGTTATTTGGGGTCTGTTCTGGGTCTGACTGTGTGTTTTTTTCATGTGATCTCTCTATATTAAGCCCCTGTGTGTATTCATCTGTGGACAATGTGTACATGTGTATGTGTGTTAATCAGTCTGCGCTGCTGTGTTTTGATGTTGTGACTAGTGGGAGCGGGATCAGTGAATATTAATTACATTAATGAGAGTGTAATTAGTGTGGCTGTAATGAGGAGGAAGCGCACACTCTCAAACACACACATACACACACACACACACATGCAGGGCCAACAGGGAGAGGGCAGCGTGGGGAAGATGTTTGTTGTGTTTCTACAAAGCGAGGCTTCTCGGAGTCCATCGCTGCGAAAAACTGGCAGATGATTAGTGAACGATTTGAGTTGTGTTGTGTGTCGCAGTCGGACAAACGGAACAAAAGGACAACAAGCATTCGCACTTTTCCTCCAGTTAACCAGTCAGGAGGCGTCAGGAAGTGAAATAACGCGCTCACAAAACCAAAACAACACAGTTTGCTTCCTCATGCAGCGGCTGTGCGGTGTCATGGCTGCACACCCGACCGCTGCGCAGATTGTCCCCTCCTTGCCTCGAAAACCCAAACCTGTCCCCCCTGAGTCAGCCACTCCCCTCCCCATCCTCGCCACCTTCCCCATATCCTCCCCTCACCTCCTCCATCCTTGCTGCTGTGGTGTGAAACCGGCGATTTAGAATAATATGGCCACTTATGGGTGCTCCTGGGAGCCAGGGGTGTCTACTCAGCACATAATGAATGTGTGTAATGTAGCGTAGTGTAATATGATAGCATATACCTCCCTGCTCCCACGGGACGGCGGACAGTTAAATATAGAGGAGGTGGTAAAGGAACCAGGGCTATTTTAATGGACCCATTATAACGCTATCATTGATACAAGGAGGGAGAGAAAGTCTAGCTCTCTCGCTCATTTACACACACACACACACTTTTTCACTCTCCCCTCGCCTTCCTTATTTGTCTCCTCCTTCACAGTTGCTCTCAAAGCAGCTTTTATTTTAATGCGAGAAGAAGTCAGACTGCCTCCGTGCACGAATGCATAACCAGTCGACGTAGCAGCAGAGTGTTTTAATGCCCGCGCATGTGTGTGTTTATGCGTCGCGCACGAGGTTAATTAAAGCGTGCGAGAGCAGCATATGCCGCGCGATGGCTTGGTGTGAGCGGCCAACACAAAAACAGTGGAGCTGCCTACTGGTTCACAGGCTGCCCAGAATCCTGACTGCAGCCACAGAAGAAGAAGAAGAAGACGAAGAAGAGGAAGAAACCTCTCCAGAGACCGTCCTTATCGCAACTCTTTGGAAAGCCAAAGAGACAAATCCCAGCCGTCTGTTATCATATGAGATTTCCATATGAGATAGGAGTCTTCCAATGCTAATGAATGCAGATCCTCGCTGTAATCCACAACCTTTTGATCCCCTGCATAATCCATAATCTCCGAATATATATCGCTGTGTGTCTGCCGTTTGAGGCTAAACTGTGACAATGATAAACCAATGACACGAGTCACAGTTGCACCTAAAGTTTGGCCCAACTGTTTAGCTCTGCGCCGCCTGACACCCCCGGTGAAAACATTTCCATCATGTGATCATCAGAGTCGGAATCTGTTTCATTAGCCAAGCATGCAATTAGAAGAAGAATGTGTCTTGAAAAACAACCTGGAAAAATATGAATGAAAACAGTTTAACAGACAGTTGTGTTAGTTTTGAAATGGGTTATGCTAGTTTGTAAGTGATATGGACTGTGCTGAGGAGAAGGAAGTCACGTATATGAAACCTGGAGGAAATATTCAGATTGTTTACCTCGGTAAAAGTAAACACCGCTAAAATTACTCCATTATAAGTAAAAGTCCTGCATTAAATTAAAGTAAAAGTACTCATGATTGCCCCTGAGAGTGATATATAATTATGTTTTTGCGTCATTGGTGATGCCTAACATGTAGCTGCATTTTAATGTTGTAGCTGGTTGAGGTGAAGCTAATTGACTCTATGCTTCTCTAATCTGACAAGTAACTATAGCTGTCAAATAAATGTAGTGTACTAAAAATACAATATTTCCTAGTTCTATAGAATGAAGTCTTGGCAAAACGTAGCATGAAGTTTGAACACAAATCATCCGTGTTCTGGATTATTAGCTAAAGCATTTCAGCAGCTGCTCCTCCAGCGTCCACAACAAGCTTTACATTTGTGACGGTGCCTCATAACAGCTCACATTTTAACGTGTGACATAAAAAGACACACAATATAATGACTTACATCATAACACATATCATTAACCGAATAAACAGGACAGGACTGAAACATTCACACAGACAGGAGAGCTGCTGGCAACACAATGATTAAGATAAATGAAGTACAATGACTTCATTTCGTGAGTAACCACCAGCTTCGCATCAAATTGAAATGCTTTCTGATTACCCGATGATGAGCATGATGACACAATGTCAGTGATTTATGTGTTATTATGACTTCTTCTACAATTATTAGCATTGGAGCATCAGTGTCTCGTTTCATGTATATATGCAAGTGATGAAAACTACGTCACCATCAACATAAACACCAGAGAGTAGACAGAGCTGCGGTGGTGGCTGTCTTCTCGGGCCAGAACATGCTAACTCTGCCTAATTAGTGTACAGATGAATGCAGTGTGAGTGGTTCTTCGTACTGTGAATTCATGTTTCCGTTTCTTGTGACAGTCGCGGGATATATACAGTATGTTTTTAAGAATGCTGGGAAAGAGAAATAAATCCTGGTTTGTGTTAAAATTACTCGGCTCCACGCGGGAAACATAACACGGTTGTAGTCCTGTGTTTGACCCATCCACCACCCGGTCCTCGTCCTTATGTGGACTTTGTCGCGTAGAACTCCATGATTTTCTTCTTTTGGTGCCTGAACCGAACCAAACTGTTTCACATCGAACAAGCTCCATTCTTAACGTGTACTGCAGAAGAGAAATACTGTCGTGTATGTAGCTTAATGTGTGTGTTCATGTTTTCTTTCAACTGAATGATCACATGTACCTCTGACTCTGAAAATCCTACAACCTTTGGTGCTCTTAAAACTTGTTTCAAACTACTGAAATGCAGAAGTCAAGCTAAAATGACTCGATTTTACTGGATAACTGAGAGAGTGAGAGTTTTGAGTTCACCTGACAGAGAAGACGCAATAATCTGGGAAACGGTGCTTCACCCAAAGTAGACGTCAGTTCGAGCATCCGAGGCACTTTAGAGGCGCGGACTAACATTCGGGGTTACGCTTCGGGTCACTTTTCGACTTGATCCCTCCTCTCAGGCGTTATTAAGAGCTTCCAAACTTTGAGTTTGTGTTTGGAGTGGAGGTCT
Source organism: Pagrus pagrus (assembly GCF_965226575.1). NCBI lineage: Eukaryota > Metazoa > Chordata > Actinopteri > Spariformes > Sparidae > Pagrus > Pagrus pagrus. The sequence continues at coordinate 8,054,551 of NC_140192.1, forward strand.
TCCAGCGGATGTGACACTCGGTTGATAGATGAGGTTGATGGATTATGAAAGTGAAGGGTGTTTACAGTCGCAGGGGGAAAAGGAGCACGAGGTAGAGAGGTCAGTAGTGGTGATGCTGACCAGAAACCCGCAGGGCCTCAGGATTTAGGTAAAACCCGACTGGACTGCTTTTTATCAACGTCTTTCCCCTCCGCCTTCTCTTCTCTTGCATCTCCGTATATGTGAATTTGAGGGTGCCTGTCAGACTCCCTCCACACAGTCGGCCTTGGATATTTCTGTGGCGACAAGTATTGCTGTGTCCCGTTCAGATGTGACAGGGTGCTACAGTGCCACAGGACCCGTTTGACACCCAAGCTGCCTCCCCACCCACCCCCTCGCTGCCTCACACGGGGATTGATGGCCTCTTCCAGCTCACTCTGTTAGCGTTTTTATACTGTATATCATTGATGACGCGCGTTTATTTTCAGCCGCGGCGCTGCTGTTAAGAAATATGAGTTTAATTTGATATTTTAAGCGCAACGTTGACATCACGTTGCGAGTTGGTGTAGTGCCACCGCGAAGAGGAGATGATCGTGTTTATTACCCACGTGCTCTGTTTTCGCGATAGTTTACAAGGTGATGGATGAGAACGCACCCGTTGCAGGAAATGCACTGTACTCGTGCTCGGATTGAATGCTTCAGAGCACTCCATTAGGATTTTTCTCATTTTTTTTTTTTTTTTGTGTTTCCCATTGAACAATAGCCCAGTATGGATTTTCCTCCCATCGTTTCGAGGAGGTTATTTTTCAGCAGGCCAGGCCTCTCAAGCTCCTATCCAATGGAGGCCTCTGGCTCTCTGGTGAAAACCAAACAAAGACAGGAATGTTGATGAGGCCTCCATCTTTACCCAGGGCTCTCTTTTTTTTTTCTTTTTTTTTTGCTTTGCTACACCCCAGGAATCTTCCAGAAGGGCCCAGTGTGGTGGAAGCTTTTAGCAGCTCTTTAGATGTGTGTGCGGAGCGAACCCGGCTGTTGCTAGGGCTTCTACGAACTTCTCCGTTTTACACCAAGTGTCAGTGTTCACACTCTGGGGTTTTTGTCACCTCCTCTCTTCCGAGAGACGAGGCCCCGCTTGTGCCCTCTTCGGCTTAAAAAATAAATAAATAAATAAAACGAGCGAGGAAGAGGCTGTTTTTGTGCATGCCTTCACTCAGGTGGCAACAGTATCACATGCACTTTGCTCTGAAATTGAAACTGGCATTTAGCATCACATTGCTTTTTACTGGGCTGCTTTGATGTGTTTTCAAAAGGGCAGGTGTGTGTGTGACTATCTGAGCGTGCCGACTCCTTTCATTCATGTGTGTCGGTATTTGTTTGATGTGTGTCCAGCCTTATGGGGCTGGAAGGTGAATTCCTTAATTTCCCCGTGGACTCAATTAGCTTTGTGATTGGCTGAGAGAAGGCCAGGTTGTGCTGCCTTCTGAAGGAAAAGAAGACCTTTGAAACTGAGGTGGGAGCAGAGGGAAGAAGAAGTGAAGCAGAATAGGAGATGAGCCGGCCACAGTGGTAATGGTGGTGGTGCTGCTGGTGGTGGTGCCGGAGACGACTTGGCCCTGTCAGTGTTATTATAATGAGAGAGAGAAAGTAGCGCAGCTCCTTCATCCGCTAGCAGGTGTTGCGCGGCTCCGACTTCATTATGACCAATTAGAGTGAAGAAAATACTAATTATACCTTGGTTTCTAGGTGATTAAATACTAGGTTGGATGTAAATTGCAGGGATAGGCTAACTGTAATCCCCCTGTGATCACTAAAGTCATTTTCATTTTGAAGTCACTTTCAGACCATCATAATGAAGACTTTTTCTGTCCGTCTGTGTGTCTGCTTGTTACTGTACGAGGACAGAAGTGATTTCGCTGTGATTTTGATGATCTGTGGACGTTTGGTTTCTCTCTCTGCCTCTCTTATTATCTTTCTCTCAATTTCTCTGTCTTCCTTATCCCCCAAATCCCTTTAAAACACAGATCATTATTTGAAGCGTTCTAAAAATTGGAGTAAATTTTAATCAAGCTGCATGATAGCGTTGCTTAAATCCCATTTTCTGTGTCTGTCTCTCCGTCAGGTTGCCCGTTTTGGAGTCGACGGCCTCGTCCGGCGACCTGTCACGACCCCACCACATCGTGTCGGTGGTGCCCAACCGCTACCCGCGCTGGTTCACCCTGAGCCACATAGAGTCTCAGCAGTGTGAGCTGGCCTCCACCATGCTCACTGCTGCCAAAGGTGCTGATATATTCACAGAGCACGCATGACACACAGAAAACAGTCTTGGATCATATATTGACACTGTAATAAGCAGGGCGGCAGGTCACAATTATTTTCATTTTGTTTACTTATGTGGCTCAGGATGATCACGATCGTGATCACGTGATATGGAGCATAAACAGAACAATGCAATAATGACAAAACAAAGCACACGGCGTGGCTGAAATACAAAAAGTATAGGAGAACATTCTTAAAAACAACTCCCAGATTATAAATAACTTTTGGCTTATCTTTTTGTAATAACAAAATTAATTTTAACTTACATGGATGGTTTACATAATACATAAAGGCAGGTACCTTACTCCATTATACTTCCAATCTTACATTCAAACAAGACATGGTACTCGTCACCAAAACTGTTGTCGTTACAAAGGTTCTGGTGTCATTTACTCTAAAATTACAGATAGCCTGGCGTTTATTTTGACTTTCACACAACAGTATCACATGAAGCTATACTTCATTGTTGATCATCCTGTCAATTATTTATACTCGATTAATCGATAAGTTGTTTGGTCAAAAAATGGCAGAAAATGGTTAAAAAAAAATGTAAATTGGTGTTCGAATCACACAAAGCTGAAATCAGAGAAGTTTTATCTTAGTTTTTCCTTTAAAAAAAATATGAAAAATTATAAATTGATCGTCAAATGGTTGGACTATTAATGTAATAGCTAACAACTTATAACTAATAACAATAAACTTTATTTCTATAGAGCCTTACGAGGTGCCTCACAGAATACAGGACCAAACAATAACGACAGCGAATCATAGAGAAATAAAACTAAATAAAATCTGCGAGTTCAAGAACAATAAACAGGAAATATAAAACACAGAGAGAAAAACAAAATATTAAAGGACAACATTAAAACCTTTGAATAGATATTATCCAATCCAATTATCCAGTCTGTACAAGCTTTTTAAGTTGAGGTTGATCAATTTATTGTTGCAGCTCTGGTAATAATTGTGATCAACAGCACGATTCTATTGAATTATAATTAAAGCATAACAATGCAGGTAAACCCTTTCAAAGAGCAACGTTTAATTCTTAATCCTAATCAGACACTGTTATTGGAATGTGAAGAAAATAAATAAACAAAATAAAAACACACAACCAAAACAATAAATGAAATGGACTCTGAGGTCCTGTTAAAAGAAAATGCACTTAGATAAATATTAAACGTTTGGCACAAGAGTACAGTCATTCATTACTTAACTGACAATTTACTGCAGTCCAGTTATTGTCTGTCCGAGATCATGTCCATATGTCCATATCAGTAAAACCAGAAGATATGTATGACAAGTCGATAGCCTCATGATGGAACAGACTCTCACACACATATACAAGTAAGCGAAGCAGTAATCTCTACCTTCATCCTAAAGCATCCCTGTGTCCGACTCCCTTTCCAGGTGACAGTCGGAGGCTGGAGACGGTCCTGGAGTCCATTCAGAAAAACATTCACTCCTCGTCTCACATCTTCAAACTGGCGCAAGATGCGTTCAAGATCGCCACGCTGATGGACAGCCTGCCTGACATCACACTTCTCAAAGTCTCTCTGGAGCTGGGACTGCAGGTGCGCAAACACGCCCACGCCCTTTGTCAAAATGGGCACCGCTGTGTATTTGTTGTCTCGTCTTTAAGAAGGTTGTCAGGACAGGTCGTAAATGTTTGTGCGTGTTAATCAGGCCGGCAGAATCACAATTTGAGCCGGGAGACACATTTCCATAACGTTCCTTTGTTAAAAATGTTGTGATGTGATTATTCTACTCATATCAAGCCATTGTAAGGCCACAATTTTTATTTGAAACGGCCGTAAAGCTCCTTTAAATTCTTAAAATGCATCCTGATGTATTATCTGTCTGTCACAAGATATTTAATCAGTTTTCTACAGTAAAATCTTAAAGCTCCGGAAGATGAAATCTACAGTAAACGCCATGATGGTTGAGTTATGTCGAGATGTGTTGGCTCTGTGGATAACTTTATTCTGGTGTTCATAAAATTTTATTTTTGGAAGACCTCATGACACTCATGAGTTGTCTACCATACTGTTACAGATCCAACAGTATCAGTTTCTGTCTGCAATTGAATGTATTTCAGGAAACAAGTTTATTTTGCCTCAAAAATGTTGAAGTAATTATTAATTTACTTCTTTTTGTGTCACAGTAAAAACACTGTAATGCAAAATGTTCCTTTTGCTGTATTGCTGATTGTAAAGAACTATGATAGTTAAGTTGATTCATTCTTTCGCCTTCAACATTTCTGGAAAGGCCTGCTCTGCTGTCGCAAACCAAGCTGACTTTTGACCGACTGCATTCTTTACAATGTCCCCATACGTTTCATTATTCAAGTATTTATTTTGAAGTCATGCTCACAGCAGCCGTGTCCCTCAGCCAGTTATAAAAGTACAAATGTGAAGTGAACAGAAACAGAAAGAAGGTTCGAGTATCTTTGATCTTTGCCAGTACATTCCTTCAACATTACGGTTGAAGTCGGTAACAAAAATATTTAAAACTGGCTTTTAATGGGAATGGTAGACACATTTCAGTGTCCTTGCGCAGTTTTAATGAAAAACTATGTAGGATTTAGGGGAATCTGGCGGTCCTATGCCATGTTTCTTAATCCTACACCTTTAAACAATAATGTTTTTAAGTATTTCCTCTAAAGCTCACCCTTCATCCCCCCTCTTTTTCTTTCCCATCTTCCTCAGGTGATGAGAATAACTCTGTCCACATTAAACTGGAGAAGGAGAGAGATGGTTCGCTGGTTAGTCACATGTGCCACTGAAGTGGGTAAGTGCGCCTGGCCCTCTGAATTGTTTCTGTCGTTTCAAGATGAACCGGATCGAACCGCTTTATCTTCTCACTTTTCTCGTCATTCTGTCTTCCAGGTGTCTACGCCCTGGACAGCATTATGCAGAGCTGGTTCACCCTCTTCACCCCCACGGAAGCCACAAGTATCGTGGCCACCACTGTCATGTCGAACAGCACTATCGTACGCCTCCACCTGGACTGCCATCAGCAGGAGAACCTGGCTTCATCCGCCCGCACCCTCGCCCTGCAGTGTGCCATGAAGGACCCCCAGAACTGCGCCCTCTCCGCTCTCACACTCTGTGAAAAGGACCACATTGCCTTCGAGACAGCCTACCAGATTGTACTGGACGCAGCGGCGACAGGAATGAGCTACACGCAGCTGTTCACTATAGCACGCTACATGGAACACCGCGGTTACCCGCTGAGGGCGTATAAGCTGGCGACGTCGGCCATGGCTCACCTGAACCTCAGTTACAACCAGGACACTCACCCGGCCATCAATGACGTGCTGTGGGCCTGCGCGCTCAGCCACTCGCTGGGGAAAAACGAGCTTGCCGCCGTCATCCCCCTGGTGGTGAAGAGCGTGAAGTGCGCCACGGTGCTCTCTGACATTTTGCGGAGGTGCACGCTGACCACGCCGGGTATGGTGTCGGCACTGCACAGCCGCAGGAACTCTGGGAAGCTGATGTCCCTGGACAAGGCGCCGCTCAGGCAGCTGCTGGACGCAACCATCGGGGCCTACATCAACACCACGCACTCGCGGCTCACACACATCAGCCCGCGGCACTACAGCGAGTTCATCGAGTTCCTGGGGAAGGCCCGGGAGACTTTCATGATGGCGCACGACGGACACATTCAGTTCACCCAGTTCATAGACAACCTGAAACAGATCTACAAGGGCAAAAAGAAACTAATGATGCTGGTGAGGGAGAGGTTCGGCTGAGGGTGAGGCCAGGGGGCGCCAAAGGCTCCCCTCCCGCTCTAGTACTTTTCTATTAACTTGAGTCTGCCTTTTGAACTTCTTTTGGACTTATAAAATAGACAAGTAAAAAGAGGGATGTGACTTGTAGAATGAAGCAAAAAGAGAAAGGAAAAGATGACAAAAAAATCAACAGAGCCACACGCGGTATTATTGTTCTTGCTGTTGTTATTGTTATAAACATTATTACTATTATTATTAATTATAATATTATTACTACTACGTGTACAGAAGTGTTTTTATTTTTCAGAAGAGAGGAAATTTGTCATGTTGTGAATGTGCGTATTTCTCTACATGTGTGCGAGAGGAAAAATGAAAAGTGAAATGGCTTTTTTTTTTTTTTTTGGTTCCTTTTTTATTTTTATGATTTAAAGCATCTTTTTTCCCTTTTTCAGTGTATATTGGGTTATATGTTGTCAAGTGGCTGAAGCCCTTCTACAATAGCGCTCGTGTAAAAACAGAAACACAATAAGAAGAAAGAAAAAGAAAAAAAAAAAAAAAGAAAAAAAACAACGTCTCGGCATCCTCAAAGAGAAACTAAGGCTTTAAACCACACAGAGCACCTCCCTCTGCCCAGGCCCTCACCGGCGGGCGCTGGGCAGCACTGCACAGCTTAGCTCGGCTCGGCACAGCTTGGGTTAGCACTGACAGAAAGCCGCCATCAGCATTTCTTTAGACACAGCAGTAGCAGCAGCAGCAGCAGCACTTGAGCAGCCATTAGTTTTCTCTGGGTCCCAGGCATTAGCGTCATTACACACAACAATGCTCTTAGCTAACTCGTGTTGTTGTTATCGTTGTAATCTCCCCCACCTCCATAATGAGTACCTGTTTGTAGACAGAGGACAGCGTGCAGGCGCTCCAGTGATGGCACATTAGACAAAGATAATGAGTATTATTGTTTCATTAATGTAATGTAGTACAGCTGTGATTTTGAACTAAATAACTGTTGAGTTTTCTAGTTGAAGTAGATACCCGGAGGGAGACGACTACCTCATGATACGGTATTGAACCTGCTCCCATTTTTCCTTTTTTACTTGGCTATCATGATATTTATCATCTACGATAGCTGCCAGTGTTAATTAAACAGCGAGACCAAGGTTATGAGGAGATGTGGAGTCAGATTCCTGCTGAGGTGTTTCTGCGCTCGGCTCTGCTGTACGTCACTGCCCTGGCATCGGTACTTACACACACACCCACCCCCCCTGAAATTGGCCCGAACACACACTCTGGAAGGTGTGTCAGTATGTCAGTCACCCCCCCCTCCCCCCACCCCCCCTCTCATCTCTACAGCCACCATTGTATGGTATTTTTCAGACTAGGCCAGTGTCATTTCCCTCTGTGCATGTGAATCATAGAAATTAGACTTTCTACTGTTATAGTTCATTGTGTGGAACCTTCAGTAATTGTCAACCAGAACGTTCTCAGGGATTTCACAAACACAGGAACAAAAAGGCGGAACAAATGAACGACTGACGACAGGAAGAAAAAAGACAAAAACACAACACACAACATGAGCGAGCATTTATTGTACTCTGTATATATGCCATAGTATATGTCTGAATATGGAGGATCTGAAAGTATATGTTAACTAATTTATACAGAGTATTCTATGTAATGTGAAATACTTGAAGCCGCTGTAGTTTGCTCTTTCTTCTCTTTGCTCTCCTTCTCTCTTTTGTCTTCAGAGATTTTTTTTTTCCTTCCTTTTGTTGAAAAACAGAACATATCAGAAGGACTAGACTGACCTTTGTCGATGGCTTTTTTTGGGACGCACAAGGCCGTCATGTGTTCATTCTCGAGACGCTGGATCCGGTCAGAAATGAGTCAATTGTGATGGGGAAAACGTTTGTTTTTGTTCATTCCTGCTGACTACAGCATAAGAGGGGGATGGAGGTAGACTACTTCAGGCAATTGGTCAATAAATGTTTGAAAAAACACAATACAGGATTTCTTAAAGTACTTAATTATGCATGTCAGCTGTTGCACTAGCCTAGTTTCCCATAGGATCCTATGGGGAAAAATAACTATAATGTGCTTTATACCGGAGCTAATTGGGGACAAATCTGGTTAAAAATCATGTATTTTGTGTCCAGCCTTACATGCATTTAAGGACATCTTTTGGCTGAAGTCTGCCTCATTTTGCAGTAATGTAACCCTTGTCACAGTAACTTCATAATTGTGCAACTCATCAAGACTCACATTGAGATTAAAAAATGAGCCTCCCGTTTATTCACCGCAGAATTTCCAGTGTCTCCTCCGCAATGTTCAGCTGTCCTATCATCACTTGCCTTTTTTTTTACCGTCTTTACATGTCCGACTTTTTTTCTTTTTCTCTGTGCATCTTTTTTCTATCTTGTGTTCGTTTATTAAAGATAAAAGCAGCCTTTTCTCTTGCCTTGTCTTAACGCTTTAAAGTAACCAAACAGGAGATCTATCTAACAACCAAACGCGTTCTAAGAGGTGAGAGACAACCCACCTTGGTCCCAGCTTTAGTGTCCTTAATTAGTAAGTGAATGGCTGTGTAACTCATGCTTTAACAAAGCAATTCCTCACGTGTGTTTGGTGAAAAAAATACGTTGTCCAGTGTCTCTTGTTCTCTTCAGAAACAATTTCCTCTGAGTCTTTCTAGCTGTTTTATTTTATTTTTTTTTGTTTTATTTTTGTTTGTGTAGGAATCTTCTGCTCTCCCATTTTATTTATTACAATGACCCATGTATACATGCTTATGAAATTAAGATTTGATACACCGATATCAATTTATTTATGTAACTAAATCACTGTTTTATAATCTTGTTAATGAGTCAATAATTGATTTTTTTGTTTTTGTTTTTTGTTTTAATAAAAGTTAGTTTTTTGAAATGTATATCCATGTCCTCTGCTTTTTCTGTTTCTCTTTTTCTTTCCCGGCCCGACACAGGAAACATATCCCTGTCTCTGTCGCGGATCGTGTTGGGACGCTGCCTGTGAGCTCGAAGACGCTCGTGTCGGACGGCGTATCAGCCAGCGCCGATCAGTCGGGACGGTTCAGATCTCCATCAAACGGCGGTGTCAGAAAAAGGCAGAGAGGGATCACTCTCGCTGGCAGCAGCTTTCACGCTGTCGTCTCGGGCGAGCTGACGAGGAATATGAAATGTATCAATTGATATTCCCATGGTCTTTGTAGCTTCTGTCAGGCAGCCAGGCTCAGCCAACCACAATAACCTGTTTACATGCATCCAACACTGACAGTGGTGCCACAGGATGACTAAATCAGTGTATGTAGTTTGTCAGGTATGTGTGTGTGTTTGTATAGACATGTTTTTGTGTGTGCTCCTTCTTGTTTGCATGCCTCTGTGTCTGTCTTCCTGCGAGTGTGTGTGTGTGTGTTAAGGCCTTTAGGGAGCGAATGGGAACAGGTGGTAGCTCCAGACTACAGGAGCTCCTGACAGCAGTAAGGTCCCCAGACTCCCAGCCCCTCATTAAACATTGACACAAAAACACTGCAACTGTCTGTGTGTGAACAGTAATGAAGCGCAGACGGCTACACCGGTATACACACCGCAACTTAGCACAGCACGAGCTCTCAGTCCGCGTCTCTGTGTTTGTGTGTGTTGTCCATCTGTGCGCGCTCATTAATGAGGCACATTTGTCCATAGAGGTGTCCACTTAGATATTGAGGAATTCGTCAGGTTTAGCAACAAAAGCGCCCGTCCGCTGTCAGAGGCCAGACAGAGCTGTCCATTCGTTATGTGATGGATGCATGCCTGTGAGAAAGTGTGTGTGTGTAACCAGGCAAGTAAGCGTACACTTGTTCGTGTGTGTGTGCGAGACCACTTCCTGTGTGTCTGACCTGTGCTCAGGTCCCTGCTCAGTTCCAGTTGGTAATGACGTCCCTTGGGTGCAGCACGGTACAGCAGCCTCCTCCAGTCTGTCTCACTGTATACTCCTAATGACATCATGATCACACACTGGCCCCTTTCATGCCAAAAGCCCTCTTCCTCACCGTCACCATCAAAACTCCTATCTGGAGCATTCACTGCCTCTCTTTTTCACCATCACACACATACACACCCTCACTGCGCCAAGGCTTCACAGCACATCAAGGCCCTGACATTTTGTTGTAGAAGTATAGATCTATTATTCTTTATAGTTTCACCTATAGGGAGCATATTTTTAAGTCAAAGTAAAAGCAAAGTGGTTCTGAGTTTCAAATGTGCTGCGTAAGACATAGATTATAGTGGCAGGCGAATGCTGCAAAAGCAAAATGTGGTATATCTTGTGTTTTATCCCTATGTTAGAGGACGTCTCCAACCAGATGAGCTGCTATACATAGAGTTGTGCTTTAGGTATTTGTCCTCCACAGTAAATTTGTATTATTTGAGAATGTCTCGAAGGCTCCTGGATAATACCATGTTTTCAACAAATCATGTTTTTTCCTCAGCACTCTCTACGTTACTCACAAACCACTTCACTACGAACCTTGTTGAAAAGGTGAACACATTTCTTTTTCCCTGCCACAGCTGTGGCCATCAGTTTTATTTAGTTTCCACTCGCCATTAGCATTTATGAGTGGCACACTGCATGCAACAGAAATTCAAGCTGAGCGTTGAATTTTTCTCTGCTACAGTAAATGCTCCTTGAAACTGGTTCTCCGGCACATCAAAGACAACATCCCCATCACCAGTATGCTTTTAGAGCCTAAAGATCCACGGAGGATGCCATATCCACTGCCCTCCGCTCAGTCTTCGCACACCTGGAGGAACAGATACATCAGAATGCTGTTTGTTAGCGTACAAGGAGTCAAACCTAGTTTGTGTGTTTCTAAAAAATGATAAATACTGTACATTTATTACACACCTCATATCTTGTTGCACTATTTTCTACGATCTTTTACTGGCAACCGATTGGAGAATCTTCTATCTTGACAAACCAACTCATAATAATCATATCAGTGATAATTCTTTGCATTTCCTTTTTCCTCAAAATTTGGTTAAACTTTGCATGGAGCTCCCACTTTGCAACTCTAGAATCAACAGTATATCTGGGGTCCAACGCATATTCATTGTCAGGGGTCTTTGAATATTCCTTAATCGCCCCTGTCTGCAAATAATAAGCCCGCCGATGATCTTTCCAGTACCCATGGAGTCGAACTATCCAGGAAAAGCCCACAGCCTGAACATTTACAGTATCTGAGAGTGCAGCCTATGTTCTTTTAACACTACAGCTTTCTGCAAAAGGTTCAGGGCCTTTGTGGTGCATCGAGCTTGCTATCATTACGGCAGTACAAAAAAAGGATCATAGGCATGTGTTCTTCAACACAGCCTGCAGCATCAGCCCAGCTACCACAGGGACTGTCTTCCTTTCCTCGTCTTCTTACAGAAGGCCGTTGGAGTTTGATCTCCTCTCTCCCCCTCCATCGGCCCCGAGGCGTCTGATTAAATGCTAATTAAAGCCGTTAGCGCTGCTATCACCGCTGCTAACTCCTCTCTCTCTGTCACAGAGATTAATGCCCCTCGTTCATCATCCCACCTCGCCCAGCCTGAGTACCTGCCCAGCTCGCAAAAGCTGATCAAGTCATCAGCCCCGAAACCCCTCTCCTCCGCTCCCTCCCACCGCATGAAGATGGACGAGGGGTTTAAATTTTAATTTGAAAATTGCCCTCAATTACTTCTGCGGCGACCACTTGCCGGAGCTTCTCATGTGGTTGAGTGGAAAGGGGTTACAGCAGCGGGTCAGTGGCCGTGATGAGCGATAAGGGGACATTAATAAGAAAGGCAGAGGTTCATTTAAAAGCAGAAAGGACAGTGGGAGCAGCTTTCTCATTATTTAACTCCCCCAGCTTTATTTAAAGGACTTTATTTAAGGATACTGAGTTAATGTGTCCTCCAGGACAGACGGTTAAAGCGCCTGACAGAGTGAGAAAGTTACGGCCATAACTTACACCCTGAGCACACACTGTGGTGCCATCTTTTTTGCCTCTTTTGACATTCTCGCCGTTTTCAGGCAGAGCGGAACGAGCCTTGGAGGGACATAAAATGTTAGAACAAAGTTACACACATCATTTAATTTTATTCTTTCACAATTTCTGGCCCACAAATGTTTTATTGGTTCCAATATCGGTAATCATTGTAAGCTATTGGAAGATATTGAGCTATGTATAACAAGTCAGCCAAATGTCATTTGAACTACCACCAGATCGGGGAAGCTCTTCCATGAAATATGCAGCTACTCTGCAGGGCCTCATCTGGTGTTTGTTTTATGCATATCATTTTAGCTGAATTGCACTCATGCCTCCCGCATGATAAGGGTTTTCATTCTGTTTCAAAAACGACTTAGACCAAATAGGTTGTTGTTAGTGCTCAGATTTGAAGATCTTCCGGTGTGAATGTCAGAATGTCACAGTTTTGTGAATACTGACAAATAAATGGACTTTCTTATTATCCTTACCTTCCGAGGCAGCTGGATTCGCAAGATCACATATGCTCCTGATTTCATCTTTAATCTTCCAGCAAAGCACATGTGGTTGAGCGCATAGGTGTTGAACCAATCAGTGTCCTTTGAGCAACTACTGGCAGGTACTGGCATGGTTTATGGTGTGACAAACAGCCAGAGAAAGACAAAGCTTATTCATGGATATGTATTTTAAATGAGACTTCTGGATATTTTCTAGCCATGTTTGTGGCAACACAACTGGATATATCTGATGAGACGTTGGGACAGTTTGCAGCAGGATCAAGTAAGTCAAAACATTTTTTTTTTTCTAATGTTAACTAAGTGGTAGATCTGAAACCTTGTGTTGTAGTACTCGTGATTGATCTCGCGCTCAACCCCTTAAAGTCTTGGCATTGTCTTGGTCTCGATACACTCTGGTCTTGGTCATGACTTGGTTTCCATACACTCTGCTCTTGGTCACGACTTGTCTCGGTTTAGGTGGTCTTGACTACAACACTGCCTACACCTAACCAGACTATAAGCACAGTGTTGTCACAACATAAAGTTAATTAAACCTGCACTGCCAACCTTTATTCTGCCACTGGGTTGTACCCCCATATTGTGCCTACTTCCCAGCCCGAGCGAGAAACCTGAGCCAACAGTGCTGTCATCTGGTTTCCAAGGACAATTAACAAATACACAGAGATTTACACACCTGCGACCAGACTGCTCCCACCCAAAAATACTTTCACTTCATCTCTCATTGTTATTGCCAACACTGTGCCGGATGCCTGTCCAAAGATTCTAAATCTGTCAGCCAGTGTTTATAATGTCACAATGGATGCTGAGAAATGGAGGAAAAACCCACTTGACTCCCCTTTCCCTCTTGTAATATGTTTCATAGATGTAAAACACACATATAAGAAGACGTGTCGCCTGCAGTGCTTTTAAATTCAATATTCTGTAGTATAGGAATGACAAAAATGTTGCAGGCACTGATACAGACACCACAGATGTGAAATTTGGGCTGAAAATGACTTCATGCCATCTCCACATTCCTTTATGCTCGCAGAATAGCCTTCAGAACCAAACAGAGCTTCCAAATTCCAGGTGATGTGACATTTAATAGTGTGTGCAGCGTGCACGGGCTCTGGGGCCGCACTGCAGGAATAAACAACACCATAGTCAAGGTTAGCAGGCTTCATGGGAAGAGATAGCTTTAACATTCCATCGCTGGTTGATTAAAAGCCTAAATGAGTAACAGCGTGATGTCCCCCACTCGCTCCATCATCCAGTCCGCTTTTTTTCCCCCTTTCCGGCAGCAGCAGGCACCGTGCGTCCGGCGAACGGGAACAAAGAAGGGGGAAGAGAGACAGAGAGAAAGAGGGATGGAGCGACAGGAAGAGGAGAGAATGAGAGCATATATCAAGGCCGTTTTCAGTGACATTTGTGCTCTCGGTGTGGAGAGCCACTATGAATATCAATATGAACCCATGGAGAGGAAACACAGTCTTTTTTTTTTCTTCTCACTGGGCTATTCATGCACACAAGAAATCTATTCAAGTCAATGTAATGGCCAATCTCTGAGCCTGTGCATGGTTGTGTGAACAGTGCAGCCTCGGCTCTACATCGTCTCTCTCTCCCCCTCTCTCGTGAGTGTGGCCGGGCTTGTATCAGTGGAAAACACTTTATGTCAAGTGCAACTGTGGCGAACACTACAATATGTAAATCAGATTGGATTAAATGCTTGCATGAGTGGAGCTCGACGGCACCAATCAGCAACAGCTACCAACCGACCAACAGTTTTCTCAGTATAATTTCTGGTGTTTTCACACAGCCTCTCCTCTCGCTCTTCCTCTTCCTCTTCCTCTGGTGCTTAGAGATATAGAGTCAAAGGGATGCAAATCTACCCACTTCCTTCCTCCCCTCCCCCATCTGCAAACACTGATAGCCCCAGGCCAGTCCCAGGCCTTTCTATATGCAGAACCAGTGACAGGAGTTACGCATCATTCTCCCCCTGTTCCCTCCCTAACAAGCTGCGAGCCCCGCTCTCACTAGGCTGCATGTATGAAGCTGTGTGATTGGTTTGGTACGGTAATAACAATACGGGAATAGTGTGCTGGCTGCCTCCTCCTGTTTGCATGTGGATCTCCTCTTCCCTGCTCACCTTTTGTGGGTGTACGAGTGTGTGTGTGTGTGTGTATGCCGTATCTGTGTATGTGTGATTGTGGACTGTTGGCGCCGGGCTTATTACTTTAAGTTGTCTCCAGCCCCAGCGCTAATCCCTGTCTTCTTCAGGGAGGGATAACAATAATACAACAAGATCCAGAGGTACTAATGAAATCCTATCAGGTTCCTGAGTCTGAATGTCAGAGAGAGAGGGAGAGAAGGGAGAGAGAGAAGGGAGAGTGTATGAGGTATTGATCGAACAGAGACCAAAGTGAGAGAGATAGAAGGAGGGGAGTGAGGAGGAAGGAAGAAAGGCAAGGAAGTGCAGTCATGAAGAGAGAAAATAGTTACTGAAAAAGTGGGTGAATAAGTAAGAGCGAGGTTCGAGGAGGAGCATAATCAGAGACGGCGAGTCAAAGGAGGAGGAGAGCGGAGAGGACTTATGCCAAAAGAAGAGATTAAGAGTGGATGCGAAAGTTGGGTTTGAGTGGAGACAGAATGTTTTCTCTTCGGTGACTGAGCATGCGGCAGCTACAACACATCGGCTCTGACTTGAGTAGGTTTCAGACCCAGACCAATTCTCCCTCTGCGGCTCCGCCAGACCCACCATTCGCCCCTGGGATTGAATTAGGCCTGCCCCATTATACAGTTGCCATGGGGACCCTGACACCTCCACTGACGAAGTGAGAGCCACGCAAGGCTGAGTTGCTGATCAGAATGTATGTGTGTGTGTGTGTGTGTGTGTGTGTGTGTGTGTGTGTGTGTGTGTGAGTGTACACATGCATTTGAGTCTGTTACTGATATTCATTCCTAAGTGTGTGTGTGTGTGTGTGTGTGTGTGTGTGTGTGTGTGTGTGTTTGTAGGTACCACTCTCAAGTCATGAGCAGACTGAAATAATTGGTGCCTTTAAAAATCTTTGGCTCATATAAACGTTTGATTTTTTTATTCATCAGCCCTTCTCTTTTTGATGCTGTTTCTATTTGCAAGTTGTTTAGTGTCATATCTACAAACAGAAACAGAAACATATTACTGTCTCTGCCCTGTGAAAACCAGAAAGAAAGTAAAGAAAGAAAGAAAGAAAGAAAGAAAGAAAGAAAGAAAGGATAGCTGGATGGATATCATCAGAGTTTATAATCAAAAGGAAACAATTGTGGTTCCTTTATCACAAAGACATCCAGGTAAGTGAAAGTCACCTTGTCTCTCTACGGATATTTTCCCCTTGGGGGAAGTGTGTCACAGACATCACTGTAACCACTTTTGGAAACCAGGTGAACTTGTTGCTTCCCAGTGTCCAAACCCGTATTAACAGTGATAATACTTTTCTCTATTTTGCCACTCTGGAGTTGTGTTTTTGAGCCACAACTATCTTCATTATCCTCCTTCCTGTAGTTCTGGTCTGTGAGAATTATCTGGCTGCACTGTGCCCATCACTGGCTCTGTCTGTCCACTCCACACCACACCTCTGCACTGTGCACTTACTGCCAGTGGCTGCTCGAATCCAATTCAAGTCGCTGGTACTGCTGTGAATGGCTCAGGCCCATCCTACATCCTGGACATGGTCCAGCTATCCACCCAGGCCCATCCACAATGCTCTGCTACTTCAATACCAGTCATTCTCATACCAAAATGACTGAATAGGTCGATTGCCAGTGACTCCCAAAACATCACATAACACCATTTTCAAAACAACATGGCCGTTACAGCGTACCAGCAACAGGCCCATTGGACCTTCATTGTACACTCAGAGTTTGGTTAGGTTTAGGAAAACATCTTGGTTTGGGTTAAACATACATTGTTCATACGTTACCTGAGTTACGTTATATAAATTAAAGAACTCACAGCTGACTTCTGGTTTCACTCTGGCCTCCTGAATGAAAGTCCTGGGTTTGTTTAATCCAACCAATCATCCCCTACCTCCTCTCTATGCAGACTTGTAGCTCTTTATACTGCTTCTCCTTCTTTCCCTTTGCAGTTGGGTGATAATTATCTCCTGATTCATCACTACAAGCAACCCTTTCACATTACAAACACAAATTTGTCCCATTTTTCATATGAAAATATTGATTAATGCAACTTTTAGAATCTGATTTCTGGCTAATATCAGTCCCATCATCAATGTTTGCTTGTAATGAGGATTAAAGTGTCCTCCAAACAATCAAAAATAACCAAGGATGTACAGGGCTCAATGAATATGACGTAAAGCAATCCCAAAATAAGTATAATTGATTTAGGTTGGACATATTGAGATAAATTAAATCCTCAATAAATCTAGTATAAATTGTTTTCTTCAAACTCCCAACTTTCAATTCCCTAAGGCACGCTTTATCATTTTAAATCATCCTTAGCTCGGCCACTGCACGTATATTTCTAAAAATGTTCATCCCATCTACATTTATTCATGTTTTTTTACTTCTCTAACTTTACTCGTGTCCCCTGAGAAAACCTGAGCCACATAGATCCCAGTCACCCACTTATAACACCCTCACTACTCACCCTCTCTCACACACACACACACACATAAACAATTGAATGGATGTTGAAAGCGGATACCTTGTCTGTCTCCACACACTGGAATTTTGTCACCGACGCAGTTCTAATGGATGGCCAGAGAAAGGATGCCACCCACAGCACCATCTGGCTAATGCCCCGTCCTCTGCTTATGAATTACGCTAAATTGTGCCCAAGAGAGTGAAGCCACATGTTCATTATGAAAGCTGCAGGGGTATTAGAGATCCCCTGAGTCGCACCAAACGAGCTGCATGTCACAGGACGGCGTGACACACAACACGGTGCCATGAAGGGGAGGGGGAGAGAAAAAGACACAACCTTCTCTGGATTTAATAGGATGCATTCATCAGGCAACCTGGAGTTCTGACGGGCGTTGGCTTCTTTAGTTTTAGTTTGCGGTTGACCGTTCTGTCTGAGCGGAGGAGTTGCTGTAGGTTGGGTGAAATGAAGAGAAACTGCGCTGATGGATGTCGACCCGAACCCCAAGTGACACCTGGAGCTGAATTGAAACACGGTCGCCATTTTGTGGCAAAATGCTTACAACTGCAGTCGGTGTACCCGAACCACCATTAGGTATCTTTATCTGCGTCTAGACCATCATGAGACCAGCCTAACAGCATCTGTCAGTCCCTGCAAAAAACCCCTCTGGTACCATAAAAGACCGGGGCCCCTCAGTAAAGGAACCGAGGCTGGAGAACCCAGTGGGGACCCATAGGAAGGTATGGAGAGAAATAAAATGCTTTGCTGTATTTTTTTTCCATCTCACCAGTGTGTGCCATGCATCGCCATGCAGGCAGATGGGGGAGGTGGAGGTGGAAATAAAACATGCATGAGTCGCCTGCAGCCCAGGAAAATAATTACTGTCATTTAGCAGACATGTAGAGGAGAGCAACGCGGCCCAGTCTGCCCACAGTACACCGCCACACCGCCTGCATACCGATGAACGGGAGGGAAAGCGGTGAGGGAGGGAAGCGCTGAGTGGGAGAGAGGGTTTGTGTGAGCGATGGCACAACGTTTCCTTGTTTGATGGTAATCGATGCCACCGTTTATTTTAGTGATGTTTTCATATGTCACTCACAGCTGACAGGAGCCTCACAGTGCTGCAATCTCAAGAAATTAAACAAAGAGGCTCTTCTTTGCATCTGTTCTCTCCTCTCGCACGTTACGGAGCACTGTTCCGGGTCCAGGAATCTCAGAGAGCTACAGAGAAGTACAGTATATCTCTCCAAAGATCTGTGATTTGACCTCTAAATCACACGCATCTTTAACTCTGTCTCTCATCTCCTCCTTTTCCACATCTGTCCATCTCCTTCCTTCCCGTCTCCCTCCTCCCCGTCTTCCCCTTCGCCTAGAGTCAGACCACAGCGCAAATTTATAGGAGGTGGAGGGATGCCAGTGGAGGTCAAACGCGTGAGCGGCTCCCCGTCTGCCTCCCCTATCATTCTTTATGGCTGATCTAGTGGCGGAGCCTTCATTACCCTGAATTATACGCTGCGATTATTACCTCTCCCCCCCGGCCCATGCAGGACGGCCCTGGCCTTATCATCTTATCATCTTACCCAGGAGGAACGTAATGCGGGAACTCTTGATATATAGCGCAACATCTGCCTTCAACATGACTCCACTGCGGATCTTTGAACTTTACATCCTCACATCCACACTATGTGATGTATGTGGTGTATGGCTGGGATCACAGGCGTATTTGTGGGGAGTTAAAATGAGCTGCAGAGGCATATTGTCTGATGAGGGCATGGGCATTCCTTGTAGATCTACGACGCATATAATCTCTACGTTGAATTAGACGTACTGATGCCTGAATGATTGGAAATGATAACATCGTCTCTGCAGTGCTGGAGTGGAAACACACCAAGGTTTTGTTCCCTGTAACCACACCTCAACTGTAAATGTGCTAAAGGATTTGAGTGCAAAGCCCACATTTTGTAAAACTCTTCCCTGCTGGCTCCTCTTCATGCTCACCCATCTGTTTTGGATGTTTGAGGGAAACCCAGCGATGACCCGACAGCAAAGACATCTGCTTCCAAAACTAAACCCTCATTGTTCCTGGTTTTTGATCTAATTGGTACAAATAAGATCCTGAAATTCAGACTGCAAAAAATCACCTAAGTTGGACACACTTTGTTGTTGCTCCTTTTCTCACCAACAACAAACCTCCATTACACATGTTTATTACCACAACTGAGGAGCCAGTGTGAAGCCTGATAATCTGGGAAATCAGCGGGGTGTTCGGATAGCGGCAAGCTTTGGCAGTCCTGATATATTGTACTTCTTCACAACTCATTTTCGAGTGGGCACACTGAGAGAACCTGCACTGTATCGTGGTGTAAATATCAATGCAGGCTCAGAGGGGGGTAGCAGACAAGGGCTGAATGACACAAGCGATGCGGTAGGCTTCATCATCTCAGCTACAAATCAGAAATTTCTCTGGGAGTTTTGTGGAGAAGTTTTGCACAAATTCTTCCCTGTAATATCAGACATACGTTGAGTTTCTTTGTTCTCGTCAACCCTCAGTAGTGGCAAATGCACACCAGGTGGAGCTGCGGGCATCAATGCGATGGAAATGTGTCATCAGCCAGGGGTGTTAGTTGAATTCAAGCCCTTGACTTAAAGTCCTCCTCCAGAGAAAAATGTATTTTTCTCTTTGTTCATACAGTTTGAGTGTTTGAGCTTCGATATGTAGAATGATGTATGTGCAGAGTTCCATAATAGAAGGCTGTTCTCACGTTTATAGCCGGACGTGGAAAGTTTCTCTGCGCTCAGTGTGTGATGTTATTTCAAAGAGTATACATCTCATTCATTTAAAATGCCAACACCTTCACTAATGTATTGTTGGACCAGGTAAGTAATCTAGCCAGTCCATACCAGTGGTGAGATCTCACCATTGGGTAGATTTGTTTGATCAAATACAATAGCAAAGCAACACAGTACATAAAATAAGCTAAGTCAGACCACTGCGTTCAACTATATATCTTTGATCCTTGTCACAGGCACATAAACAGATTAATCAATTTAACATATCTCTGCCAGAATCAGTTGTCTATTGTCAACGTATAGGTGCCACTTTAAGGATTGTAATGATGTTTTAAAAATCTTTTTTTCTGCAAAAGCCATGTCAGACACATTAGATAAATGTTATTTATGTATGCCTTGCGTGGAGTGGAGTGCAACACAATGCTGAAATGCTCCATTATAAATAAAAGTCAAGTAAAAGTCTTGTGTTTTTAATATTTCCATTTATATCAGTGACTAAATAATAGAAACACCTTGCAGTATAATCCAATACATTTCAAATGGCAGCCTCCCAAATCAACACATATTGAATTAACACCTTTTTCCGACAGTTTCAACAAAAACTAAATATCAAAACCTTCATGAAGGTGTGTGTATAAGTGTCAGTATATAAAATATTGGATTATCACTTTAATCCCACTGAGTAGTTTAATCTGTAACAATGTATGGATGTACCATGTATGATTATATGATTTGAAAGACACTTTTTATTTTATTGCAATGAGTAGATATTATCAGATACATATAGCGAAGTAAGAAGTACAATATTTCCTTCTGAAATGTATAAAGTAGATTATTTGATATACTCCAATTTTATATATTTTCATTACAATAAGATTATTATTAAGAGTATGCAGTAAACAACAACATGTAACAAAATAATTTCACCACTCACCCACCTGAAGACGGTAAAGAACCCACATGCAGCCCACAGATGTAAACCAGACGCACATTTAGTAAAATGTAACAAAAAAAAGGTGAAAATTATCCCAATTAACGCAGCAGCGGCCAAGATATTCAGAGACTTAATCCATTACATAATCCTCCATAAACACTGCATCCTGTAACCCATAATGCAACTGCATACCATCTTTCATTAGACCCTCCCTGACTTGTAAACACCCACTTCTTTCACACTCCATGTTATTTTCTCAGACTTCAGACACTAAGGTCCCTTCAGAGCCACAGAAGACTTTATAGGCTACAACTGTTTTCGCAGGCTGAACAGTGACAACATTTTTTTCTACATCCAACGCCAACGTATTTAAATGTTACACTGTCTACAATCTGCATTTTACAGCTACAGTATGATTAAAGTGAAATAAAGATACCCAATCCAGTTGCCAGAACATTAACATTTCTTTATGTCGCAGCTTTGCTTTTCTTTAGGTTCATTTTTCAATTTTATGATGCCTCAACACTGTGCTTATAGTCTGGTTAGGTTTAGGGACTTGGTTAGGGTCAGGAAAAGTTCATATTTTGGTTTAAAATACCTGCATTCGTCACCACAAACACGTTGGGAGATGTTCCAAGGTCGTACCTGCCAGATTTTCCTGTGAGACTATCATTTTTCATTGCCAATTCTCCTGTATCTCTCCAAATTTATAAAATTTCTTTTTTTTTTTGCTTTATTTTTCCCCCTTTTGGTTATCACAGCCTGTTTCTGGCACTGCAGAGTGTAGCCTGCTGTACTGTTGCGCCTCGTCCTCCTCAGTGAGTGAGAGATGCTAAGAGAAATAAAGGAGAAAGGATTTTTAAACAAACTTCAGACGCCCTGGAGAGATGAATTTCCATTTATTATGTTAAGTTTTGAAGGAAAGGCGATGCAAATTGTGCCACGTCTATTTCGCCGTTGCATTTTACTGATCATGTTTGTTATTTTCATTCTTTAAATGTCACCAGAATACAGGAAGCTAGGGTAAGACCCCTAGAAGCCGTCTTTGGTTTCGAATCCATATTTTTGAGGCCTCAAGGCTGGCAAGTCTGCCAACCTTGAGGCCTTGTTAAAAGCATCCGGTTTAGTCGGCACAAACATGGCTGGAAATCGCCTCCATCTCCTGATTTGATGGTCAGGTCATTAACGTGTAACGTGAACATGATATGATATGTATTTTAGAAACTTCAATGTGTTACATATGACACAAACAAATCGTATCGGTGGTCTGCTTGAGTTGCAGAAATGTCAAGTATGAAGTGAATTCCTGGGGACACAGGGCTTGTAAAATTAGTGCAGTGCCTCTTTAAGTAAAGTAGAGGTACCTCAGTACAAATGTTTGTTGTGTTAATGATTCCTCCTTTCAGTGACACTCATGAATCATTGTTGTTTTGCAGGACCTTCTTCTTGTACTTCCTGAAAGTGAACACATCCTCAGCCATCAACTCCTTCGATGGGTGCAATTACTGAACTTGTTGTGCTGTATCATGACTGAAGTGTAAGTACAGACTCAGCAGGGGGTTGTAGACAGGATTTGGATGACACACACACACCAATACAGACGCACACACACTGCCTCCCCACCCCTAGTGTGCTGCTATATCAGGCAGCCAGGCAGGGAGTCAGGGAGCAGTAACAGGGCTATTAGGACTCCCAGGGACCCTATCGATCTCCTCATTGATCCCCTCCTGCCTCGGCTAGTCCAGACAACTGCGAGGGTTTATACAGCTACTACAGGGAAGAGCAGTGGAACACTACAGGCGAGGGCACATGAAAGACCAGAAGACGGACATGGAAAGAGCGGTAAGAGAGCCACTTGGAGACGAAGAGACGAGAGAATGAAAAAGTTTGAAAAGTTTAAAACCTTCCTTCCCTCCCCTCCTTCTGGCCTACTTAACTTTTACTTCCCCTTCTATCTTTCTGTTCTTTATGACCAGCTTTTAAGATCACTTTCCCTTTCAACATACATAGCTCACATTTAATATATCACTTTTATCTTTAATATCGTCCCCAAAATAATAAAAATAACACCTCATCTGGCGCGTAAGTGACTGATTTTACCGTATAAAGATGTTGGAGCTGAGGAGATTTATAATCTGTGACAAAATGGGGAAAAATTTCAACCACAAAATCCCAAGTGAACCAGAGCATCACGGTTATCGAAACCAGGCAGGCTTGGAAGCTTCCCCCCTGCCTCCAAATGGATCCCATTAGAGTTACATGTGTGTCTCAGAGACACTTTTACTCCACATGATGAACCCACTGGACCCGCTGTGGTAGAAGAGGAGTGATTGTTTTTAGTTAGGCATCTTAAATCTTCCAGTTTCACATTGTTTTTACCGAGCTGTGCTGCAGGGCTCTTGCTCAGAAGCTGCGGGCACCGGTGAAAGAAAATAATGCAACATCACCCCCACTGGACCTGTCATGGTACTACTGCTGCAAATGATTACATGCTCATATACACAATCTAATAACTGACATCCGCCTGCTCAGTGTGTCTTCAGATGTGGTGAACTTGTGTACTGCTGAGTGTGCAGTCCGACCCTGATGTGTATTAATGACGGAGGGGATGGCAGGTCCTCATCAGAGTCCAGCTGATTAATAACCGGCCCTTCACTCCGTCCCTCACAACTAATGGCTCTCTGTCTCACTCTGTCTATAATTATCACTCAATAATGAGGTCTAAGAGAGGGCGTGTGTGTTTGTGTGTGCGTGTGTGTGTGTGTGTGTGCAAGAGCGAGCTTAATTTAAGGGTATACAGACTGCATGTGTAATAGACTGCACATTGAATGTATCAGTTATTTACAAGTGAAAACTCAATAAGCTATAACGGTCAGTGTGTATGCATGACTTTTACTTGTAGGGAGATATCTAAATCTTGCAGTAACGCCTCTTTTACCTCAGCAAATGATCTGAATACATCCAATCTAAAGGGTCAGTACACCCAAATTAGAAAAGGACACACTGAGAACAGATTTCAGAGATAAAAACTGTTGTTTTTTTTTTTTTGTAGATCACTTTAAGTAAAAGGGGGTACTGTTTCTAGAAAGACTTGTAGCTTTTGAATGTTTTAAATAGTCTATCTCAATGCTGAGAACAAAACTGCATTCACTCCATTCAACTTTCTTTATTCTTTAATACATTTTAATAATCGAGTAAGCGGTATAGAGAGTGGACAGAAAATGAGAGTTTGGGAGCAATATTCAACAATTGTCCCTGACCAGGCCTAGACTGGGCATCACTGGTGGACTCAGTGGTACCAAGGTACAGAAATTGTGGGGGGGAGCGCAGCAAAAGTGCCCTATTGGATGCCTCCTATGGTAGATAAAACATGATATAGTGCTTGCCAGGGTGCCCTTACAGTGGAGAAAACATGAAGCAGCGCCAAGCATGAAAATCAGCCGGCCTCTACAAGTCTGTAAATGCTCAAATAGTTTTTGAGTTCCCTGTAGCTGCATGCCTGGATCCTATTACTGAGAACATACCATATGTTTTCTTGTAATTTCCGCTAAGTATTGTTTCAATTAAAGCTGACTGAACGTGTGTAAAACAGCCTCTGTTATCTTCTAGCCACTGTGCAGAGCGGCTGTAATGCTCTGCTAATACCAGAGATAATGTCAACTGATCTGTTCATAATAGAGACCTTCAAAATGAGACGCCTTTATTTCTCCTCTTCATCCCCACTTTTCAGCAGTGTGCCAAACAGATGCATACCAGACCAACGACAGCTCCCTCCAACATGGCCCCAAAACACACAACCGCATACAGTGATGTTATACAAATAAAACGAGCCTGCAGAGGAAAAAACGCTTTGAAATCTGATTTTTTTTTTTTTCCTACAGTGGATCTGTTATAATGACACAGACAGTGAAATCCCCACGAGCAATAAAGCATTCCCAGATGAAAATTACACCGCGGCACAGGTGAACACTTGGCTCTGATTATTCCTCTGTATGTGCAGCAGATTGTGGAGTCATTCTCCTGTTTTTCAGGGGTTTATTCTTCCAACAGGTCAGCTCGTTCGTGCCGGATGATTTATAACACGATAGAGTTGTCAGAAATCTTTTGGGATGTAGTTTTTTTTCACAACAGAGTAAAGTACCTGGACTGTTGAAAGTATCACAGTTTGACATCTCAGGGAGCATACGGCATCAGAGTGCTGAATGTGTAGATCATCCACAAAGATCACAAATCTATTAACCGTCATTTGTTGGTAATTCCCGCCTATCGAGAAGCTAATACTGTATCTGACGTGTGCATCAGACACAGGGGTGTGTAAACCTGTCGAAAAACATCGTCGTGGTGCAATATCTAGAACTCAGGGGATTAACTCCACACTGATAAGATTGATAAGATTCATAAAACCATTTCTCAGAGTGCCAATAACAGCTCTCATGACTGTGCTGCATTCCAAGCAAGCGTTGAGGGGGGCGTGGACAGGGTTCATTCATACTGTTGCGACATCCAGATATAGCCTGCTGAGCCATTCATAACAAATGGTTTTATCAGGCAATGACTTATAATGATGCCTCTGATCGAGGAAAGAGGAAGGTGCATGGAAGAGACCGTTTGTTGGAAGAGGAAGTAAAGTCACACACACGCAGTCAACAGTCGTTTTCCCTATATATATTTCCTCAAGAGTTTGTCTTCACTTGTTCCAAGATTGTTTCTATAGAATCCATCTCTGCAAAACTCAAATTTTAGTATATTTACTGAGTAATCCATAAAACAATTGCACAAAAGAGTTGCGCAGTCGTTTTTTTCCCACATTGAACCTAGAGTGTTTGATGTGCATGTAAAAGTATGCAAAAACCTTCACTGACCTCAATAGGAAAATAGGATTGGTGTTTTGAGCACCTGACCTTGTTCCAGGTGCGGCTGGCTTACTGCACAGTTTATCATTCAGCTTTATGTCAGAAGCGAGTCATATTTTCACTGTAAAAGAAGTCTGAACATTGCAGTTTGTGACAAGCATCAAGGCTGAAGTACACACAGAGAATTTAAGGATATCATTCATCGGATGGGATTTACCTAATCTCATATATGAGAAGGAGAACAAAACAAGGAAAAGCTTTAAAAAGAAACAAATGCTTGTATCGAATTACACAAAAATTAAACAATATGCAGCCAATTACGAGCATTTTGCTCAGTTGATGCTGTAAATTGTGTTTGCTATTTGTCCTCTGTCATGCTGTGTTCATGTGAGCCAGTTTCCAGCTCAATGAAAACAGTTTTATAGAGGAGTAGCCTCGTGACTTCTGCGCTGTGCTGTGTCAAAAAAAAATAAAATGTTGTGCAATACTGAAACATTTAATCAGCACAGTCTGTCCCACACTCCAGGGTCACTGGCAGCCGTGTATCTGTTTGTGATAACTAAGACGCATCTGTCAAATCATCAAATCTATTTCCCTACATAGACATGAAGTCATCGCTTACCGGAAAATCTCTTAAAATACGACTGCATTAGTTCATTTCTTGAAAGGTAGAAGGAGTCCAGGGTCCAGTGTTCTGCTGTAAGTACAGGAGGTGTTCTGTAATAGTGCCACTATCTGGTAACAGATTTGGTCTGAATAACTGAGGCTATTTTAAATCTATCAACATAATATAATTGCTCCAGAAATAACATTTGTATAGGTAAACAGTTGTATGTTTTAAACAGTCAATAAAGGCGCGGCAGAGAGCATGCAATTTGATCAAGAGCAGGTAAACTTGGAAATAACACTTTAGGGACCACGTTGGAGGGTTAAGTGAGGTCAAATGCTGAACTTGACAGGTATTTCATCAGCCTTGCATAATATTTACATTCATTTTAAAAGGTGTCCTGGTATAGATTAAAGGCAATATGTGCAAAGGATTTACAAAGATCACAGCAAACCAGAAATATCACATGATTGTGGGTCTTTTTTGTTGCCTACAAGAGTCAGAGTTCAGACTTTTGCTGTTGTTAAACTATAAAATAGTGGCGGTTTAGACCTTTTCACCAGGTTAAGGTTGAAATAAAATGATAGTTTGAATAAATACAGTAAATTTTATCAAATTGAATCAAACGAGAAAAATGCAGAATATCAGATCAGAATTCAGCCAGATTGATTATCAGCCGACCCATAGTAAAAAATATATACATACATGTAAATATGTATATAATTTACTTATGGCCTACACGTACTATTGATACTACTCATACTAGTACTACTAGTACATTTAACATCAAATAGTATGAGACTTTTAATCAAGTACTATTCATCTGGGTGAGTTTTACTTTTACCAAATTAATATTTTATTCACTTTACTCCAAGTACAACTACTATACTACCTCTACTGAAGGTAAAAACAGCATCTGCTAAACATATAGGGTAAAAATTATTAATTTAGAATAAAAATCAAGCCCAATATCAGACAAACTAAACAATATGTTGAGACTTGGAGCCCACACCTCTCTGTTATGATTTTTACATATAGTCATGTTAGCCCGAGGTGTTTTCTTGGACTGTGGTTTTGTCTCACTCCACGCCCTCTTTCTTCCTTCTGACCAGATTAATTAACTTGTATTAATATACAACCAGGAGGGCGGGAACATCCCAGCCGCCTCCTCTTATGTCTGAGGAGGCAAAGACATTTTCACAGACTCACACACCTTCAACTGCAGCAGCATTTGTTCACCCTCAAACCTGGTAAGAGGATTTATTTATGTTTAGGCAAGAGTAAAATTGTCACAGAGCAGCTACTTAAAGAGATCAAAACCACAGGACTCCTTAAATTCCTCCTGCCTGATACCAGTGTCATCACGACTTGGGAAGGTACTTCTCTCCGTCAGAGGACAGGAAAAGAAGAAAAAAGCAACTGGAAAGTCAGATAAAGAAGCAACAAGTGAGTGAAATGACCATGAATGTGAAGAAGCAGCTGTGCTCCGTGGCCCATATGGTCGTGCCTGCAGTGGGATTTGTGCTGACCTGTGGCGGGGCCTACCTGGTGTCCCTGCAGACGGAGTACGGGTACACTTGGAGGCTCATCCCAGCCTACATCATGATCGTGTCCGGCTTCTTGGCCGTGATCATCGGAGTCTTCTGGACCATCTGCCACAGCATGAGGAGCAAGATGTACCACAGAGGAGAACATGAACGGCACATCCAGGTCTACACTATTGAAAGGTAAGACCGCATGTGACCACTGAAGAGAAATGATAACAACAGTGGAAAAAACTGCCTATTGATTGACAAGGAAAATAATCAATTTCTAGGTTTTATCTGTGAATCAGTGAACATCATCCTGGTAAAATGAACGTAATAATCTAAACTAGTGCCCCTAATGTTTTATATGTCTTTTCCTCTGCAGACAAAGCTCCTTCCCTCCATCGTACGAGGAGTCCCAAGGCGATTGGATGTGTCCTGATTCGGCCCCTGAGTTTGTGGTGGTGGTTGACGAGGTGGAAGTGGTGATGAGCCTCGCTCCTCCTCTGTACAGCCAGGACAGCTCAGAGGCTCCAGACTGCACATGGAGCTGGGAGCAGCCTCCTAGGTACAGTCAGGTAGAGCGTGTTCAGCAGGGGGAGGTGGATGCAGAGGTCTTGTCTGCACACTGAAGGGCAAAACCTTTTTTTTTTTTTGCCTAACTGGCCCAGAGAGAATGGATTGGATGGAGATCACTCTGAGAGAGAAAGCTCCAGAAGAATGGTAGATGCCTCCAAATGTGGTTGGATCGCTCAGCTACCAAATGAATTGACCTTGGAGACGTGCTGACATCCCAGTGCTCAGCCTCTGAACTCTGATGTCTGTGCTGACCCAATGTTAACAGGCCTGTTTCAGTCCAGAGGGTCTTTAAAGCGCTACAGCCTGTTGAGTTAAACTGTTTTATGTTGATGCGGCTCAAAAGGTTTTTGTCTCTTTCCCAAAGCACGGATGAGCGGCAAGTTTAAGATGAAAATAGAGTTAATCCAGTCGGATCGATGGATGTCTGAGCTGACAAACAACACGCTTTTACCTGCACTGTAGCTCCAAACACTCACTGTATGTTTACTGGAATAATACAACTGTTTTTATGGGAGGGAATGATGTTACCCCTGTCCTGGCGTGATTTGTGTTATGGAATAAAAATATCATGTTGTTGTATTGTAGTCCCTGTGTTCAAAATGTTTATTTCTCAATACAGAGCCAACCACTGGCAGACTTGTTTGACTTCACAAATCATGAAGATGTCTTTGCATACGCTTCAAGACATTTTAGGGAAGCACCTTTCATAATTGAGTCTTACCAGACAGCCTGATGTAATTTCAAAGTAGGCTGAGCCAACTCTCAAAATTGTATTTTCTAAACTACTGAATGACTATATTTATGACAATAAGATCTCTAGATCATGCTGCAACAATAATGAAACTTCGTTACACAAAATCAAATAAGCTGAAGTCAAATTAAGAGATGAAAGAGGGAAGCAACGGATGTTCCCTCACTCAGACAGTTTGGTCATACACGCTAAAAATAACTATAAATTCTGGACTTTTGTTTTTATGGGCTGAATCAAACGATGTGAGACTCTTTCTATGCACACAAAGGCCTATTTCTCTTAAATTGCTTAAAAATCCATATTAGTGACGTCCTCTCGCCGTTGCCAAGATAATCCATCCACCTGACAGGTGTGGCATATCAAGGTGCTGAAGAACACGTGTGGAGCACAGGTATGCCTGTGGCTGGTCGCAATAAAAGGCCACTTTAAAATGTGAAGTTCTGTCACAAAACAAGTTTTGAGGGCGTGTGCTTTTGGCATACTGGTTTGCAGGAATGTTCAGCAGATCTGTTGCATGTGAACTGAATGCTTCACTCAAACAAGCCATCTCGGATGTTGTTTTGAGGCAGTAACCGGCCTCACAATCTAAGACCACGTGTAACCACGCCAGCCCAGGGCCTCCACATCTGGCTGCTTCACCTGTAAGATTGCCTGAGACCAACCAAACCCAGACAGCTGATGCAAATGATGCATATCTTTGGCCCCAGTCATGTGAAATCCATAGTTCAGGGCCTAATAAATGTCTTTTCTTCAAGATAAAACTTTGGATTGACCTTTATTGTGACCAGCCCATGGCACACCTGTGTAATTGGCATCTTGATATGTCAACGTGTCAGGCGGATGGATTATCTTGGCATATATAATGT
This sequence comes from Pagrus pagrus, assembly GCF_965226575.1. Classification (NCBI taxonomy): domain Eukaryota; kingdom Metazoa; phylum Chordata; class Actinopteri; order Spariformes; family Sparidae; genus Pagrus; species Pagrus pagrus. Next base: position 8,084,607 of record NC_140192.1, read on the forward strand.
TTTTGTTGGTTGGTCCTTACTAAGGCTGATAATGTCTCTGACCTGTGAGGCAAAGTCTTGACAGTCTGTATTTGCACATGCTTTCTGTGTATGGCATCATGACTTGTCCTAACAAACTGTTTTAATACATAATGAGTGCTCTCCCAAGCACTCCTAGTTCAGTTGAAAAGTTCACCACGATAAAGACGCCGGTGGAGCAACAATGTTCTGCAACTTTGCAGCTTGTCCTTGAAGGCTGGATACCATGAAATGTATTCATCTAATCACGCCCCCCACCTATTAGATACTTCTCCCTGACACATGAGCAATTCCAGCTAAAAGCTAAACTGTCTTCTCAGCGACAAACTCAGAGGTGATAAACTGCATTGATCCTCATCCAACCTCAGAAATAACCCCTGACATTATAAAACAGTTGGATAGGGGCAATAACCTGTAAGAGCTGACAGGTTACGTCTGGCTGACTGAGTGAACACATCCTTTCGGATATCCACTGGCATATCCTCAACTCATAATGACGGCAATCAGCATGTTTACGAGTTCCTGCACTGCGTGTCTCATTCAGGCCGTATAAAGATCAACCCTCTTCATTTCTTATCTCAACACAACAGCTCCGACACATTTCGCGCTCGGTTCAAAAGCAGGTGCTGTGCTCGGCAAACAAAAGCCTCCTTTTCTCCTCGAGGACGTTCAATCACCGCGTGATATATAGCATCAGCACAACACGGTGCTCTTAATTATGAAGAATTTTGTTTAATTAAAATCCAAAAATGCCTAAGGGCAGCATATCTCTCGCTGATGTATTTTTTATTTGTCCCCATTAGACCTGTCCGATTCAATTAAAGAAGGCAAGCACTACACACAAAACAAAGTTTATTTGGATTTAAAAAAAAAAGAAATAATATATTCAAATATAGTTGTATCCCGAAAGGCCTAAACTGACAAACTAAAAAGGAAAAGCCCAATCAGTTAACGATTCTAAAGTATATATTTCCTTTTTCATTACCTGTGACTTGCTGTTTTGTTATTTTACATTTCTTGGGTAAACACGAGTTGAGATATGCATGAACGCTAATTGAAATTCAGTTCACTGATATATTAGTTGTGATGCAACGCCTGTTTTATTTTACATTTAGACAAGAGTTGGATTACTTCTGCATGAAATGAAAAAGAAAAACACTGTGACATATATAAGAGAGCGGGTACAAGCAATATGAGGAGTGACTGCACTGTTATACAAAAACAGGCACGGTGAATTCAAAAATGACTCTTTAGGCTCCCTCAGTCGAAACGTCTGGATAAAAGCAAGGCACAAACATTAACAGTCAGTCTGCACATTCATATTTTTGCTGTTTACAATAGTAATTAAATAGCCTTCCTGGTTTAGACACTGAATATTTGAAGTTTTCCGAAAGACGACAGATAACAGTGGTCGATAAACAATTCTGAGAACAGCGTGCAACATTCATTTTCCTTTTTAAAGAGATAAAGCACCCTCAGTTTAGTCATCATTTAAGGAAGAATGGAAAAATGGGAATGAAGCTACAGACAAGGAAAGAAAAGCACAGGAAAAAAAGGTATTTTTCTCGATGTGAGCAGGTAGATGCATGTGTGTGCCTGCATGTCTTTTCCCGGTTGCTCATGTGATGACGTTGGGGCCACGGCGTCCTGTCCTCTCGTGGATGTTGGAGATCTTCAGAGCGATGGCGATGAGAGGACCCAGCACCACCTGCAGTGAGGAACACATCACAGAGCATTTCAGCAATGAAAACTCACAAATGAGTGCAAATGTTTCAAGTCATGTGGGAGGGAAAATTTTAATTTTGAGGTGCAATATGTCATAATTTTAGTCTTATCATTCAAAAAGTAACAAAAGTTATCAACAGGATGTGAAGAAACAATGGCGACATTATGTCAGAGATGTCTATGTATTGTTTTGCAGAGATATCTACTGAAGTTAGCATGCTAACCAGCTAGTCCTGGTCCGTCCTGTCTTGTAATACAACTATGTACCGCTTGTGGCTATAGAGTGGTGTAGCAAGCAGTTAGCATTTTTGCACTTCCAGCCCCCTTGTCTCAAAGTCAATGAGTTTTTTGAATGAGTATTCAGTTAAAGACCTGAAGTTAAGATCTGTGGTTAACACAGGCTTAATATGTGTACACATTTTGTTGTATGGCATAAAATACATCATTAAATGTCCCACATTTGAATTATAAAGTGCTAACATATCTTTAAAACGGCGGTTGCTAACAAGTGGCTAAATGACCATGGCGATGCTAACTTCCGTGTAAGCCTACAAAAATACGTCATCCCTACACCACTCTATTGTCCGATATTATAACTCAACAACACCAACGCTTCGCTGGTGCTCCGAGCTCCCACTGCCTGCATGCGTACTGAGCGAGCTAGCTAACTGCAGCTACAGTTAGCAGCAGGTAGCGGTTACTCTAGTCATACGCAGCCCCTGAATTCAACAGGTGGCCACTTCTTACACATTGTACCTTGAAGGATTGGACAGCAAAACTCTTATAGGACATAGCAACATTTCATAAATCTTTACTGTTCGTGACCCTGTAAACCTGCAGCGTCACCGTGAGCTCCTATCAGTTGAGGTCATTGGGTTAATCATTCATTTGTAATAGGATGGACGGTTAGTTTGGAAGAAGTTAGCTGAGGTTAGCAGTTTTTTTGGTATTGTCTCTGTTCTGTGTGTTTTCTTTTGTACTGCTTCTGCGTATTGTTTGTATTATTTTGCGCCTTTGTCCATCTTCACATTTAATCTAACGTAGTTGTTATTTTGCAAAAATTCTAACATTATCTTTAAATATGCGTTTGTTTATACTTTAAGCACCCACAGCACGGCTTAATCATTACTTAACAATGAGACCTTAACACTGAGGGTCTCACACTAAATTACAGTTGTTAAGCACATTTTCGAGCAGACATCGACCTGGTCCTTGTTTTGTTGTGCATGGCAGCGCAGACACTGTAGATATTGTGTGAGTAAGAACACTGTGCAGGTAAACTGAAAGCCAATTCCAGATCTGATTACCTAGTTTCGCCAATGTCAAACAAGTCCTGAAAAATGGCGTCAACATGGACGTGCAGGACATGCGCCCTTAGCCTAGTTTGTAGCCAGTTATTGTTACTTGTTATTGATTCATTCATTGATAACATCTCAACAACAGGAACAGTGGAGTGATAAAGCAATGAGCTATGAGGAAATGCTGAGTTGCTTCATGACAAGATGGTGCTGAATGATTAAATGTGACTCAGGTGTTTTATGTTATGGTACCGTGTACATTAAGGGAACACAACTGCAATGTAAAAAAGAAAAGCTGAAAATTAAGATTCAAATGGTGTCTCGTAGGCTGAATACACACAGCCTGTGGCTTCTCTGTTGTCTGAAGGAGGCGAGTATGAAAGAATGTGCAGCATGTCGTCAAGTCATGTACATCATGTCTGATAATTTATGTGTGTCGGGTAAGGTGCAGAATGATGAGGAATTTAATTTACGATCCAATATAATACATGTAGGTCACACAAAAAGGACAAGGAAAACATAGTGACAGTGTTAAACATACTTGATGAATGAACCCACTTTGGGGGTCTAATTTGTACTATCAGTTTGGTCTTCATTCATTACATAGATAACAAATTAGGTCATTTAAGTTCAGATTCTTGCACCTGGATACACTTTAAATCATAGCTCATACTGACCGGTAATGCTCACATCCTATAATTGATGCTCATGTCAGCATTTCTGTGACACTGTTTGGTGCGTCAGTCATATGGTCAGGTTGCCAAACCTAAATGAGGCTTGTCTAGCAATCGTGACTGCAGCTTTACAGCCCCTGGCTGTGGTTAAAGTACACTATTCCAACATCCAAAACAACACGAGAAGCTATTGCTGCCAATCACTTCAAAGTCTACAGGTCAGTCCATTTCAATAGAGCCACATAAAGCTGCATTACACATCAATATTGCATGATCATGAATCTTACTATCACAGTAGATGCTGCTCCTGTAGATGCAAAGATCACCTTTCTCCTTGTTTTTCAGTCTAATACAAACCACAATCTAAATCTAAATCTGTATATTCCACCGAATCTGAGGAGACAGCACCGTCACATCATTACTGCTGCTGTCGTCTGATTTGAGTCAATAAAGATTTAACATCTGTTTTATCTGGGGACTAAACTGGTTGAATGCTGCGTATCAGGTTCATTTTGGATGAGTGAACAATATTTCAGGTCATAACATTGTAAAAATGACAGAACCCCATGTGACACACACACACACACACACACACACACACACACACACACACAGATCAGATATATACTCTACCTGTGTCTCTCTGTTGTGTCTCTCAGGGTCTCTCTCGAAGCTCTCGGCATAAATCCGGATGGTAGCGCCCATCCCTCCACCACTCCCGCTCATACGAAACACCAGGCGGGCCGCATCATTGAAGACGATCCTTAAACCCTGAAGACAGACGAACCAAGCTTTTATTATCAATTTAACTATTTGTTTTGTGTTTCCTAAAAGAGGCCGTTACCGTTAGAGTCTGTTGATGCTTTTAAGATGCACCTCAAGACTCACTTTCATTCTCTGGCTGTTAATTGTATTTCATGTATTTATATTTTTTCACATCCATTGGTTTTATATTATAGTTAAATTGTTTTGTTTTAATCTTGCAGTATTTTCTTAACATTTGCTATGCACCTTCATGGTTTTATGGTTAATCTTGCCTTACCATACACATACGTACGTGTCTTTTTGCCTTTAAGTATATACATATGTCTGTTTTTGTGAAGCACTTTGGTGCCAAACCTGTTTGCTTTTTAAAGTGCTATATAAATGAAATCAACTTGACACTTGATTTACTTTCTCTTTGACAAAAAGAAGGCCTTAAAATGTAATAATTACCATCACAAACAGCTGAAAAACATTATGTTTATAATAATTTGCAATGAAGAAAAACTCCTCTGCCGCCTTTAACCAGCAAAAGTTTCACACATCTGCCTGATGAATTATCAAAATGACTAAAAGTTGGAATGAAAATTTTCAGCTAGAATAATCCTATTAGCGCTCTGCATACTAAATTACATTTACAACTCCATTCTACATACAACATAAAAACCCATGCTGAGCTTCATCATTTAATATTGAATCTTTCAGTGTCAGATTATTAGCTGTTAAAAGTTTATCTACTCCTATAATTTAAAGACGGAACTCAATTATTCATCATTTTCCGATCATGCAAATTAGCAATCCTGGCAGTATAAAACAGGAAAGGTTATGGAGACAGTAAAGACTAAAAAATCTGCAGAAATGTGCAGTAAGCGCAAACATCCACTAGATGTCACCATCAATGTGTGTTAGGCTGATACTTTGTTGAACTGGGATGCCTTTGCAATGTACTACATGCTTACATCCTCCATATCTATGAAGTTACACAAGGTCATAACTACCGGTACTCCATTACTTAAGTAATATTCCAATTAGTTTTATGAACTTCAGCCCTGAGTAAATTAAGGAGGATGACACTTTTGCGGACCATTTTGTGCAGTAGCTTGTAGGGTTAGCACTTCCACATCTCCCTTAAGATTCTGACTATGGGAAACAATTTCAAACCAAAGCCACAGCCAAAAAACATCAAATTTTTTTTACTTTAAACTCTTTGAACTTAACCTCAACATGTTCGGGAATAACAGGATATTGGTGCATTGGGGTAACCGACTACAACTCTGGCTGGCTGACGTAAGGAAGATAAGACTCTTTGACTAATGTCTGCGTGATGACTCTTATCTGTCCCAAATTCCACAGCGCCTCTTCCCTTATCCCATTAGAGCAAAAGTCAAGCTCAGGGGGAAGACAGCAATATGTTTTGAAGAGAAACAGAGGAGCATGAATAAGAAAAACGTCCCAGTGGTGTTTTAATGAAACGATGTCATGCCATTACCCTAACTGACTCTACTGTAATTGTCCAAAGCAGTGCTGTCAAAACACTCACTATCATAGGAGTAAAAAGTCAAGTGGGTGCCCTGCCCAGTAACCCATCTCAGACCAATAGCTGTTAAACTGGGGCTCCATCCTTTATAGACTGTGGTAATATAACTAAAGTCACTCTGGTCCTCTCGCCTTCCTCCTAATCTGACTTTGGCTCCGGAGCATAACACGTCAAAGGGTGAGGGTCTCCGGGTGAGGAGAGACAGCGATAATAAGAGATGTCCGTCCGCCTCTCTGTCTGTCTGTCTTTCTTTTTGTGAGTGTGTCAGCTCATCTCTAACAATAGAGTAGCAGTTATCAGGAGGCTGACTAATGCCTGTTAAAAAACAATGTCGGCTGCAAAGCTTACGAGCCTTAAGTGGGGCGCATACCAGCCACAGTGTGTCTGTCTGTCGCTGTCTATCTAGCGATACCAAGGCGAAACACATAGCTATGTTTTTGGTCTGAACCGAATAAGGCCCAAACTTGACTTAACTATTTTCCTAAATAAAAATTAGGATAGCATATTTGTATAATTTCTTTGAAAGACACTAGAATTTGTAGCCAAATACAAAAATTGAACAAGAAGCCTCATCTCAATAGCTAACTGCACCCTGGCTTTGAAGTTGATTTAGTCTACTGTGTTCTGGATACAAAAAGCTAGCTAACATTGCATACGAAGACCCCATGAAGAGAGCTGGACTTTGAAGCCAGTTTAACATTGTGTTATTGGAGCGTCACATGACGCACTGGGGCCCAAAATTACTTCTTCCCATAAGCTGACATTGTAAAAGCCTGTAAAAACTGCGGATACACTTTGTGTCACAGGTCCTGCAAAATGACTTGCTTCACTGTCATAATTTTATTAATTCGGTCTGTTAACATTTGGAAAGTCTAGAAAAGCGACCTGATTAAATAATTGTATCCCCATTACACAGTAATGGTCTCTAGCTGAACCAGAAAACAGCCAGCTTAGCCGGCGAAAGTATCTTGTTGTTCCCCTAGCTGTTGTCTGCAAATAAAAAATATATATTTTAAGGAGCTAAACTAACTAACTTAGTTAGTTAGTTATCCCGCATGACTAAATGAAGCCGCAGTTATTCAGTCATGATAGTGAAAAAAAAACTTGGCTTAACTCTCGCTAAGGGCATCTAGCTTAGCAGATCTCACTTAGCCTCTGATTCTTCTTCTTAGTAATGTTTGCAACCATGGAAGCTACCATTTTAACAACATTTATATTGTGTATTTATGTTTATGTCAACATGACACCATCAAAAAAACATAGGGGACATTTAACTTCTGTAAGCTATGGACTGCAAAAAAAAAGGATATTTTCTTTAATGGTCAGGAAAGCTGAAAAACATGTTCTGTATGTAGCCTCAATGGAAATTTTCTATTCGCCTACATATCTATTCGTCTATCCGCTGTCTGAGATATGCAGACGACGCAGAATGAATTCAGTAGTCGACTACAAAAGGCTGACATGCCTCTGCTGCGTAAATCCCCCGTACTCTGTCTTGTGTGTGTGTGTGTGTGTGTGTGTTTGCGTGTGTGTGTGTGTGTGCCAACTTTTCCCCCTTCAAACACACTTGCAGTGGAGAGACCGCAAGTGAGACGACAGCTGATATAATTCTGTCCTGGGAGGAATGTGTGCTGTAATAACACACACTGGGGGCGACTGGGATGCTGAGGATTTGCCAGTGAGGTTAAATCACATTCTGGGGTGACTGAATAACTAGCTGTGGAGCTGCTGTAACCATGGCAACACGCCGGAGTAAGTCACAGGCGGGACGGCGAGACCTTAAGGTATATAAGGTGAGGCTGACGGACAAATCGTGGGGCACCACCTTGCCGGCGAACACACAAGTGCAGGATAACACGTGTAGACACGCATGTGTTCACGCGTGGACAACTGGACTGACACAAAGTTTACACAGAAATGCAGAGTGTGTGTGCGTGTGTGTGTTGTTAGGCGGGGCAGAGGCAAAGAAGTGTCGACGCCAGGGACGAGTTTACACACATTTCTGGGCAGAACAGAGGGAGTCAGCTGGGTAAACCTCACAGAGATTGAGGGGGAGGAAAGGAGTGAGGGAGGTAGAGGACAGGGAGGGTATACTGACCGAGGGAGTTATCGGTGGTGTGTCGAGATATGTGTGCTGCATGTCATGTGTGTGTATGCATGTGTTTATGGTGTGAAGATGGAAGATAGACATGTCATGGCCAAACGTGGAACCTCTCGAATGAGACAACATTGAAGCTAGGTGGGTGGTCTCGCTCGCAAGAGGCAGATGAGCGAGCGCATGTGTACGAAAGTGTCGGTGTGAGTTTGTGTGTATGTCGGGCTGAAGTGAAAACCCAAGGACCTGGTCTGACCTGAGAACATGAGTAACACTCGCTGCATGTTAATCGAGATGATCACAAACACAAACACAGGTACATCTGTAGTTATAGTGGATGTTTATTCCCCCAACAGCCACAAGGGGCAGCAATAAGCCCGTTCCACACTTCATCACAAACAAGCTTCGACAAGCAAATGTCTAGTTAACCACCACCGTAGAAGAGCAGTGTACAGCTGCTTCCCATTGCTTTTCCATGGGACCTTGAAGGAACGTCTCGTCCTCTACGTGGGAGACAGCAGGTGCTGGGTTTCGAGTTAAATATGTAGCGTCAAACTAACTGAGGGCTTTGAAAGAGATGTTTCAGGTCTCATTTCTTTAGGGCCAATCTTGCTGAGGTCCATCTGGAGTTCAGATCCTTTTATATTACTTATATATAAAAGTACATTACTGAGACTTACCTGGTTTCGAGCCACCGTTCCATCCACGGGGTCGATGTACTCAAAGTTGTCGGTCCTCTCCACGCTGTATATGTGGTCCCCTACGGCAAACTTCTGGCTGGTAAACGCTTTGTCTGAGATAACGGCCTCCAGATCCCTCATCAGGTAGAAGGCTGCGCGGGGGTCCAGGCCTTCGTAGTCAAATCTGTGAGACACAATAACTGCCGAGTTAGAAACGTGCACACCCACCATACTCACACACATACGAAGATAGGGTAACCATGTTCAAACACAACAGAGATAAACCTACATTTTGCTTTTTGGCAAAAACTAGAGCCAGTTTATGATATTAAAATGGTGCTTTAAATGGTCCTTCGCTGCGAAACACGAGGTTTGTCAGGATGATTGGTTGAATTTCCTCAAAACGATGACAGATGTTTATGTCTTCAGACTGTTTTGGGTTCTGGTCCTTGGCCTGTGCTGTAAGTTCTCTCCATGTACATGTTTGTGGGAAATCTGCATCCTATTAGGAAACCTCTCTGTGGGAACATGAAAAGCTGCAGCAACTGTCAGTGGGAACATTGACTGCAGTAACTATCTGTGCCTCTCACAGGGGAGAGGTTAAAATAAGAACAAGTGACAACCAGTGAGGATGACTGAAGGGGAGATGGACGAAGGTGAAGGCCTGGGAGACATATTTGGCTTCGGTAGGGATACAAGGGATCGAGACTTTTGGGAAAACAGAATCGTGAAGCCAATCTCGAGGGTTGTAGATTTAAATATATCCAAGATACAATGATTCAAAGGAGGAAAATGGCTCCTTGATTGAAACAAGAATAAACCAATAAAGAGACAAATGAGCACAAAAACAGGCAAACCCATCGTGAAAGCATGGTTCCATTTTCAAAGAGGTCATTTAGACGTTTTACCTGCAGAAGTAGTTTCGTCCAAACTTGGCCCAGTGTTCCCTGACGATCTGCTCCACGCCCTGTTTCCTGGCGGCCATGACGGACAACCACACCAACACGGACCACAAGCCATCTTTCTCACGAATGTGGTCCGATCCTGGAGGAGAAAGAAAACACAAGTTCAACTCTCATAATCGTCACAAACCTTGTAGAACTGATCTGGGGTGATGAGAGAGAACATATCACCACAACATCACTCCACTGTTAGCTCTTTTTCATCCACATGTGCTGACTTGGCTTGACTCAGTTCGATTCAGCGCCACCAGTGTTTTCATTTCCATTGAAAATTGTCAACTGCAGTTTGAGTCACACCACTGGATATTTTTAAGGAGACCAGTGGCGTTTCCAGCTGTTTTTGTGGTGTCCAAACAGATACTTTAGGCTAACCCATGATTCTTACCAAGTGGTTTTCGTGCCTAAACCTAACCAGGGACATAAGTACAGCATTATTACAAGAGAGGAACAGGAAAATTCAACCTAAACAAATGTAAAGTTGCAACATACAGAAAAGTTCAGTTTGAACTGAAATTAAGTTAATTATTTAACTCTGCCGTGCATAACAGAAGGTCAGGGAGTGTACTCGGGATTGGAGACACACCAAACATCCCCACACAACGAATGTCTTCTGCTCCCCACCCTTAAAAAAAACACACACATACGCACAAACAGCGGAGCAGTTTACACACTTGATCAGTCTCCTTCACTTGGGAGCGATCAGTCTGTTCTCGAAAACAGCTGCACGGTAAAGGTATCTGTTAAGGGGACGCTTTGACATTTTAACAAGATTGATTGTGTTAGTAATGTTTCCATGGCGGAGCTTTGGGCAAGAAAATGGACTCAACTGCTCTGAGTTACACATACATTTATTTTTATGAGAGAAACATGATGGGGTCATTATGTCTATTTTATAGCATACGCAAACACTGGAAACAAGACATTAACTTCCAAGCTCTGTGTGCGGCTCTGGCAGTATACAGCTGTTAGGAAACTGGCAGTTGTTATTATTTAATCCCTGTCTCACTGTCCCGTCTGTCTTCGTCTGTCTCGCTCTCTGGCACATAAAGAGACAGAGGGGTCACCTAGTAGAACGCACAAATCTAATTATTATACCACCGAAGCGCAATCAGACCTTTTAGATCCACACTGCAAAATATTTCGTAATTACAGCGTCTCAACTCTGCCGCTCTAACCTGTTGTCGCCTTTAGGAAACGTCACAAAAACATATTTTACACATAATAATAAGCAGAAAATACCTGTTTTTTAATAATGTGCTAGCTTTAAGTTTGGACAGAACGGGCAAAATGAACACTTGCAATAGTTCATGCTGTGTTTGTCTAAGTAAGTGTATTAAGAGCAGGAGTGGCGTACAGCTCGGATGATTTACTACTGAGGGCTCTCTCTGAGCTTTTGGCCTTACATGGGTAGACAACGAGTGAGCTCCCATAGTCCTCTGTGCTCTCTGAGTCTCTGCTTCTTCCATTTCTCTCCTCCTCGTCAATACTTCTCACATTTTGGACTCTGCAAACTCCCTCCGCTCTTCTGTTCACGCCTGCTAACATTTTCCCTCTCACGTCGACCTTTTTTCTACCCTGTTTCCTGTGTTTCGTGTTTTCAAAAGTCAGATATCATCTCCAATTAAAATAAAGACTGCAACAAAGGAGGAGAACAAAAGAAAAAGAGCGAGATAAAACTAAGCCAGAGCTGTCCAAAGATGAAGAGACAAGGCAAATGGAGAGGAGGACGTAGAGGGAGGGCATTATTTGTTCATGCACGTTGTTTATATTTTCTGACCGCGTGTGACTGCGTTTGCATTTATAGAAAACATTGCCACTGGAGGCCTGTCTGCATGTTGCAGTGATTCAGGGAGCCCCTGTCTCCTTTTATAGCAGAAGAATGAGGATTATTTACACATGCAGTCAGGGTCACAGCCCTCACATCTATTACACGTCTCTGACTGCAGCTACAGGCAGTCAGGATGCTCTGCTCACAAGTCGAGACCTGGAACGGGCTGCTGAGCGTGTGGAAGAGAGGCGGACGGGAAAATCAAAGCAAATTTTTCAACTTTAAATGGAAATGGTGATTTCATAAACACTTGGATGTTATTTTTGAAGTTTGAGTCATCTTTTCTATTAGTAATGATAACATTGCTCAGATCTTAATTACTGAGATCTGGCAAACTTGGTAAGAAGTCGAACAAGGCAGGAAACACAAGTCTTCAAACAATAATACAGGTTTTAAACAAACCCTGATTGTGTCAAACTTATAGTGGAAATAAAACAGAAGTAGTTACTGACATTATAATAATTTTTACATAAACAATTTGTTGTAAAGGTCCATCACAGTTTATAGGAAGACTTCCTGGTTCAAGAGCCCATAAAGATAGAGAGCGTCATATGTTGGACAGATTATGAAGCTTTTGAGGTAAATTTTCAATGAGACAAGCAAAAACTTGAATCTGGTTCAACTTTTCCTGCAATGCAATGCACTTTGTTGGCCACATTCCTGAAAGACAAAATTGTTTCCACCTTAACGACTTTACAGAGTTGTAAAATTCTTTATTCGAGCCGCTGTGCAGTATTTTGGCATGCGATAAGCTTTCCAACTCATGAATCTACTCTTCAACTGGGCTTTCAGGATCATATTTCATTGTCTCACAGTACCTTAAATGTACTACATGGAGTTTTATCTAGCAATAAAACAGTCTTAATTAAAAGGGTATATCCACCAATTATGTGTGTGTTTTGTCTTGGGGAGCACTACTGTGGCTCCAGAGGAAGCTGCATGTAATCTGATCGATTGCCTCCAGTGATGACACTCAGTGGCTAAGTTGGATTGTGGGTAACGTAGGCAACAGGTTTTGAAAAAAAAGAAGTATGTGTGGAAATAAAGACGGTGACATCTCTGGTTTTGCTGTGTTGATCTTTATCATTTGTTTTTGAAAAGTCCACAATGACTCCAACAGTATTACAGGAGTGCAAAAGACCAGTGGACTACATCTCAGAACCTGGTGCCTACATTACCCATAATGCAACGAAGCTACTGACATCACTGGAGGCAGATTACATGCAGCTTCCTCTGGAGCCACAAAATTCTTTATACTACTTTTTTACATTTACAGTAATACTCTCCAAGACTTGTAAACACACTTTAATGTGTAAAATTGGCGGAGTTACCCTTTAATACTGATGTCTCTGTAGGACTGACTTGGCAATGAGACCATCAGCAAGAAGATTCTCTATTTCTATAATCATGCATCCTGCAAACCACTGCGTTTAAATAAGATAATGGTATTAAAAATATGTATGTAATATGTATCATTTTTGTCCACAGGGGGCGCCAAAATCAACAAAAAAATGAAAGTTTGCTGGAGCTTTAAACAAACCTACGAATGCAGCCGTGTGAACACCTGGTTACAACCTGTCGCTTGTGTTTCTTGCCCCACTGGACTTCATTATAGTGACGTCACCGTGTTCCCATTCGTATGAAATTACTTTGCTGAGTACAGTGTTATCATAACCAACATCAACGTATAATCACCAAACTTCCCAAATTATGGCCAAATTTGTAATAAATTGAAATTTCCCTTCAACTGTGAGGGGAGTCGGACTTGCTGTGTGAGCATTTGAGCAGCTCCCTGGTGCATTTTCACAGTTAGCAGCAGCTGGTCAGCGCCTTCTTCTAGCGGTGGCCTTGTTTGCGAGCACCTCAACAACAGTTGCTGCTGAGGGGAGGGGATTTCTCACACCCACTCACATTTTCCAAGTCGGTCCAGGGATTCAAATTTGTGACCTTCTCTTTCGCACCTGCCTTGTATCAGTATTCATCTGTATAAATGACATTCAGCATCCACAAATCTGTGTTGTCTGGATTTGTGAGTGAGTGTGCTGTCACATAATAGACTGTACCTGTCCCAAAGCTCTCCTCCCCGCAGAGGGAACAACGCCCAGAATCCATCAGGTTCCCAAAGTACCTCCAGCCTGTCGGAGTCTCATACAGCGCCAGTTTCATGGCTTTGGCTACCCTACAAACGTATACAGAGAAAGACAAGAAACAAAAACAAAGATATTACTTTACACCCACAAACACACAATCTCTCGCTAAAATCTATGCCAGCGTTTCCTAGTTCTGATATAAAAGAAAAAAAACCCTATGACCTTTGAAGTAAAGCAAACCAAATGCAGTATGACAGGCGTAATCTGCCGGCAGCTCATCCAATAACTTAATAAGGCAAAGGCAGCAAGAACAAAGTGGGTTAACTGTTATGCTGATGTTTGCTTTGAACCTCAGCCATGTGCTCACACGGGAGAGGAGGAGAGGAGGGTATGTATGTGTGTGGATATACTGTAGGTGAATATATGTGTATGCTGGGGTCCCGGGGAGGGATAAAGGTGCTGACAGTACAATGTGTGGGAGGAGAGGGAGCGCATGGAAACAGACTAGAGGGGAAAAGAGCAAAGAAGAAGCCTGATTAAACTTTTCAGTGCAGAAACGTACTGTAGCTGGCTGAATGTGATGGAATCACAGTGTGTTTTTAGAAACGGGATACACGTTTGGACAAAAAGGAGAGTAAAGCATGAAAATGAGGTGAAACCTGATCAACAAACAAAATCAGCTGTAATTCAAATAATCAGATCCTGGCACTGAGTCCCAACTTCTCTTTTAGCTAGCCTCTGTTCCCCGAGCATCAACTCAGAAGGAGTTTTCAGTCCGTAATAGGTTATCATGAGCATAACGATTTACATTCAGCAGTGACATATGAGTCAGCCATTGGCACGGCGTCAAAGCCTCGTGGACGAGCTTGTATTCAGCATTAAGGACAGTAAGGTCATGTCCTCATTTTTGCTTCTGGAAACTGTCGGTTTTAATAAACATGTGGAAGTATAAAACGTATATTTATAAAAGCTTTTTAGAGCCAGTAACTTTAAAAGCTCTATAATCAATACTTTCATCAAATGATCACTTAAATGTGAAAAGCCTCACTCATAGCCTTGAACCCACTGTATGCAACATTTAATCAACTTTCAGCTCATTGTTTGGTTTTATGTCCTGCAACTGTTTGGGTTCACTCTCAGCGCTCTCATAGAATAATTTCCAGCAGTAGTAGTAGGACGAACAAAGTTAGCGATTAGCTGGTGAACATATCGCAGCATTTAGCAGCTGTAAAGAGCCATATATTTCCGTCAGGGCGTGGTGGAGACCAAATCAAAGCTTAAAGGAGAGTGTATATGGGACCTAAATCAATCAGATGGCCAAAATAACTCTGTACGTTCACAGCTTTTTACTTAAACAATGAGTTAATCCCTGACCTGCCCACTCGCCAGGATAAAATGTTGGCGGTTAACATTTCTACAAACCACCGATACATTCACATTTGTTTCATAGGCCGTGTACCATATTGACATTTCCACAAAACATGAAATATTACATTACATGTTTATGACTGTTCATATCTGGAGGTGGAGGGAGTGGTAGTGGAGTTACTGCCAAGCCAGTGACCACATTATTTGTATGTTTCAACATTTGTAAGTGTGACACCACTGGATATTTTTAAGGACTCGCCAGGAAAATGTTTGTGATGACAAGAACCGGATATTTTCGAGGGGAAGTCGGGACATCCCCAGCCATGTTTGTGGCGACAAAATATCATAATATTGTACTGTTTTACCATCCCAATGCCAGCATGCGGAGATATTTAGTTTACAACACAGATAGCTGCCCAGTGTCCTTCCCATTCCCCGAGGATCACTGCTCAACCACATCATCCACACCTCCTCAGTAACCGCCACAAGATGTAAACACATTCCCAGGACTCGGCTAAACTGATGGACAGAATATTCAAGGCTACAAACCAGTTGTTGCTCCTGAAGAAACAAACATGTAAAACTGTCAAGCTCAAATACTTTTGCCGTGGGATGCTGCAGGGATTCATATTGCAATACATCCGGATATGGGTGGGCTTCAGGACTATTTAAGTGGTGGTACACATCCACACAATCATCACGCACATAAATAAACTCCACTGTACCCAGTGTAGTTGTTTACACGAGGATGGGATAAATTACCAAATAAGAGTAACCAGCTTTATTCCCCTCTGGGGAAGCGAGAGCTGGAACGGAAAGCCTGGCATTCCACAAAGAAAACAGAAACTCCGGCCCTCTGACGAGCTTTTGACGTTTTAGACGGCACGTCCGCGGCCAACATAAGCACTGAAACTGACCCTAGCGGGGCTCAGTTTCAAACAATGTGGCAGAAATGTAGGGACCAAACAGTGTGAGAAGAGTGAGGATCGTGTTTTCTCAAGTTTGGTGATTGCACCAGCTGAGCTTGAACTGAACAACAGCATAAACCCAGGGGGGAGGGAAATACACACATACAGTACATTGCTTTTATGCACAGATGCAAACTCTGAGAAAAGAGCAAACAAACAACAAGAAATTTCCGCATGGCCTTCTCTACGCTAATGACATGACATTCCTCGAACGCATTCAGAAATAAAGCA
This sequence comes from Pagrus pagrus, assembly GCF_965226575.1. Lineage (NCBI taxonomy): Eukaryota > Metazoa > Chordata > Actinopteri > Spariformes > Sparidae > Pagrus > Pagrus pagrus. The sequence goes on from NC_140192.1 coordinate 8,100,843, forward strand.
TTTTTCCTCACACTATCCACAAATACATGCATATTTAAACAGATACAGTACACTGTCTCAGACCAGCCAGGCTCAGTGGATGCAGCCTCTCTCTCCACAGGCGTTGCCAAAGCAAAAAAATAAAAAAATAAATTGGCAGATGAGTGTGAGTGGAGCCACGAGGAATGAACTTGGAAGGTTTCTATTTAGAGCTGTAATCCCCCCGTGTGTAGGTGTGACCTCTCGACTGTAAGACAGCGTATCAATGTCCATTTTCTCACACTAGAAACAGGCAGAATTGTTGCAAAGAGGGCACATGTGGTCAAGTGCCTTTATCATGTACAGTTCAGGTTGAAGGCAAAAAATTCAACAGCAGCATTGACTTTTTAAATCAGATATATTTTAGTCATGCAACTTTACAACATGTGAAATTTGTATTAATACTTTCCGTTGAGTTTCTGTATTATCATTTTTATTAATATTATTCATTTACTTCAAGTGTTTTTTGTCTAGAAATAGTTTTTGTTTTTTTATCTTTTTTAGATATTAGATATTTTATTTTTTAAACATTTGGCCTTTTATTGTGATAGGACAGCCAGGAGAAAGTACATGGAGTGCACACTCTACCAGGTGAGCTATCAGGGTACTCACTCTTTAAGCAACCCAATCGCCAGAATATTGTTAGCTAAGTACGTTTCTGCAAAACTACAGATAAGTTAAAAATGAACGCTTCTTTATGTTGCAACTTTACATTTGCTTACGTTCAATTTTCTATTTCTCTCCTGTGAAAACTTTTGCTCTGGTTTGGTTTACGCACAAAAAACATTTTCACTTGGGAAAACATCATGGTTTGGTTTAGAACGACGGTTTACATCAGCACGATCACGGATGGAGATGGTCCTATTTCCCGTGAATAAAGAGCCGATTTTGGTCGCCTTGTTGGCCCGTAATAACACCACCACCCTCCGCTCCACGTCCTGATGTGAAAGGTGGCTAATGAGCATATAATATGAAGGTGATATATCACGTTTCCTACAAATGTCAACCTGGCGAATGGGCTGCTTTTAGATATTTTAAATATATTTGTCTGTTTGTAAATTTGTGGCGAGTATACAGCTGTCTGTAATTTCAGTGTTAGGTGGGATCCGTTTTCAAGCCCTCAGGGTTGCTTTTGTCCTAACTGTGCACTTTTTATGTTATTGCATATTTTCTTCTCTTTTGTTTTATTTGATATATATGCACAAAAATAAAGAATAAGAATAAAAAAGAATATAGAGAGACAAGGCTACTAAAGAAATGACTTGTCTGCCAGATGAAGTGAAACTGAACAGACGTAGAAAAGCTTCGTCATGAGAATGATTTGGATGCTTTGCTCCCATTAGGTGAAGGGGCAGACAGAGATTTCATAATCAGGCTCAGCTATGTTACTCATCTACCTTCCATCATCCTCACACATTTTGGGCTCAAAGCTCAGGATTACACACATACACACAAACCGACACACACACGCTTCACTGACTGAATGAATACACGCGTATCAAGCAACATCTCCTTTGTTTTCACACTGTCTCTATCTTTGTATATCTCCTTCCTGCATCAGTGGATCCTGTGAAGGATGAGGTCCCTCTACATCTAGGGAGTGAAATATTGCCAGCTATCGGCCCTTGCTCGATATTTTACCCAAACATAGCATCCAGTGCGCACTTTCCTCACCTCCCCTTCAGAAAAAGAGCTCAGCCTGGATTTAAAAGCTTTAGACTGGCATTTAGACAAAAAGCACAGCATGTTGGGGCTTTACTCGGGCTTGAAATGTGAGTTCTTCTTGACCCTCAGTGGACAACACAGAAGTTTAATACCTTGAAGTGGTTGCCATAGTGTCCAACACTGAAAATACTTGATCAAAGTTGAGATGATTTCTGTAAATGGTCAGAGTTGTTTCATACATTTTTTTGTTGAATCAGTATCAAAATACTTTTCTGACAGCAGTTCAAAGCCCATTCCAAAGCTGTGTCAAAAACATATTTACCGTCTTATAAAATTATATCAGGGGGAAAAGTGTGCGTGTCATGCCAGTGTTTGACTTGGCTACCTCCTGTGTCTCGCTCCCTAACAAAATATTGGTGTATAATACAAGATTTGAGCCTGATGACAGCATTTCACAGTTTTTCTTAGTAGCTTTTTCAAGGCATTGCTGTCATTTTTTCAAATAGCTAAACTTTGATAACTCTACATGGGAACACAAATCCAGCCCTACCAAAACTGGTCCGGTATGGTGTTGTAGGGATCAGGCACAGTGTTGAGTCCAGACCAAGAAAATACCTAACCAAGTATAAAAACTATATTACGGATGGGCACTCGAGTAGCTGAGTATTCGTTTTAAATGTCAGTTTTTGTTGCAGGTACTAGTAATCACGTTCCAATATCGTGATGGACGAATGGATGGATGCACAAACTGAAAAACACAATGCCTTGGCTATTTCCACCGTAGAGGCATGAAAAATGGTTGATAAAAACAAGGTCAAATGGCTGTGGGGGCACATTAGACAAAAAGTGCTGGGAACTGCTGCTGTGTAAAAGCACGATGCCTCCTGCCTGCCAAATCAGCCCAAACTGACCCTCTTTTTGACTTAAAACCTCCTACATCTGTGCCAATCTATTGTGTTTGTCGTTTAATGGTTTATTTCTCTTTTTCCTCTCTCGAAACAAACATCGTGACAAACATGACACAAATGCCACGATGCTCAAACAGGATGAAAATGAATCCATAAAAATCCCTTCACCCTGTGGTAGTAGCACATCGTCTATTAAAAGGGCTCAAGCACTGGCGGCTGTGAGAGACACAATACAGTCCTCTGATTGCCTCGGTCATCCTAGTAACCAGCACAACAGTCCGGCCGCAGCACAACATTAAACATTTGACCCCTCTGCTCTGCAGCGCTAATCAAAAATTCAGTACAAGAACTTGGACTTGATCCTGGTAACAGGCACAGCAGCGGCTCAGCCCTCGTTCTCCCTACATCCTCCCATCCTTGGAACGGTTAAAGGAGAGGCAGATGTTTCCTTTACCAAAATCTCCCTCCCTCCTTCTCTTCCTCCCACCCCTCCCTCCCTCCCTACATCAGCCCAAAGACACTCAGGCAACTCAGTAAGAGTAAAAGAATAAAGAATAAAATATGTAACACCTGTAACTCCTCCTGTCCATCCTGCACAGCAAAACATTTGCTCATCCAAACACAAAAACATTCTCGTTCTCTGTGTTGTTTTCCCGTATTCCCTCTGGACGCACACATCCACGTACAGTATACACACCGTCACATTTATCAAGGCTTTTATAACACAGTTTGCTTGACTACGCATAAACACACAGCAGGGAGGGTCGCTCAGTCTAAACACTCAGCGCACAGTCACACACACACACGGGCCACTCGCTCTCCTAAAAAGGTCTTCAGTTGGGCCGACTCCAGGGTCCAGCACCACACTGCTGAGTACTTCAACACTTCCTGGAGATTGTCAGAGACATGCAGATATGTATGCTACGTTAGGAACTGAAGTGGCAGTTATGAAGCTAAGAGTTGAACAAAGTGACCCTGCCCTGCAGCTATGTCAGTGACTACATTTACATGAAGTCAGTCACAGTTTGAGATGAAGAGGGTTGTTTTGCACTACAGCAGATGGTAAACACCAACAGTCCAGATCAGAAAGTAGATGAAGAGGAAAAAAGAAATTCACCAGACTCCCTTATAAAATCGCTCAATTTTGTGAGTTGTTGAGTTAGGATACACTTTATAAACCTTTTGAAATGATGACTATGACGAATTCTTCATTATTTGGGCCTACTTGGTAATTCGGCAAATTAAATTATTTAATTAAATTTAAACAATCACGTCCATTTGTCCCTGTGATGTAAGTGTTTTTTTGCATATAGAGCAGAAGTGAGATCCGATCACAAGTAGTCATTCGAGATTCATGTAGTTCCCGTGTCCATGCATACTAGTTTTCTATTTCATTACTCATTATTATTCTGAAAGTAGCATTTTCTGATTAAGACATGTGAGACATACCAGTAGTGTTCAGGGTTTTGAAACAGTCTTGCCCAGCAAACAGTTTGAAAGGCTGGGGTAGAGATGCATTCACAAGAGAAAAGCCTACATTTCTGGTCAAAAGAAGACGCACACCTACTTTAAAACATTATGAAAGACTTGGTTATCAACAGATATGGACAAATATGAGATGTCGAACTTTTCAAAAAGGTGGTTGAACAAATGAAGGCTGAGCGTAACTGATATGTAAGCCTGCGTGTAAAAATCAATATTAGAGGAATGTTCTTTTTCATTAGTCATGTCAGCAGCTTAGTAGTAATATTGCCTTTTTCGGGATAACTGCAAAACCGGTTTATTTTGTGAATGTGAATGTAGTCAGTAAATGATCAGCGAGCGCTCAGAGATGAGGTGTGCTTTGCATAAAACCACATACCCTAGAGTACGCTGGTGAGATTAAGTTTAACTGGGAAAAAAAGGACATCATCTATAATGCAATTTATTTCCGCTTGTCAGAAAGCCCAGAGCATGATATTATCTGTAGTTTGGGTATTATCTGTAATAGACATCATACTGTAAGGTAATTCTACTTCTCATCAGATTGCACAACCGAGTTCCAGGAAATTAAATTTAGGCTATCATCATCAATACAAAAAAAGGCAAACGCTGAGAAAATAGACAAAGAGAGATGGAGGAGATATCTTTAGTAGTAAGTAATAAGAAGAGCACAGTGTGTGTGAGTGTGTGTGCTGCATGAGAGGTCTATAGCTCAGGGCTACAGTGGGTCATTGAACGTTTGTGTCTCAGGGCTCAGTCGGTGTGTGTGCGTAACACTTTCAAGCAGCTCTTTCAGTGTTATCATTACGGTTCAACATCATAAGACACGGCCTCGGGCGAAGAGCAGTGCAACAACACAAAACAGTGTCCGAATGATATGTGTGTTTGTATCGGTTGTGCGTGCACGCCTGAGTGTGTGTAGGAGTCCCTGCACTAACAAAGACGACTAATAATCCTGTGATGTAACATCCCACTTCATATATCTAAGCATCACTTTTCCTTTGTAACTGTGAAACCCAGAGAGATCGGGGGTTGTCAGTGAGGTCACTTCCTTCACGTCTGCCAGTGCTAACACTTACTAATGCACACACTCACTCACACACACATTCACGCATGTGGACACAAAGACAGACAGGCATTTTCTGTATACAGCGACCTATGAATCCTGTTCATATGGAAGTATTTTGGTTAATGATATATTGTGTGTTTTCTGGCAGTGTTCAATGCCAATACAGGAAATAGAGTGACATTCTTATACTGTCTTGCTCATATAATGCCAAGGATGAAGAAAACCGAGATTTCAGAATAATTAGAAATACTATAAAATACTATAAAACTGTCATTTTAGGCCGGGATCACACTACAGGAGTTTTAAAATCCTACGATTATCGTGCCAGAGGGTGTGATGCACCCCTTCAATGATCTCATGGGGAAGCAGACGTAAACAAAATGGAGACTGTGGCGCAACAACTTGCTGCAGTAACGTAAATACACGCAGTGTTAAAAGACAAAAGCAGAAAACACAAGTCTGGATGAGGAAATGTTTGGAGGGACGCGGTCAACATTGTCTATTCTTCAGCGAGAACCGGAGTTTTAATATCTCAACAGCGATATGATGGCTAACGTTAGCCTCAAGGGCTAGACTGTTTACTGTGTGTGGCTCGTTTGATAGTTATCGGCCCCAATAAGTATGTGAGCAGGTCAAGAGATTTAAGGCTGGATCTGTACGCCCCTCACACTACCAGTTAATCTGGGCCGAACTTCTGTACGGACCAAGCCCCATCCATTCATTTGCTGAAGACAATCATCTGTTGAAATACAATCTGAACTAACTTTAGTTGATCTTTTCTGGTTCCCTCATTGTATTAAATGACACATTTCCATTGAAGCCTCAGTGGGGTGCAGTGCCGGGATCCCTCCTGCTGGAACAATGTTAATGGGGATGACTTTAGCTGTGATCACATCCTCTCACTCAGCACCCTCTGCTCGGCTCTCATCTTACATAACGGACAATATTTATAGGCGGTGAGTAAATTTGTGTGTGGGGGTTGTGCGTATGTGACCTCACACTCTTATTCATAGTGGGTGAGTCTCCATATGAGAGTGGCGCCCCTCTCCAGAGATTGGGCTGCTGCAGGAGTTGGTGGGACAGAGGTTGAGGTTGTGTGACTAGAGAAGGCAAAACCCTTTTTAGATCTACTGAGTGTGTACAGTATGTGTGTAGAAGTGTGTTATGTACCTGTCGAGGGCGGTGCTCGTGGCCATGCTCCTGGCGAAGCCCCTGACTCCCTGCTGTCTGAAGTAGGGGATGGCTGAGAGGTTGGCAGCCATGATGGCCACTGAGTCTGACGGGCTCACAAAGAAGCCGTTTTCTCCGAGGATCATGTAGCGATCCTGAAAACAGTACAACAGGCAAAATTACTGTTTGGAGTTTGGAAGATATTGGTTGCCGTATTACGTAACAGCAACCCCCGAAAAAAGAAACGTTCACTCGGTGAGATTGCTGGTGCTAATGATTGTGAAGATACCAATCCTGGTGGGAGAAACAGAGCAGATGTGACATAATTCTCCTGATGCGAAGCTAATTTAGTTCGCAAAGGGTGTGTGTGTGTGAGTGTCTGTGTGCGTGTGTGTATACAGTAGAAATGACTATTGGATGACAACTTGGAAAAAGTGAGCTGCTTGTTGGATCATCATGGACACGGTATAATTCATCCCCACATTGCCTTTTCTTCCTGCTATCGACGATAAAAAAAAAAACAAATGAAAAATACATCAGGCTCTTTCTGGTATCTATGGGTGGAGTCTAAATCATATGGATTGAGTAGTGACTGGTAAAAAAACACATTATTTTAGGTCAGATTACTTTACAGCATTACAACAAGTGGTGGGGCCACAAATGCAGCATTAAAGCTTTGAGAGTTTTGTGTCGGACAGTGGTGATTGAGAGGCGTTCGACAAAATCACTTCACCGACTTCAAACCACGCCACATAAGAAAAAAATGTCAATTTTCAATATTTATTCTATACATCAGATGTCTTACCCCATCCGCATCAAATGCTGCTCCAAAGCCAAAGTCACCTCCTTTCATGGCATCCACCACAGAGGTGGCGTAGGTCAGGTTGGGCTCTGGAGGTCGGCCTCCGAAGTCCTCCAGGGGGACACAGTTGACAGCAGAGTTAGCAGGAGCTCCCAACTCATCACACAGGATCCGGCGCACATACAGGCCCATCACTGCAACACAGCACGAGGAGAGGTGTGTAGAGGAAAGGAGAAGAGTAGAAAAACATACCTGCTTTATCTCCAGTGACATAAACAGCACCTCAGGGTGCTGTATGAGATCGATGATGAATTATCTCACCTCCATTCATGGCATCTATGTGTATCTTGAGCTGATCTGGTCCCGTGAGAAGACTTTTAATGGCACTGAAGTCGAAGATGTTTCGCAGCATTTGTAGATACACCTCAACTGAGTCTACGATCTCAACTGGAAACACAGACAGAAGACGATTAGCACGTAATAAAACTGTTATTTGACACTTCTTTGTTTGTTTGCATTTGTGCACTAAAGAGAGAAGGGTCATGCAACTGCTTTTGTGCCTCCAGAGAAGACATAAGGGGAATTTTTAACAAACTGGCAACCCAAGATAGTCTTATTAATGGCTTATAACTGACCTATAAGGCATTAGTAAGTGTGTAGTACTAGTGTACTAGTAATATGACACTTATTAAACCCAACTCAAAATATATATAAGTCACTTTTGTCTTAATGTGCAGAGCACTTACTGGTGACAGACGAGTAAGTGACTCAGTATTGTACCTCTGAAAGGTTTGAACTTGTTCTCCAGGTCAAATTCTTGTCTTCCCAGCCTGGACAGGTCGATGCGGAGATCGGGGCAGATGGCATACTCCTCCAGCGTCCGGCTCACCTGGTGGATCCTCTCCATCACTGTGTCCGGAGACGGGCCTGCCACATACACAAAGACACACATTAAAATGGTTTCAAACACTTCCCTTTGACTTAAAACATTCTCATGAGGAAGCGGCGACTGGAAAAATCAGATCTTTCTCAGCGTTCACCTCCATTTGCCACGTTGAACTTGATCCCAAAGTCTCCACCAGGGCCTCCGGGGTTGTGGCTGGCTGTGAGGATGATCCCGCCTATGGCCTTGATCTTCCTGATGATGCAGGAAACAGCAGGCGTGGACAGGAGGCCATTGTGGCCGATTACCAGACGACCAATCTGCACAGCACGGATGCAATGTCAGTTGTGCATGAATCAAGGATAAAGTGTTCGTATAAGATGAAACTTTAAGGCTGCGTTCTTTTTTGTGTCTGCCTTGGATGTTTCCAGATGCTTTGTAAACATGAAATAAGGCTTTGCGGTGTGAAAAAGTGACCATATATGGGAAAGGTTCAGCTAAAAAAGTAACATCAGGTATGTTTCTTGAGCTCGATGTGACACAAAATCTGAAATAAACCCTTAAAAAGTTCAAGAGTCCATAAATCTAAGTGGCCCTGAAAGCAGCACTGGCCCAAAGCGCCTCATCATTCTTCAGGTGACTAATTGACAGCCAGCTTAAAACGGCAAACGATCTGCCCCAAGAGGATGCCTAAATAACAGAGCTGCACTCTCTATTTATAATTTCTACGCTACTTTTAAAGCGGTAATGCCACCAGCATCCCATAATTCCCCTGCATATCAGCTATTCTAAATAAAAGTGTGCTCACTGGAGAGGAATTTATTCTCCTGACGTCAGTGTATCCTCCTAACATCCGGCAACGTTGCATTAAAGACAGACGAGGAAAGTGAGGGAAAACCCTCAGAAATCTAATAAAATACAAATACATTAAGTCTGCTTATGTGTATAACACAATCTGTTACTTCCCTCTGTGTTAAGATTGTTACATTATTAGAGTAAGAAGGATATTAATCACTCCAAGTGTTGCCACTATGCTGACTTTTGGTTCAGGGCCATTTGACAGGGGATCCCCAGTGCATAAGGTTTGGCCCAGGAGAGGTTGAAAGAGCGAGTGTGTGTGGGGGGGGGGACAAACGTAGGCAGGAAAATAGAGCAGGATGGATGGAAGTGCTGATAAGGCCGACATCAAGAGACATTTGGCAGGGCCAGCAGAAAAAAAAAACAGACTGATCTCAAAAACAAATTATATTCCCTTCAGATTTTCCTTTGGAGCCCGTCCAAACTAATCACAGAGATCTCCGAGCAAGCGTTTCAAAACGAGCTGGGGGGATTTTTCACTCCTGCCTGTCTCTCTCACCCTGTCGTCCTCTTTTCATTTATCTGCTGATGACGCTTAAAGACTCACTTTGGACGGGTGACAGGTTTGGATGCGTTAATATCACAGATTAGCACTTTCATCTAAGATGAAACATTCATGTTTGAGACCGCATGAGGAGGAATTGCATGAACTTCAAGTGATGTCAGACAGGATTGTAATGCTTAACAAACGTGGGCCAACAAATGTCTATAACAATTCTGATTGAACATTTTGCCAGGAGAAAACTCATGTGACCCATTAAAGCAACAATATGTAAGTTTCTGCAGAAAGATAAATGATCATTGAGTCTCTTCCCACCCATCCATCCATCATCTGTGAACCCACTTATCCTCCACAGGGTCGTGGGAGGCTGGAGTCAATCCAAGCTAACATTGGGCGAGTGGCGGGGTACGCCAGTCTCATGCACTGATCCTCAAAAACCAAATTAGGTCTTTGTCACTGGTTTTGGACAATCTGGGAATGAGACTCAACAATCAACTATCTTTCTCTGGAATTACTTTAAAAGTTACACTTGAGTTTTCTTGTGACTCTTATCGAGTTGTTTTTGCACTTCTCAGATTTTCATTTTAATCGCTTTACAGACCAAATTTAAAGCTACACTCATTTTACAAAAAACAAAGCAAAAACTTTGAATTAAAGTTTGCGAAACAAACATAACTTTGAGCGGCAGGAGTTTCTTTATTATTATTTTCGACACTGGTAATTATTTTGTGACCCTTTGGATTCATGTTGCGACCCCTTGTGGGGGGTCTTGACCTCCAGATTGGGAACCACAGGGCTACAACACAGACAGACTAACATCCTGAATCCAAAATGTGATTAATTTTGTAGGTAAAACTCTTGGCAGGTTTATATAAATGTCTCTACTGCATTGACAAGCAACTAAAATCTCAAAAATGACAGAAATATCAATCTTATGAATGTTTTCAGTGGAACATAAAGTCTGGTGCTCGCCCCCTCCCTTCTTACCCCGTTGGCAGCTGCCATCTGCACTATCACCTCGGTGGCAGTCCGGCTGAAGTAGCGGCCGTCGCTGCCCACCACCATGGTGCAGCCCTGCCGGTCCCGCAGGTCGATGGAGGACAGCAGGCTCTGGATGTAGTTCTGCAGGTAGTTCTTCTTCCCCTCGAACACCGCCGTCTTCCTCCGCAGCCCGCTGGTGCCGGGCCGCTGGTCGTCAAAGGGGGCGGTTTGGACCGTCACCACCGGGATGGGGCTCGTCTCCATCCTCCTCGTCTGGACCCAACGCGGAGGACTGCCGCGCAAAGAGTTAGTTGAGGGGAGTTTTGCTCCTGGTGGTGGTCCACAGAGGGAAACCGAGCCCAGAGATGGAGCGGGTCTGTGGCTGTAGGGCTGAGGAGGAGAGCAGTGACAGCAGCCCCACACAGAGATCAGCTGGCCGCAATGAGTTAAAGTTAAAATGTCACAGCCTGGAGAGCTTCATCCCTCATTCAGCAAAACTCTCCTCTGCTGCTAGACAACTCCCTCTTTTTCCTAATAAGCCCGAACAACTGACTACTACTAAGGAAAAAAAAAAAAAATCAGGGAGGGCCAGAGTCTTCAAGGCCCACAATCAGCTGAGCCTCCGGCCAAAAATAGACCTTTGACTGATGGCAGAGGGGAATTGTGTCGGGACCGGCCTGCAACCGGACACTGCCTGTGTCTGTGCTGCACACACTGACTGTATGAAGGCATGAGAGCGGCTGTAGTCTCTTAGAGAGGTTTATAAGAGGGGGGTGACAGCAGAACTTCATTCAGGGATAGTAAAGTTTCTTCTTTTACTGTTGTACCATATTTGTTTCAGGATCTCTCTACATAATCTGCAGTTTTTCAGCATATTTATACTCAAGCTTTTAAATCTGTGCCACTGCAATTATTATCTCGTCAGGAAGGTCCTCACATGGACGTCGGGATCTGTCCGAATCAAGGTCTGCTCCAATATTTTGGTAAACAGTGCGACCTTGAGGCCAGGAGACAGAACTGAACTCTCTCCTGCAATTAAAAGAAAAAGGCTGTGATTTTTGATCCCACTACAAAACGAATTTAAATAATCTAAATGAACAGCAGAGGTGGCAAAAGTACACATTATGTAGCCTACTCGAGTGGAAGTATAAGTGCTGATTCAACTGTTTTACTCGAGTAAAAGGGAGAAAGTACAGGCTCTGAAATGTACTCTAAAAGTAAGAAGTATCCCTCTGAAGGACATTTCTATGGGTCATTTATGTGCAAAGCTACTGAACCTCACGTCATATTAATATGATTCAAAAATGTAGAGTGAGTTGGATTTGTCCGAGCTGTTCGTGAACGCACCAGAGAGACGCGATTGTTGAATCTCGCGCTCAGGACGTCAAATATCGACATTTTGTGTTGGTGAAACTTCGTAAATCATCGATAATTCCCCTCAAATGCATTCAAACCAAAGTTAGGAGTATAAAGTGCAGATGTGTGTGTTAAAATGAAGTAAAAACTTCGTTACTCTGATGAAAAGATATGTGTAGGTCTTCTTATTTTAAATTTTGTCTTGTAAATGAATATCAAATTAATTGGTAAGGATAATAATACAATACTATGATAAGGAAGTAAAAATGCGTAAGTTTATTCTTTTAAAAATCAATAAAACAGTCACATTTATCATATTACTTTAAGTTTAGAGTTGGTATCATCCTTATCCAATAAACATCTGCTGTTTGCACATTAAAGTCGTGTTTTTTAAATGACAGTACAAGTGAGTTTATGCCCATATTTGACTAGGAGGAAAGAGGCTTATATTAACTGAAGTTTGATTATAAAGTTGAGATATTAAACTTTTCTAACTCTGATTTTTGTTTAAACTAAACTGTCCGTTTAATCTGCAGAAGCATCATCTCAAGATAGAAAAAGGAGCTCAAAAATCAGGCGAACACTCAGAAGATGAAACTGCTCTAACAGAACAAATGAAGAGATTCAGACCCCACAGATATTTTTCGAGACATTTATTTTAGCACGTTAATTAAAAACAAAAACACATCCACCAACGAGTCTCCACCGCAGCAACTTCCACAAATATATATTATTCCACTCATCTTATTTACACTCTTTTCTTTTTTAAGACAGAACTCTGAATGTCAACGCACATAAATATCATGCAATTAAAACATTTCTGTAAGAAATGGGCTACACCAACGTGGGTCTTCACATCGAACATGACACTAAAGTTTCTTCAGTGAGGGTAAGACAGTCTGAGATGCTCGTTTAGTAAAGGAGCGGTGCTCAGCAGGGCAGGAGGGCAGAAGGGAGTCCTGGGAGCCTGCAGGAGCGTCGGAACCAAACAGGCAGCGGGGCCCGACATGAGGTGACCGTACCCGAGAGCGCTGTGGCGGCTCTGCTGATGGTTTGGGTTCTGTGGGGTGATGGGAGAAGGTTTGCTCATGATGCTGTCAATGCTGAACGAGCACTTCGCCTGCGCACCCGGCTTTGGCTCAGCGTGTTCTCTGAAGTCTTTAGGCCCACTGCACTTCCCGTGACTGCTCAGAGTTTGTGGCAGGAGGTGATAGGAAGAGGGAGGCATCATGATGCCCTCCTGCAGGGGCATGTACCGGATAGGAGCAGCGGGCGGGGGGCTCACCTGGCCCTGGACGCAGTATGGTTGCCCGTACGGCCGGTAGCAGTTCAAGTTGGAATAAAACATAAGTCCGTCTTTGGCGAGCTCGGGGTGGTTCCTCTTGAAGCGCTTCCTTCGCCGGAGGAAGCTGCCGTTGTCGAACATGTCCTCAGAGGCAGGGTCCAGGGACCAGTAGTTACCTTTGCCCGGGTTCCCAGGCTCCCTCGGGATCTTAATGAAGCAGTCGTTGAGGGAGAGGTTGTGCCTGATGGAGTTCTGCCAAGCGGGGAACTTGTCTCTGTAGTAGGGAAACTTGTTGCTGATGAAGTCACAGATGCCACTCAGCGTCAGCTTCTTCAGCGGGCTCTGCAGGATGGCCATGGTGATGAGGGCGATGTAGGAGTAGGGAGGCTTCACCGAGCTGCTCTGGACCTTCCTGGACGGCGTTGCGTCTGCGCAGAAGCTGTTCTCACTTTCCCCCGAGGAGTCCGGCTCTGAAGAGTCAAACTCAGCGCCGGATTCTGCCGAGGAGCCGTGGTCCGACGAGCACTCATTTCGATACAAACGCCCGTGTGTCGGCTCATCCTCGCCCACTATGTCAATCTCATGCTCGTCTAGAGGCAAGGCGGCGTGCTGCGAGGCTTCAAATTCACTGGAGAGAGTCATAGTCACACGCTGGATGTTCAAAAACGCGTAAAAAAACTCAACTGTGCCAAAGAGACATTAATGGTTCGCCGTGCGTAAAAACCCAAAGGCCCCGATTCAAGCGTAAAAGCGCATCTAGCCGCTGGTTCTTCGTAAACCTTGTTTGCTGTTGAAATGAAGGCAGGGGCTTTATATGCTGGAAGGCTGCTACCCTGAAGGCCAGTCCCATTAACCCTGTGGACCTATCAGATTGGCCCCTCACCGCGGGGAGCCAGAGAAGGCAAGCACACAGGTGGGGGGGTTTTGGAGAGTCCTGAAGTGCGCACGGCCTATTCATGCAAATACAGCCGAATTTATAGGTTTAGGTTTATAATTTGCTGTATTTTGGAAATATGGCAAAGCTTTCATTTTAATTGTCAGACGGTTTGAGTGAGTGTCAACTTAAAATTGCATCAAATAAAACAAAATCTTCAAAATAATGAAGATAAACTGAAAACTTTGGTTCAAAGCTGATACATCTGCAGTAAGACATCCACTGATGAACTCTAAACACGATCAAAAACACTAACGTGATATTTTACCGGATCACTTTTTTGATCCCCTGCAGCACTGAACACATTCACAGTGTTCAGTGTGCAGTGAACCCTGTATGCGCATGTATGTGAGGCTGGTGTTGGCACTGCCCGGTGTCTTACATGTGTGCGTGCAACCAACATAAATCTTTAAAGATTAAAGTTTTGACTCATCTGACATTACAGATCGTACAGCAGCACAGTGGGGGGTGAGGTGTTCTTGGGAACTTTAACACCACGCCTAGCCCGTGATAAGAACTAAAGTGTTTCCCCCTTCGATCCCCCGCGGGTTCGTTTAGGTTGCCACCTCTGGATGCCTGCGGGTGGCGTGACCATGAAAATGGCCGTGGTCGGGCTCCCCGCAGCCAGCAGAGAAAAGAGGTAATAGTCGCCTTAACGAGGCCATCAGCATCAGAATCGAGTAGGAAACGGCTCAGCTGCACGGTGCGCCCTGGGCTGCGGGGCTCAGCTCGGCTTTACGACCGGGATGAATAAGCAGAGCCATCCTCAAAGCAAACCCGTCCAGCAGCGGATATGTGACAAAACCGTGCTGCTAAACTATCTCCATTGCAAATGACCAAGTTGGGAAAACTCCACCTATTTCGTCACCTGACTGAGTGAGTGTGTGAGAGATGGTTCTCACACTACTGTAGCAATAGAGGCTGAAGCAGCAAATAGCCCACTAGAATATGGAATGGCTGCTGTCAAGTATTACAGGCACAAACTGAACTGAGCACCAACACCTCACACAGCTGCAAAACATCTGCATTTAGTCCTAAATGCAATCCTAAGTGAAACAGAGGCACTGGTGTGAGATAACTGTAGTTTTTCCATATTTTTTTATAAGTGATTTAATTCAAAAGTCAGTGTTTTGAAATGAGGAAAAATAGATGACACACAAGTAGATGATTAAAAAATACATTTAAAAGAAAATCCAACCCGAGTCCTTCACAAAGAAATCCAGCAGCACTGAACAATCGTCCTCAGGCTTGTATAGACGACCCAGAGACACAGGAGGTCTCTTTCTTCATGTAATGCCGCAAACTGCTCACATATGGCCAATAAAAGTGATTAAAACATGAAAATTGCCACAAATTGTTAAATAGAGCCCCTTTGAAATTAAACAAAGTAGTTGTAAATTGTAGTAAATTGACAAAAGTAGTAGAAAACTTAATATATATAAAAGGAATCAGCCAGTTTACATGTTGGATCTGTAGTATGGGTTTGCATAAGACTAGCAAAATGTTCATGAACAAACAGCCACTTTAATGATGTACAGCTCTTTCAGTAATACATTTTGTCTTTATAATATTTTGTTGTCAGTTGTCTGGTTTCTAATTATGCTGCTTTACTTTTTCGTTGACTTAACTATGTTTGTTGTCAAGGTAAATTCTTGTAAATTTTAAAGGAAATTTTACTTTACACACAATATTCAAGTTATCACACTTTATCACAATCACGGCCTGCTGACTGGATGCAGAGGTTAAACTCTGTATGTGTCTCATAACAATAAAATCTGAGATGTTAATGCTCTTGGAGGACCTTCACACTCTGTTGAGTATCATAGTGAACTTACCACTTCAACACAAAGGCACTCTGACCCTGTTGTCATGTTAACAGTCTGTCGTTGTCACCTACAACTAGCCGTATTTAGGAATGGTTGAAAACATTTGTTTTGTTTAGGTATACCAGAGCAGTCGCAGATGTTCAGAAAGAAGAACGACTTTATTTTGAATAATTTAAAAAGAAAAACAGGAAGGTAAAAGCCAGAAACATAAGCAAGGCTACTTCATTTACAATGTACCACACTTGATACAGTATTTGCAACTTCCAACAATGCCAACCTTCAAAAAACTGCAGTTTTAACAAAGCTGTCTTTATAAGAAAAACATTGTCATTGATGAAAACTCTCTCCCTTTGTCGCATCTCGGTGTGGTCACATATATTAGAGGTTGTAAGCAGGATAAGTGACCAGTCTAAGACACAGATACTGTAGGTTGTTAAAGCAGGAAGTATTGGATGATCACAATTTGAAACTACTGTATTTATCACTAATGTAACTTCAGCCATCCTCTGATGTACCTCACGGTCACGTAGGAGAGGGGTGAACGTCTGAAACACAGTCCCAGACCTGTGGAAGGCCAAAGATACAGCTTTTTTCTCAGGAATCAACAGTTTTCTCTAAAAAAAAGAGGAGAGAAGCGCTTGTGGCTAATTTCTCTCTGCTCCTTGCATCACTGAAGAGATGAACTGTTCCTGCAGAATGTCTTTGTCCAGGTTCCTGCCTGCAGAAGAAGAGAAAGAGGAGAGGCAAACGTTAAGACACTATGGCCACACACAGACAGATAAAAATATGATATAGATGTATGTGTTATCTGTTACAGTGGATAGAGATGGTTAAGGTCAGATACCCGCCAAGCTTTATTTTAAAGGATGCGTAATATCCGAGCTATTTCTAAACACTTTCAGGGAATTTCCCTAAAAAGAATGAGACCAAAGGAAATATTCATTTGCTATTGTTTTATTATTGGAAAAGTTTACCCTCCCTTTTGTTTCATTTCTATGTCTGCTGTGCAATGAGTAAAATACTCAAACAGTGTGTACATTTTCCAAAAAATTTGCATCAATTAAGGACTTTTTCCTTGGACATTTTTAGGAAACTGTGGACTCATAAAGTAAAGCAATACCTAAAGCTTTGATGAAGTTTTCCTCCCAAGAATTTATGGAAATTTATGCTTGAATCAAGAATGTACTCAACTGGGAACTTTCCAATAAAAGTTTTTGTACTTAAATTTATTTTTATTTAACCTTTATTAACCAGGTTTGTCCCTTTGAGATCACATTAAAAGGCCCAGAATGATAGCAACACAGAGTTAAAACAGTAAATTAACAAAAAACATTCAGATAAACAATCTTGACTCAATGTATTTCAACTTAGTTTTAACATTTTTAAGTGGTACAATAATCTGAGGTTTAAGATCAGTTTGTAGATTGTTCCATACTCTGGGTGCCGAAAACCTAAAGGCTTTCCTTCCTAATTAAACTGGGACCTCAGAAACAACAAATCGTAAAATGTCAAGAGAACAAAGATTGTGATTCCCATATTTCGAGCTTCAAAAAGAAGGTAAGTAAATAGGAAGTTTTAGCTCCATTTAGCAAACATCAGTGCATTGATCACCGTAGTGTATAGAGTAATGTGAGAAAGACGTGTGTGTGTCTTCACCTATAAAGACCAGGCGGTTGATCCGCGGGTTCTCCTCCCAAAGCTGTGGAGTCTCATTCAGATCATACAGCTCGTGGACCCCCTGCAGCATCACTTGGTGGGCTTTACCTGCAAGAGACACTATGCCCTGAAAACACACAGGTCACAAGTCACGAGTGACACATTAACCAGCGCTGAATGGAGCATTTGGAACCGATTAATACAGATAATACAGCGGCACTTATTGATCACCGCTGCCACCGGGGTGACTATTGTGCTCTACTGTACCTTTGAGCGGATGACGGTCATGGGATGCCCTTCTTTGTTTGTGAACATCTTTTCCCATAGGAGTTCCTGAAACAGTGGAAAATGGGTGTTTACTTTACAAAGGACTGTATTGTGTTAGAGCTAATTAGTAATGGCCACAGGGAAACAAACTGGAGGGTCTGGTGATGCAGCGTGAGCGTACCTGGATGAAAACATTCAGGGCGTCCTCAGGGAGATCTCCAGCCACCTCAAACGTCACAGTTAAAATACTCTGAGGAGGACAGGAAATATAATACAGTAAATACAAACAGTTAGACATTTTGTGGTTTTGTGTTTTCCAACATATTTAACTCACTGAAATACATACAGTGATGTAATGTAACTAAGTACATTTACTCAAGCACTGTACTTATGCTTAGCTTTGGGGTACTTGCACTTTACTCCAATATTTCAGTCTTCTGGTACTTTATATTTCCACTCCAATACATTTAGGCAAATGTAAATATGCAAATATTGTACTTTTTTACTCCACTACATTTATTTGATTACTTTAATTTCTAGTTACTTTGCAGATTGCATGCAGGACCCGATACAAAGCCGCATATTTTTTAAATAAATATATATTACGGGGCCAATCAGCTAAAAAAGAAAAAAACACACAAAACAAACACCTATTCAAAAAGTCAGAAAACACTGAATATTAAATTTGATAATCAACCAGGCAAGTAAACAGTCAACCCCTAGTATACAGTAAATACATACATGCAAATATATGTTTAATTTTCATTTACTTTTGATACTTAAGGCCATTCAGCATCAGATACTTTAAGCCGTTTACTCAAAGACTATCTGTATTGAAGTCTTTCACTTTTCCGAAAGTATAATTTTTATCACGATATCTTTACTTTTAAACACTGCACACGGATTAATGTTACTGAACTAAGATGTTAATAAAACACATTGAAGTGCTTTTATGCAGTGATGAAGAAATGGTGCCAGGCTGCCAGCGTGACTGGAGCAGCTGGCAGCCTGCTTGTCTTTTCCAACAGCCGTGCTAACAATAAAACCACTTGGAAATGCTAGGGAAGGAAAGGTAGTCTCTTTCCACTTCGAGTACAGTATCTGTTCAAGGGTACTTAGTTACATTAAATCACTGCGTTTATGTTTTGAGATGAATATTTTCAGGCTGTTAATTTATTCAACACATTCAAACACATTCTCACACATAATTTCAGTTCGCTGAAACCAGAAAAGTCATTACGAACGTTAAACAAAAGAAGTGTTTTTACGCCCCGGCTGATGACTTTGTCAGTGAGCGTGTCAAAAACCACAACTCCACTCGGCACCTGAAACCCGGTACCAGCACCCCTCTTTATCTGCCCCCCTCCCCTTATTTCGCTCTTCTCTCTCTCTCTCTCTCTGTCTCTCTCTCTTTCTCTCTCTCTCTCTCTCTCTCTCACACACACACTCACTCCCTCCTCTCCATACTTCCTTACAGCTTTAAAAGGGCACTTTGTAGATATTTGGGGGGTTTTGTGTTGAAGTGTTAAGGTTACACACTTCCTTGTCATTTGGTATAACAACAGAAAAACAGCATTCTCATTTACATGAAAAGAGCAACATGGGGAAGAGGTGGGAGGGAGTTAGGGGGAGGGTCTGAGGGACGGTTGAGCTTCATGCGGGAAAGGGAACCTGGAGAAAACAGACAACAATGCCGTTATTTACCCACGCAAACAACCCTCATCTCTGCTCATCCTGTGATAAAAGCTCATGGGTATAAACCCAAACCAAGAAGGCTAATTGCTGCGAGGAGTCATTTGGTCCGATGAAGAGAAATGGGATGAGACTAATCCCGGAGTTCAATGAGAAGAACTGGACTTAATTGATGTTTGGATATCGGGAAAACATTGTATATTATCGTAGGAAACGGTACACTAGAGGTTCCCCATTCATATCTGATACTCAGTCGCTAATTAGATGGTGAAATAACTGTAAAGCCACAACAATCAGCCAAGACTCTAGTCAGTCTAGCCAACGTAGCGTCCCCAGTCCTCCTGAAATTTACCGAATGTTTATGCTGCTGTATATGACCGAGACTGGGTCTATTCGTAGTGTAACAAGAAAACATCAAAAGCCTCGAGCTGATCTCAACACAAAAACCAAAGCGGGGAGGGAGTTTTCACTCCAGTGTCACAGCCTGGGGGAATGCAAGGCACAATGTTAGCCTGAGGAGACTGCATCCCTTCATCCTGGAGGAAATGATGTGTTGAAATAAATTAGCAAACAAAACAAGGAAAAACCATAAGAGAGGCACGCAGGGAGGAGGCAAGGAGCGAATTAAAGAAAAAAAGATGGGGCAAAGTTACAAAGGAGCACACGAACAATACCTTGTCAAGATGTGGCCTTGTAGATTTCACAAGCTGGAGCTTCTCTGCTAGACTTTCAGAGGAGAGATTAAACAGAATACTTTTTCAGTTTTTATTCAACATGATAGATTCATTTCCACTTAAAAAGGCTCTAAAGTTGTGTTCACGATCTTAACTAGTCATAATGGTATTTTCTATTTAAAAATTATTAAACAAAAAATCTTTAAGATTTACTACCAGGCTACTTTTGTGTCATGAAGCACTAACAAGAGATAAAATGTGGGGTTTTATGTGTTTTTGATCATTTCTGGGGCTGTCATTAACACCCACAATCAGTAAAAAGGTTGACATAATAATAAAATATAATTTATGTAATGCTGAATAAACTGTGTTCTCCCTTCTGATTGCAGACATTTTTGTTTTTTTTAGAATCTTGACGTGTCGGCCAATTTAAGTAATCGTTTGGGATTCGCTAGTTTTATGGTTTTTGGAGTTTGTGTGGCAGGTTTTGGGTCTTTTTGTCTTGTCGAATGCTGCATAATTTTATTTCTTCTGTACTCTAGACCATGAAACACAGGGGATAAATACAGTTTTTTTTATCGAGATGGTAGACATACAGGGTGTATGCAACCAGACAAGGATGAGGATTTCTCAAGTAGATTGAGTTTTATTTGTAGGACTCACAAGCCAAAAACCTTGAAGATATTTCTGGGATAAAAATGTTTAGAAATGAACTCTATGATGGCATTTCTGTTCAGTTCTGATTTTGTGGTTTCTATCGTATGTTGTATTACTGTAACTCAATTAAATAGCAGTCTAGAATACAAAAAAAATCTTTTTCAAGTTAAGTAAAATGACCATCTGAGCAAAAAATGTACTAGATTTAAAAAGTTCTTTCTCTTTTTCTGCTTGAAGACACAGGACCAATTTAGATTTTGTCTCTGTGTTCGGTCTCGCAGGATAACATGCTGTATCAGTGCCTAATTACACAACTTTGAATGGACTTGTGAAAACTTTAGAAATGGCAGTTAAACCCTACAAAACACCCCCAAACAAACTACAGCCAGACCTCCTCATCCTCCCCCTTCTCCCTGACCTCACAAGGAGGCTAAATGTTGTGTCCAGCGGCTTGAGCCCCACGTGCTGTTAGTACCACACAGGCGGAGCGGCGGGGGGCCGCTTCAAACAGCCAGCGTGGGATCGAGGGGAGGAGGGGCCCCGGACTCTCAAAGGCAGGGGGAAAGGAGCTATCTGTTGGGACAAGGGGGACTCCTCGGGAGCCAGTGGACACACACAGCTCTAATCCTCTGCAGCTGGTCTCAGAGACACTGACTGAGGGCATGTAAGAGAGCTTTAACACCGCGGCCCGTTTCATTCACATGAAAGGATGAACACTGACTCTATTCATCGGAATGACATTCTACAGGGGATACAATATGATGACCACCCTGCGGTGTAACAGGGGGACGCTCAATAAAAGAGTCTGTTAATTAGAGAGGAACATGGTGAGCAACAGTATCAAAGACCGCTGGGTGCACAGTTCAGACGGACCAGCAACAAAGGCCATCAATGGAGTTAAAATAAGGTCTTAATCTTTCACTGTAAATGTCGCTGCTATACATTGGAGACGGCCAACAATCACAGTAGACACATTAGTATCGGCATTTCTGAAAATATGTTCAAGGTAATCTGAAAACAGTGTCCACCAGAGAGTACTGACAAGTTATTTTCAAATTTCATCCCGTCCTCGTGTAACAAAAATCTCGACAATCGGTATTCATATCCGCCTCAAACATCCAGTTCGGGCTCAATATCAAAAGTTGGTTTCCTGACAATAAGTCCTGATAACAATGTTGCATTCACTACTTTTACTACACTTAGTTAATGTATTCATTAATTAATTTTGGTCAAATATTTCATTGAAACTTTAAATATATAGCATGTCATATATGCCGCTCGGGGTCTCTCAATGAAAACAATGAAACAAAAGACGCAGTACGATGATGTCGTGAAGTAGTATGGGATCATGGGAGTTGTTGTCTTGATTGTTACGCAACCACCAGTGCAAATGAAAAACAATTTGACGTGACACAAGTAGAAATGTTTTCAGACGCGGTAGTTTTACTCAGGTTGCGTTTAGTCACATTCGCTGACTTCCTTCCTTAGTCTGCAAGTACATTATTCAACTAATTATGTAACAATGGTCCAACTGTTTATAGACATTATAATGTGGGATTGTTAAATATTACGTCTTGAAAGTCAACATTAGTGGCAGCGTGTCTGTGAAAAATTGCTGCATTAAAGCTTCTGTCAGCTGTATCACATGTCTACTTACTTACTCTGAGTCATGATGGTCAGAGCAGAGTCAGGGTCATTTTCACACATACAGTTTTTGCTTTCTTAAAAGGCACGTGTTGTCAGTTGTAATACTACATGAAGTACATCATTTTTAATGTCAGAGAGAACTGGCAAGTTTATATTTTCACTTGTAAAATGTCTCTTTAATAAGCAAATTTCAAAAATGTTTATGTGACAAATATCAGTTGATATATTGTTTTTAAATGAAAATGCTCAAGTATCAATATTGGTATAAGGCTCAAGAACACAGTATTACATTTATATACAGTACTTTGTTTCTGAATGAACACACAAAAATGAAATCATAATGTTTATGTAAAAAGCGACTCACTTCACTCCGTCTTTACTGTCAAAGGAATGCAGATCCAGCACCTCAGAGAGATCGACCCTGTGGAAGACAATTATTTACCATCTTATTTTTGCACAGTTTAATTTAAAATACAACTTCACCATAGTGGGTCATAAATCAAGCAAGCAACCTCAGCTTTTGTCACAAGTTGGCTTAAACTAACATCGAGGGTGAACGAATGAACCGGCTTAAACAAAAAGTTGCGGTGCTGTTTTACCGATTAACCCCTCGCTACGCGGCGTCTTTCATCTGCTCACCCCAGTCTGAACTCTGAACACCCAAACCTTTGATACACGCTGCTTGTGTTAGCCAGATGCTACCTGGGTCCAATAACATGCTAACACAGAGGGTGCATAAACACACATTTTTGCACGCACACACATTCACATGTATGAGACCATGCCGGCTGGAAGACCCCAGGTCAAAGAGCAAAGACTTGTGGGTAACTGGACACCATTGAAGGATGGGTATTTACTCAGGGTGCAGCAGTTTGTGTATGTGTGCGTGTACGTGTGTGTGTGTGTGTGTGTGTGTGTGTGTGTGTGTGTGTGTGTGTGTGTGTTGGGGGTTTTGCCTTGAACAATGTCACGCCTGAATGGCTTCATCTTTGATATAGAGATCTGAGCAGGAGCAGCACGTGGAGTTCATCTGTTACACTAACGTAACTTACCTTGACTTCTGGGTTTCTAAAATCTTGACGAGACCATTTATAGACCTGAAATAAAATTAGAAAAAAAAGCTTAAAACTTAGACGATGGACAAAGTGGACTTTGTTCCCACTGACCTTCCCCCTCAAAGCTTTGTTTTTCTTTCTGATGTAATAAAGGAGGGCCACACATATTGTTGTTTCAAAGTTACTTAAGGTGCTCAATGATAAGATTATAGATTTAAAAAGCAGAATACTACCAGAAAAAGGGAGATGATAAGGAGTAGAGCTGCAACAATTAGCTGAATCATCAATAAGTCGATCAAAAGAAAATTAGTTGCAAATTATTTTGATAATCGATAAATAGTTTAAGACATTTTTTTTCTTCAATTTAAGGACTTGCTGCTGTTCTTTGTCATTTATGGAAATTTAAATGGAAAAGTCTTTGAAATTAAAAGTTTTGACCAGTTTTTGACATTTAATAATGTGAAATCAAATTTATCTGAACGAATAAGTTGTTAAAACAATCGGCAGATTAATCGATAATAAAAATAATTGTTAGTTGCAGCCCAAATAAGGAGTAACCCCTGATCAGTTTGTCTAAACATATTGTATCTGTCCCTATCAAATATTCATAAATAAATAAGTATGTAAACCTGACCTGACTGCGTCTCGGGTTTGAGTGAGTTCCCCCTCATTCACCAGGTCTGTCTTATTGATTATGATCAGGTCAGCGACAGCAATCTGCCTGAAAAGACATCAAATACAACATTGTGTTTATCTGGCAAGAGACACATTTTGCATGAAACCAACAGAGAGGAATCTGCACCAAAAGAATCCAAAAATTAGGGTCTTGTGTTAAAACGCTAAACCAGTTACATCAGGAAGTCACTGCCTAACTTATGCTTCAAACAAGTGAATAAAATACAGTCAGCTCTCCTTCACCAGCTCTGCATGTGTGAGTTTTCGTGGGTGGCAGCGGGCGATGCATGCCAAACTCAAATGGGAGCTGCGCGCTGTTTAGCTTGGAGGTGAAAACACAAACAAAGACCAAGAATGCAAAGGGTCACGCAACTGGTCCGTCTTGATCAGTGTATTTGTTCAACAACAACAAAAAACACACACAGCTGCTGGAAGAGACAAACAGAGAGACGCCCATGGAGACGGACAGGCGGGTGGCAAGAGTGTGTTCAACGGCTTGTTGGGAGGCCCAGCGAGGCGGATACAGAGCGGTTTGTACAGTCGTCAAGGAATAGTTCAGCACGCTAGTTTGCTTTCTTGCTGATGCAACACCATCCTCACGTCTGTACAGTGAAAATAAAGGGTAGTGGGTTAGCTTAGCTTAGCACAAAGACTGGAAACAAGGGGGGAAGGAGCTAGCATGGCTCAGTCCAAAGGTAACAAAAGGTATGCGACAATCAGGGTAACAATTTGCAGCAATTCACATGTATGAATGAAAAATGAGACCTTCCCCATCTCTCTGTCCCTGTGGATGATTTGTTTAAATTGTTGCTGGACTGTGAATTTCTTTGTGAAGGAATCAGGTCTGATTATTCGCAACAGTCCAAAGAACGTGACTTTATGCACGTTCTCGAGTGCCTCGTCTCAGTGCCTCGCTCTGTCAGACTAACACAGAGCAATATTAACTAATGTTAGTTTAGGAATATAATCCGCCAACATAAACTAACGACCGACTTCCAGCACAACCCAGAGCCCCTTTAATCCATAAACAAAAGAAGTGTAAAAACTGCAGCGTGGTTTCTCTCTGCACCAAAGCAAATAGTTATATTTCCCAATAAGGCTGTCAAAAGTTTCACTACTGAGATGCTTTTCTTAATTACACATTTCATAGTACAGGGAGTTCTGAAGCTAGAACAAAAACAGACCACATTTTCAACCCAAAGGCTGCACAGATAATAACATTGTTACAAGCTAGGGGTGTGGTGATATTGCAATATTCATGATAACTGTGATATTAGAAAAAAAGTAATATTGATATTTTGTTAATAATAGACATATGATAAAGTCGTGTGAAGAGAGTAATCTATTTGCCAAAAAATAAAGACAAAACACACATCAACAAAGATAGATTTGATTGACAGAATTTTTATCTTTTTTTCATTTTTTGAAGATAATGTGATAATATCATCATTGTGAATTTGTTTGGTCACTATAATCGTGTGGTGAAAATCTGATATCACGGCCAATTTTAAATGAAGGAAAAAAACGATTTTTATCAAAATCGGTACTGAGTATTGCTATTTTTATCGCTAGTTTTGTATCCAAGTTGAAACGTATCGTGGCAACCTTATTTCAGAGTCTGTCAAAAAAGAAAAAAATCAAAAATACAGCAAGCATACCTGGAGGCTTCATTGACGAGACCTTCTTCTTTTTCCTCTGTTAGTTGCTACAGAAATCAGAGATAGTTGACATGACTTACACATGCAAGCAGGAAATGAAAAAAAAAGTGCAAAGAACTTTAAGCACGTTCTTTGAAAAAGGAAATAATAATAACAAATTCAGCAAATGTGACAAACAAACTGGTCAAAGAAAGGCCTGTATTTCATCTTTGTGTACTAAGTGATTTCTCAACACAGGAGATCGCTCTTCATTTTCTGTTTGTGTCCTGTGGCTGCACCGGGGACGCGGTGCAGCCACAGAACAGTTTAATATGTAATAACAGACGGGGCAGGAGGTGTTAATCTGGATCCTGACCCTGAGTGTCAATCTGACATGAATCTGTCACTGTGTGCATCACCACCGCTTCAATTCTGAAGGAATGAATGACAAAAGTATATTAATAGAATGGCCACTTGCGCCTTTTTATCCAACAACCTCTGTAGCGAGAGACAAAGGCCTTTCAGACGGTGCGAGGGGCCAAGAGTTCAAGTTAACCCTCACACAGATGGATATGTTGTGGGACAGATGAGAGGAGAGGCAGGTGAGTGGATGTGACAGTCCTATTACACATGGTCCCATCTCTGATATCAATTACTCCTTCACTATCAGTTATCCTCTCCTTCGTCCTGTCATTATGTCCTCCATCCAATGAGAAGACAGAGCAGCACACCAGGCTATGAAATGTGTCACCTCACTGAGCTCGACACCTTCATATTAGAGCCCATTATCCAGGTGTCACTTGTCCTGTTCTTTTTATATACCGCAGGGAGGGCAGGATGTGTGTGTGTTGCTATGCACTGGGGGGGTTTTACGAACAATCTCACAAGTTTAACAGCTTATTTTGGATTTAAAGTCACAAAAAGGATTTTGTTTGGTTATTGTTTAGAGGCAAATGCAACTGAAGCTCTAAAGTTTGGCAACGAGAGGATGAAGACTGCATGATCGTTTTCAGTACTGTAATAATTACAGCATTAATATGAAATGGAAAAACTTTTTACTTCACTACATTTATCTGAAAGTTTAGTTACTTTACAAAGTTTTTTACTTACAAAACCTATGAGGATCTTATGAAATATGATTCTTTTGTTATGGTAATGTAGTTTTCATGCTTTTGTATTTTTGTACTGCTGATTGGACAAAACAAGCATCGTGAAGGTGACACACAGATGAGTCCATAATGAAAATAATCATGTGTTGCATCCTGCTTTAACATTAATGCAAATGTAATTATATCATATATATTAGCAAAACAGTCACAGGGGAGATTTTTCTGTATTGACTATTTTTAATACTTTTTTCTTTTTTTTTTTTAAATGAGAACATTCTTGAATATCTCTTTAGCACCTACCTGCAGTCCGTACTTAGCATCGATGACAGTTACGATACCTAAAGGATGAACAAATAGTGATCAGTGAATCAATAGTGCCACAACTTGTACACAGTCTTTTCTGAATTGCGGCCTTTTGGTGTTTAGTTTTGTCCGTTTGTCTAAACCACTTTCTCTGAGTTATCTGACTTTTGGTCTGCTGGCCTGTCACAACAGAGCAGACAGCTGAGTATTTAGTGTGAGCAGTGAGACACCGTTCATGTAAACACACACACACACACACACACACACACACACACAGAGAGCAGTAAAACAGACATACAAACAAGAAAATATGTCATCTCTACAAACAAATCTGTCGACATTTGGGCAAGTCAGAAAAAATGTCTCCTCAAAATTGGACTGTAGTTGAAGCTGTCACCGCCTCTAATCTAGAAATCTTAAATCACGGCACTTTTGTCATTGATCTTTGAATGCACAATCCAGCTCCTCTGACATTAGACCAGTCAGACCAGTGATGGCTGAGTTATGCCCTACACACAGACAAACAGATAAAAAGCATTCCCACAACCATTTTCATTGCATGAAGGACAAAGACGCACTGCATCATTACAAATATCTTACCATCTAAGTAGATGTCACTGCCGAGCTCTGCATCAACCCAGAACATGGAGGCAACAGCTCCTGCCAGAGCAGATAAACTGGTATTTTAGACTGTAAATGGCTGAAATCCACACATACATACAAATCCAAAGTTTTAGCCAAAAAATAGAGGCCTTATTCTTCCTTTTTCTACCATAAAAAGCCTTAAAAAAGAAAAAATGTTGTCCTCTGGCATGTTACACATGAATCATTGTGGTTAATCAACTGTAAACTGAGATGACTAATACAATAAACAAGGCTGATGATGTAAAATGTATCACAGCTAAGGAAAATCTGTTAAAGGAGCCAATGTATAATTCAAACAATGTTTCATTGAATTCAAGTACAATACCCAACCCTACAGTATATCATATTACTAAGGCAGTTAAATGAATTTAGCAATGAATTTAAGTATTTCTTTGTTTTTTTAAATTGCTCTCTTTATCATGTAGTCTATAAAAAGTCCAAAAATAGTGAGAAACTGGAGCACTTTGGTAGCCGAATGGTTGTGGCACTTGCTGTATGGCTGGATGGTCGCAACTATTGCTGGCTAGATTCTGGCAAGGGACATTTGTTGCATGTCATGGCTCTCTTTCTCCCTCATTTCCTGTCTGCGTCTTCACTGTCAATATTCAATAAAGGCAAGAATACCCCAAAAATCATCTTAATAATAATTGTTTTGTAAAGACAACAATCAAAAACCTAATGATATTCCATTATTAATGATATTAAACAGAGAAAAGTAGCATATTATCATATTTTAAAAACTGAAACAAGCATTTTTTGGGGTATTCTTACTTGATAAGAGACAAAGAATTAATAGATGATCCAAACTGTTGTAGATTAATTATCGGTCAATAAACAAATTACACTCCTGACAGCCACATCTTAGGATTTTGTGTTTAAAGTCAGTATTGCACTTCTTCCTGAAACCCTGCATGCATTGTTTTCTGGCCGAGCTCTGTGGAGCAGATAAAACCAATATCAGAAGCTTTCAATTGTTTATCTCCTGCTGGTACATTTGGTTTGTTTCGATTTTGCTGTGCGCGCGGTTATTACAAGACCCTATGTAGCCGTGCCAGCCACAGCTTGTTCACATAATGCACTTTTGTCAAACTGCCAAGCGAGAATAAGAAAGCATTGTAAATATTTGATGGCTGCGTAATGAAAACACTGCTTTTGAGTGGCATGTTTCACATAACTCATCCAACCCCTTCTCTGAGGGGAAGAGGAGAATTCCCTCGAGAGCCGTTATGACTGACAGCACTGCCACGGCCAATGACAGACCTGTCCTAGTCGATAAAAAGCCTGTCTCAGCCAATGACATGGCAGAGGAGTGAGGACAGCCCCAGTCTGAGCGCGCTCTGTTGCTTCTGTCTGCGAGGCCAAGTGGTGTGTGTCTGCCCAATGCCGTTACCTCCTGACACCTGTCACTTAGAGACACACCCCAGTTGTCACAGCGCTCGCCCTGTAATGGCCTAATATTGATTTCCTGATTCAAAGCTGAGAGATGAACGGACAGCATGGTTTACTTTCTTCTTTTATTTTTTGATGGAAACAGGCTCCTGGGATGCTCCTGTCACAGTCTAGTCCTCAAAATGTAAAAGTTGTAAGTAAAAGGTTTAACTTCTGATGTGAGCTTTGCAAAGAAATCTGTGAACATTCAAGCATCATTCACATAAAAAACGATTGTCTACAGATTTCTCTGATGACTGATCTTAGTTTAACTATAGAAAATGTGAGATACCTGGATCAGCGAGTCCTGTGGTTTCTAACAGGATGTAGTCGAACTTTCCTTTCTTCTCCATCAGGTTCTCGATGGCTTTCAGACCATTGTCCCTGAAAAATGAAGGAACAGCCACTAACAATTAAAAATGGCATATATATAGAACATTTTGTCACCGGTAACATCTTATAAAACTGTAATATGAAGCAAAAAAGTGTTGTCTTATAATCCCAGAGAGCGCCAGACATACTTATACCTCATTCAAATAAAGATAAAAACATATTGCTGTGTACTGTATTTGTACCCTCATTGACACATTTGTGTTATAGTTACTGCCTTAGCTTAACGTGTTAAAAACTGGGCTACTGTTACTTTACGTACTTGACAGAGCAGCAGAGGCAGCCATTTCTCAATTCCAGCCACTCCTCATACAGCTCTCCTGCATGGCTCACTGCGAGGGACTTCTCAAGGGCGCTGCCTGCAGGTGGAGGATGAGGAAGGAAGATCAGTCAGAGGATGATTAAATGATAAAGACTGAGATATCTCAACCAAAGGTGCAATACTTCTGTATATTTTGCAGGATAAATAGAGATTTCAACAAATAAAGAGCAAAAGTAGCCAAACCAGCCTCATTCAAAAAGAACATAAAGTATTGAAACTTTCAGAAAAGATTCTTTAATATAATGCAAATGTGACATGTTACAGTACCAGAGGCGGTAGCCTTAAAACCTCTGGATACAGAGCAGAAACACATGAGCGTCTTTCAGTTCTTGGCAAAATTGTTCCTCTGCTGCTCTCTAGTGGACAGCTGAGGAACTTGCATAACAATCATGAACCTGACATTAAGTTTAGAGTATAAACAGTTTGGAGCATCTTTATTTGGCCTGATTAAATACAACTGAAGCTACAATTAATCTTGATTTTGCTGAGGGAACTTTTGTTACTTCACCTTCTCCAAATTCATTGAGTATGACGGCAATCCTCTTGTTGTGTTGCTCTGTTAAAATATAGTTCAGGAGCGTAGTCTTTCCAGCACCTATGAAGATACAAACATAAGGATTATAATGACGTATAAGGCAAATCGAACATTAGGTTATTTTTCTGATGATGTAAAACACCTGAACAATGCACCCTATATACTTATTGGGGTGAGGATGGACTTAGAAATGTGTGAGCCTACAATAATCTCCTTTATAAGCTCCTTAAAGCTGTGAGTAGTACAGGCAGTCTCTCACCGAGGTAGCCTGTGATGATGGTGACAGGTATCTGGTCTGCAGGGGGACCAGGCAGGGTGTCGATGGGCACCAACTCTGGACAGTCATCTTCCTCCTCCATCACCATGTCATCCATACCAGAAATAGTGTTGGTCAACACAAGTAGCAAGATGGATCTGATCTGATGAATCAGGACAGAAACAAGACTTTAAGTCAGTGACACAACCTTGAACACAAACACAGCAGTCATCTTGTTTTATAAACATAACACAGCTTACTGTGGTATTTAGTCAGATTTAACCAATTATCTTATGTCAGTCCTAAAGATACAGCAAATATTCATCAAGTAAGACTAACGACGTGACTTTGGATGCTTCATACTAGACCTTTCAACTCTTAATAACACAGAAAACTTAAATGAATAACATGAACTCGCTCCCACAGTGTCAGCAGTCAGTAAAAGTGTGTATCCACTGCATGAGCATAGCCAACATTTAGCATATTTAGCATTTACCCCCTTCAGATAACAGCTCAATGCGCCACGACATCAAAACAACTCGACTTACTTTGATTTAGAGAGGTTATAAACAAATTACCCGCTTACTCCTCGTCTAGATGTAGATATTCAAAGTTTTCATCAAATACTGCTCCTCTTCGCTGCTGTGGCTCTACGTTTTGACAGAGTGCTACACTGAAAGGAATCCGTCCGAGTCCTTAGCGGAGATTAATGGTTCCGCTTCCGTTCACAGTCCGGGACACAAAGTCTGCAAAAAGTCAGGAATAAGATTGTAAATAACATTAGAGTCAACCCATTAATAAATTATAAGTTAGTACAACATTTAAATCACAATAAGTAAGTAAGTAAGTAGTGCCCGGATGCAGTTTGTCAGAGCTAGATTGTATTGGTGTGATGACAAGCATCAACCACAAGAGGGCGACAGAAACCACGAAGCGCAAGGTGTTATAATAATAATAATAATAATAATAACAATAATAATATATTTTAATGGGCTACCATACATACCTACACCAACAACAATATACATCAATCCTGCAGCACTTTTAAGATTTTGAGCATTGTAACAATATTGTTGTGTCAAAGTACAATAACATTTAAAATATTAATGCAATAAATCACATAATAAATACATGAAAATATTACAGGTCTATTGGGTTGGACGTTACATTGTGGCATGCATGATAAAGTGTCTATTCCCTGTATGTAAACACTCAAATTCCTAGACTAAGGATATTCTTGTTATACTGATATTTAACAAATACAAAACAAGCCATTAAGGATTATCACAAGCCTGCAAGTCCTTTAGGAAACAATATACATAAGCTAATGAAAGATATGTCATGTTAAAGAAAGAAGAGAAATAGGTCTGTCAGTCCTCATACAATATTTCACATTGTGGACACACAGGGTCAGCTATAACAATTTCCCAATTTGTATCTGTATAGCATTATTCTTATATAAGGCTTCGTATGTGTACAAAGTTAATGTTATACTATATAATATATATTTTGCTTTAACTTGCTACCCAGAAAAGCAGTGGAAGGAATGGAGGAATGAATGAATGTTACAGCTGAAGAAAAACTACTGCTGTTGCTCAGAACAATTTAACTAGCATTCAGCCATCAAGTGATGCCAACTTTCTTGATAGAAACATTTACCTTGTCAACCCCAGATAGATAGACTTTAAGCATTCACAGAAAACTGTTATACCTGTATAACTGATAACATTAATTACAGCTTTGATCCATTATGTATCCTAATAGGACAGAGAACCGTGCTGTGCATAATCTCTCTCCTATAATGCATTATGTTTATTGCATACATTTGTTGCACTATACAAAACATACAACATCATCACAATGCAATGTGTCACATTATATTGAATTGACAAGTGACACCTCTCAGT
The DNA here is from genome assembly GCF_965226575.1 of Pagrus pagrus. Taxonomy (NCBI): domain Eukaryota; kingdom Metazoa; phylum Chordata; class Actinopteri; order Spariformes; family Sparidae; genus Pagrus; species Pagrus pagrus. The sequence continues at coordinate 8,133,437 of NC_140192.1, forward strand.
GATGACACATAAGATTGTTGTGACAAAGGTGCAGTGTGTAATGCTTATTGCAGCCTTCTCACGTCTTCTGCTGACACTCCACAGGTACACCTGTGGTGAACGCTCTCTGTTTATTCTCAGCATGTTGAAACAGAGCTGAGCTCGTACCTCACAGAAAAACAGAGTTGCAGCATTCTCCTTAACAACTAGAGTACATGGCAACTTGTTAAACTTAAAATAACAACAACAACAACAACAACAACCACAACAACAAAAATAAAAACAAATTACTCCATAGAGCTCGTCCAGCGTAATCCAAGTCTCCAGAAGCCCTAAGATCCCAAACTGATTGGCATTATTTACACCATCAACTTGTGGTCGAGCAGCTAAAGTGAAGATTTCCACTTGAACGTATGTGTAAATAATGTCTTTTCAAATCAATGCAGGTGTGGATGGGCTGTATGAAAACATTTTATCTTTTTTCCAGTTGTTTTTTTAATGTTTTAAAACAAGTCCCCATCTACTTCAGTTGTTTATGAGAATGCTGCAACGCTGTTTTGCTGTGAAGCTCCTGAAATGTTTTGTGGACTACGACTTTCCATCGAAATGGAAGGATGGGGGAGATAATGAGTGAATTTTCATATTTAGGTGAACTTTTCATCTAAATGATCAGAGGCCTTGAGGCTGTAGTCAGAGGTGTGGTGGGCATTGGGGAAAGCCCCAGAGTCAAGAATTCTGCAGAAATTGCCCTGCCTACTATTACTAAGTTTTACTCATCAGAAACTGGATTTGGTTTCTCTATCACTCTCAGGTACAGTACTCAGTCACACTTTACGATAAGGTAGACAACAATTTGAGAAGTTACTGAGCAGCAAGTAAGAAATGAATCAGGAATGAATTAATAGTTAATGAACTGTCAATGAGCAATTCCTCAATTTATTAATTAATCATTAGGTAATGATTAGTTCATTATCAACCAGCTGCTATATAATGACTCTATAGGGTGACTACTCAGTATGATGTCTCACTTTACTTAATGATATACAAAAAGAGTAACTAATGATTAAGTAATTGGTAACTAATGAGTCTATATTGGTAACTACTCAGTAGGGATGCACGATATTCAACTGATAATTACCTGCTTCTCACGGCCGATAATTCACATTTTTTGTATTTTAAAAATAAGTTCATAACCTGTAGTTTATGCATCCCTGAGGGTAAAAAGGCTAAGATGTAGCGGGCAAAGATGAATGATTTCCGAACACTTGCACAACACATATTGCAAATTACAATTGTGTTGTCTTCTTCTGACCTTGAAAAACAACGCCCACTCCACCGCTACATTCTGTGTGTAAATGCTGCACTCGTTAAGTCAACTGAAGCAATTTGACTTTGGCTATAATCTAATTATCTGCCGATAAAGTACATTTTTGATTATCGGTCCGATATATATTGTGCATCCCTACTACTCAGTATGATGTTTCACTTTACTTAATGGTACACAACAAGAGTAACTAATGATTAAGTAATTAGTAACTGATAAGTCATCACTAGTTCATGCCACTGGTTGTGTGTCAGGAACAACTCATGAAGAACGTGGTCAGTATATCGATTCACAGATACTAATGAACTAATCATTACCTAATGATTCATTAACACATTATCTCCCAGTCGTTCCTGAATCATTCCTTACTCGCTCCTCAGTAACTACTTGCAGTATTGTGTACCATGTGTCTCGGCAGCGAGGGAGCGCGCGTGCCTCATCCAGCGTGTCCCATCACCGTCCCCTCCCACCCTCGCGCCTTCCAGTGTGTCTCTCTCGCGCTCTCTCTCTCTCTCTCCCTCTCTCTCTTTCTCTCCACGGGATGGCTCAAATCAAATGCGGAAGTTTACACCCAGTCAAGCTGCTGCCGCCACGAGCAAGATGAGTGTTGACATGACAGTCGAGCAGTAGCGAGGGCAAGAAGCGGTGCGTCGGTGACAGCGAGGCGGCGAGAGAGCGCAGGAACACACCGGAGCCAGCGCCGCCTGAACTGGACTTCAGACTCACACATGGCCTCTCTGGGCAGCGCGGACCGACGGGCTTTCGCTCTGAAAATCAACAGGTAAAAAAAAACGTCCCACGTGAAGCTGCAGGGTTGTTTTGGCACCAGGTTGAGTTTAACGAGCGATCGTGAACTCTCGGTGCCTTGGAGATTGAGGAGGGAGCCCTGGATTGACAGCGGGGAGGGATTCCTGAGCGGAGCAGGCAGCCACATGTTGTGAATGTTAATGCTGCAGGTTAGTTCACTTCTGCCAGACAGGAAAAAAAAAGACAGCCTGGAGGAGAATAAACAGAAGTTTTCTTTAACTTTTTCCTCACAGGGACATAATTCTACTTTAAGACATGTGATCAATCATGAATAAGTTAAGTTTATTATTATTATTATCATTCACACTCTGAAGTGGACAATCAACTTCCACCAAGTTGAAACAAAAAAAAAATCTGTCTTCTTAAGTGTCACTTCCTGAAAGGATGAGGATGCTGATTCTATATCTAGTGTTTCTAATATGATCATTTCCTGTGTAAATGTCTGGCCGGCCCATAAGGCATGCTATAAACGAGAGAGGGATGTGGTCATAGTTCCTGCTCCAGGTGTGGAGGAAGTATGTACATGGAAGTCCATTGTGTGCCATGCCCCCTCTGTAGTGAGACTCATTAAAACAAAGACTTCCTGTGATTAGCAGCATGTTGCTTATGAAGCTTTATAAGGACAACAAATCAAACTGAGTCACTTGCTGGACATTTTGTACTGATGGCGCTGCGTTGTACTCGGGTTCATTCACTTTGTGGAAGTGGACGAGGGCAGAGATCAGTCCTGGTCACACTCAGGATGGTGGATGATGAGGAGGCAAATTTTTGACCCTTACATTTGTTTTTTATGGTCCAGAATCAGAGCTGTTTTAATCCTCTTTGATCGCCTCTTTGAAGCACTCTGAGTCAAAAATCTGCCTTGTTGCTTCTGCAGCTCATTCAGAACTTTGTAACGTGGATGAAAATGTAAGATTTATGTTTATGATTTAAGTTCTTACATGAGGAATTTGAATGAATCAGCTGATGCAGAGAGGTTTAAAGTACGGCTGCAAGTAAGGATTTCCTTCATCATTGATGATCTGCTAGTTATTTTCTTGATTACTTGTTTTCTGTCTATAAAATGTCAGAATACAGTAGAGCTGCGTCGATTAATCAATGAGTTGTCAACTATTAATTTAATCGCCAGCTGTTTTGATAATTGATTAATCAGTTTGAGTCATTTCTAAAAGATGTCAAATTTCTCTGATTCCAACTTCTTGAATGTGAATATTTTCTGGTTTCTTTACTCTGTGACAGTAAACTGAATATCTTAAACAAGACATTTGCTGATGGACTCCAATCTGTGTGTATACTTCCGACTGTATTCCTGAAGTTAAACAACAAATTGATTGATCAAGAAAACAATTGGTGACACTGACAATAATTGTTAGTTGCAGCCCTTAAATTAACAGTCCAAAATTATTTAATTTGCCATAACATAAAACAGAGAAATGCAGCAAATCCTCAACCTCAAAATGAACTTCAGCGATTGTATTTGCATTTGTTAATCATGTAATCATCTTATCATTGCAAACTCTGCCCCAAAGCATTTTACTGGTTCGTCAAGGTTTTTGTGAATGCACTGCACTCATGTTTTTTAACAGCGAGGAGAAATTCTGGATTCTTGCTGTGCTGTGCTGTGCAGAGCTGAGCTCAGCTGCTGAGGGACGTGAGGGAAAGTCTCGGGTCACAGTCTGAACCCATGAGCCAGCAGAGAGGCTGGTTTGAGGATGCTGTGCTGTAGCAAAGCACGGTGTTGCGGACTATGTGTTTGCAAAGTGTTAACCAGCACAGCAGCCAGCAAGTGATGATGCAAGAGACACAGCTTGCTTTCACTGGCAGTGATTTCTCAAACTGTTGTGAGTTTTAGTGAGGAAATCTTCTGTTGTTTTTGAATATGAAGTCATTTTTACTTAGACTTAGAAACCTTGATTTAATATAACATACTGACAGATTGCTGGCATTTTTTGTTGTGTTATGTTGTGTTGCACAGCACATGCAGTATAGTAGGTACACAAAGTCATGTCAACACTTTATGGAAATAGATTCTGAGGTGGACTCAGAGGTGGATCATTTTAGGTCCAGTGCCAGGCAGGTAGTGTAAGCTATGATAAAGATCAGACAATTACCACATGGATGTGTTTCCTTCTTGCCTTTATTATGATAGAGGACTGTAGAGAGCTGACAGGAAGTGAGGGGAACAAAGGTAAACAAAGGTCCGCTGGTCTTCAAACACCTATAGGCTACTAATCGGTACTGATGACATCTGTCATTTTAAAGAATCATGATTAGGCATGAACACAAATGTGAAAGTGTTGGTGGGAAGTGTTGGTGTTCATAGGACTTGCACAGGAGCTTTGAACCGGGCTGGGCTGGGGGGCTAGCTAGTTAGCATGCTAACTTCAGTAGATATCTCTGCCACACAATACGTACAGTAGAAGGCATAATGTTATTACTTCACATTCTGTTGATTTTAGTGAACGTTTTCAACTAAAATTCTTACATATTGCACCTTTAACTTGTTTTATTTGGGGGGCTACAATGTTCAAGCCATGTGTTCAGCTGTGTTGACAGGCTGAGGCGATTCAAAATAAATCAGTAATCCAGTAGAGGACTGTAGGTCAGTGAGCTAGACCGCTTTTCATGTGACGATATTCACGACTATCTCAGTTATCCTGATAATGAAAAGTCACCACGATTGTGTTTATTTATTGCGGTCCACCATAATATCATTATCATGACAACAAAAAGCTAAACACAAATAAACCACACTGACAAAGAGGAACAAAGGTCACAAATGGAAACTGAAGAATGCGGTATGTGACAGGCTGGAAAACCTGTTATCTGTCACACAAACTTACAATCCCATGTATGTAGAGGTGTTCATTACTGTCAGACACTCGGGCGTTAATGTTCTTTTGTCCACTCCCTAGATATTCTATATGTGGTTCCTCTCTCCATCTCTCTATCAGGAGGGAGTGCGAAGGAAATCCTGCACACTGCGGACACTGTGTCAGTCTGGTGGTTTCACTTCGACTTTTTTTTTTCTTTTTCTGCTTATGGCAGTTTCAAATCAGGAAATGCATGTGTCTTCATAGGCACATTAAAAAAAAGAGGAATGGAAAAGAAGTGTGTGTAGTGTGTGGCACAGTTTTTCAGTTTTGGTGAGCAGGACACTTAATATTCTGCTGTTGCACATGATGTTACTTACGAGCATATGGTAACAGGTGTGAGGACAGCTGTGGACGTGGGGCCTCTGTCGCTCAGGAGTCTTAAGTGGCAGGGGAATCCGGATTGAGTTGCATCTGATTTCCGCTGGGCTCCGGTTAATGACATCTGTTAACCCTCCTGACTGTTGGTGGGCCATTGAGCGATAATGATAGTGAGACACATTGCTTCCCAAAACGCTTCTGATGAATGACATGCCTTGTGGTTAAACCATTCAAACTCAGTTAGAAGTTGTATTTTTAAGTTTCCTTTGGTCACTTTCTCTTGCTTGGAGCTGTCTGTGACCTGACTCCTGCGAAATGACTGCTGTGTTTGTGTGCGCCTCCCTCTGACAGGAAACTGGGCCGTGATGGTGCTGATAGCAGAAAAGACCCATTAAGTCTGGAGACATATGATAGTATGAGACACACGGTGGGGGCATCCCTTTGGTCTGCTTCCCTCCCTCTTGTCATGTACACCACACCACTCTATTTTCCTGTGTTTCTCCAAGGCTGAGGGAGAAATTACTTGTGGGAGGAGTTTTTTGAGGCTATAACTTGGAAGCTAAAGGAGCCACCCACCTCTGGTGGATCGACTTGATAATAATGATGATAATAGGGATAATTGTAGACTATCCGGCTGAGCAGCATGCTTGGTGGGAGTCATGTCAAGAGGCGTAAGTACAGATAATCATGTGTAAAATTATAGATTTGTCTACCTGTGGGGGCCTATAAATCACAGCGGTGAGATGCAGAAACTGCACTTTTAAGAGCCGGAGTCTTTGAGGAACGCTCGGCCAATGAGTCCAGAAATGCTGACAGGAACACACCATATGCACACACAGCAAGTGCAGGCCTGCCATAGACGGCATGACGCAAAGGAAAAGGGGCCGACCTCTTTCTATAGGGACGGGATGATGAAGGGTTTCCACAATGAGATTTCTTACCTTGGGTGTGAGTCCTGAGGCAGAATACAGATGTGCTAACGGAGCAGGAAAAAAATCTATTCTCGGATAAGTTGCAATTCTCTCTTGAAAGATGATGTATTGATGCAAAAAAGTGAATAATCAGACATCCAAAACCCAAAATCTCAGCATCATGATTGCAATGATAGCAATTTCGTAAGAACAGGCTGTATTTTCCTCATGGCAGGACAAACCAATCAGATGGTGAAACTTTCCAGCCTGTTTCCAAAGAGTTAGTCCAGTCAAATGAGGTGTGTCCACAGTCTGGTAATCATATACACAGGTTGCATCAATGAGAAATGCATAGAAGTCGTCATTTAAGAAGGCAGCAACAATAAATCTATAGTTTAGAGCTTGAATTTCTTGGAGATGTCATGGCATTCATGTCACACAGCCGCCCTCTTGGCTCTAGAGCCTGACCGATACTCGATTTCTGGGGCAGATACACACATTTTTTGTAAAGATCCCTCAAAGGTAGATATTAAACACTGACAAAGACGTGTAACGGAGGTATTATATTTTAACAATAATAAACTGTATTATCTAAAATGAATCAGAAAATCTTCACTGGGACTATAATAATTATAAATGACCCCAAGCATCTTTGTCTGTATTACAATCTCTAAAGCAGAACGCCGGCGTCACGTGTACAGAGGCTTTGTCCTCTCTGCAGTGGCCCCGGGTTCGAGTCCGGCCTGAGGCCCTTTGCTGCGTGTCAACCCCCCCTCTCTCATCCTGTTTCCTGTCATCTCTCTAAAGCTGTCCTATCAATAAAGCCATATAAAGACCGTAAAAATAAATAAATAAACGTTGATACATCAGGATGCATCAATAAGTCCTCTGACTCAGAATCAAATTGAATGTGGTGGCAGCAAATCCCCACCCAAATATAATTATGTCACAGGAACATGAAACAGCTGTTTTTTTTTACTAGTATTCACATTAAATGACTTGAAGTCCAGCGGTGCTAACAGATTAGAGGTCTGTTTGACAGCTCATACATATTTAAAATGATGGGGTCACACACAAAGCTGCTTCATCAAATGTAATTTCATTCTGATTAATGATGAAACATCTGTTGGCCGTCTGTCCATCCTCATTGTCTTTGAATAAGAGACTATTTCTCTTCTTAAACAGGATGATGTAATTAACACAGCGTGGCGTTGACACAAAGTCAGTGATAATTGTGACAATATCCAAACCATCGATCCGTGAAGGGAATCACCAATATAATCCAGTGTTTTACAGCTGGTAACATTAACAGTCTAATTAATCAAACGTGTAATTTACTCCCTCTGAATTGTTGTTTAGTAATATAATGAAATAAGTAATCATCCAGAAAAAGTTGATTAATGATGAATTGTTTTGCTGATCGGTGCTATGACATGCTGTAGTGATGCTTTAGTTGCTGTAATTGTTGTGCGTATGATTTATACTATATTTCCAGCTCTTTCACTAACAAACAACAGGATAATTGTGACAAAAAAATGTGCTGAGTCCTGATGTGTTTTAGCGCTGTGCCTAATCTGTCATCGGCCCTGATTCATAGCTGGAGTTTGCTGTCAGCTGTAATTCTGGCTCCACGCCGACTCCCCGGGAGCAGCTGTTTTAACAGCGTCGTCCTCATCAGTGTTGATTACCTCTTCTAATTATATCTTGTGGAAAAAAAGGAAAAACAATGGAAGCTGGGGAATGCTTTCTTAATGGCCATTTAAATGCTCCCTCTCAAAGAGGAAGCATTTATTGACATTTCGCAATTGATTTTCTGCGGTTAAACTTAATCTTAAGGCCTTGATGCCATTATGATTTTGTTTACATGTGTGCAAGAAATCAGGTTACTTACTGATATAAGATTACGTAACCCTGCTTACCATAACACTGTGTAGAAATACAGCAGGCTGGTTAATCAGACAACCATCAACTAATTGAAGTGTATTTCAGTGATACACTGTAATCACTGGTCGTTGTAATAAAGGAGATGAAATTAGTGGCTCTGTTTTTGAAAACATAACCACACAATATTATTCTCAAAGTGAGATGGATTATAAGGTCCGATCATCGTGCTTTACTCAGAGTCTGTTCACATTTGATTTTAGAGTAACACCCTCACACTGAAAGACTGGTGGTGGTGGAGAACATGCCTCTTGGGGGAATGCCACTGTGGTCATTTTTAGAGAGGCCTGTGCCCTGATGAGACACAAAAACCTCAGAAGCTGCTCACAAGACCAAAACTGTCAACTTCAATCTGATCCGTTTTAAAACAAGATGGTGTTACAAATTTCACACTGGACAAAATATACACTTTTGTCTTCTTCTATTCAATCCCGGGTCAAATGGTCACTCAGCAGTGATGGAAACATGAAAACCGGGTGGACATTTTCGCTGTTTTCTGCCACAGTGCTACGGTTTTGCGTTGAATTTTTTGACATTGTCGAGTAAATAGTTTTCCATCGATCTCCGTTCAAGCAGCTCTCCAAAATCATTCAGTCAAGTTTGAAAGACAGACTAAAGTAAAAGAAATAGAAAATGTAACCGTCATAAGAACTATGAAAAAAATAAATCATAAAGGGAAACTTGTCGACTGGCAAAAGAGCGCCCCAGGAATGAGTCCCGAAACCCTGATGTAAGATAGTATCTTTTGCACTTTCGGTCCCCTTGTCTCAAAGTCGATGGGTTTCTGGTTAGATGCCTGAAATAAGATCTGTGGTTGACACAAGCTTAAGAGAGTTTCACGTTTTGTATATAATACACGCATGTGAATTACAAAGCGTTTACGTGTCAGCTGTCAGGGACTTTAAACGTAATTACGCAAAATGTGTAGACTCAGCTACTCATGCGACCATGATTAACTTCCTTTGTTAACTAGCTTTTTACCTCTGTTGATTGCATTTATGCTTCTAAAATCACAGAAGCGGCCATTTGTGAAAATTGTATTGCTGAACAAAATGTGTAAGTCTAATAAATTTGTAATTTCTGCAATAATCAAAAAATAAATCCTGTTGGCTTTTTTGTAGCTGGAACCAGGGTGATGCTAACTTCTAGGTTAGCCTACCAAAATGCATCTCTGCAGCACTCTATGGGAAAGGACAGAGTCAATCGCCTATTTTGGAGAGTTAACCTATGTTTAAAAAACCAAATATTTGTGCCCTTTTAAAGTGTCATCTCTGGGTTCATCCATTGCCACTAACTTATTCAGTCTTCTGGGTTTCACAGGCTGTTTTTGCTATCATTTCACTAAAAATACCCAAATCCAAAGCTCTGCTTTTTGTCTTCCTGACAGAGCAGCTTTGGTTTTATGTAACAAAAGATGCCAAGACACAGGCCCGTTAAAGAGAATGACAGATGCCGTCTGCTGTGACAAGCTGTTTGTCTACTAGTGGTAAAATAATGTCTACTTGGCTCTGCTGGCAAGAGCTGATTACTGTTTTACTTGCCTGGGCTTTTTATAGACAGGCTCTGAATGTGTGTCAGTGTATGCAAGTAAGCAAACCCAGTGTGCATGCAGGGGAGAACGTGTGTGTCAGAGTTTTTTGTAGTTTTTTGCGTTTGTCAGTGTTTTTTTAAAAGTTTGTTTTTAATTTTTGTTTTTAGTTCAGTTTATGTTAGTTAAGTTTCCAGGGTGGGTCTACTCATTTCAGTTTAGCTTATATTTTATATAAAAATGTTGAGTTATAGTTTAGTTTTAGTTTCAGTGTTGTGTAATAGTAGGGGATAGTACGCCTGAGCTTTGTCACTTCAGTGGCAATGAAGTATAAAGAGGCAGGGCCCGTATTAGTGGCGGAGTGGTAATGGGCTCCGTCTGTACACAGGGTAGGGCATGTTTCTTTAGAAGTCAACTTATGAGAGGTTTTACAGGGTTTAAATTGTCTTGGGTGCAAACTTAATGCACTCAACAGACAATCTGCCCTCAGGCATGAAAAGGCATTCTTGTTTGCTTTGGGGTTTCCTTTCTTTTCTCAGTCAGAATAGAACCATCAAACTCTTGTAAAGACTAATCCGACTGCGTAGGGTGTCACCCGCGGGCCTGTTTCCTTTGCGCTGGTTATTTCACCTAGTTGACGCAAGTTTATAACATGCCAGTCAAATAAATATCAGCAGTAGGCCAGTTTCTTCATTCACATAACAAAGTGAAAAATGCTGAAACCAATCCGACCAATTCCTCTGCTGTCCAGACGCCTGGTGAGGTGGAGCTGTGAGGAGTGTCAAACCTCGTGTTGACATGGCGCGTTCTTGAGCTTTAGTTTCCTAACTCCAGCCTCTTTAAGCTCCGCAGGCTTATGTGATTGCCTCATCGCGTTAAAATGAGTAACTCTGCACATTCCTCTTGGACATGAGTAGCGTAAGAATGGGCGTGTGAAGAAACTTTGATCCGTTGATGTTTAGGCGCAAGGTGTGGTGTAATCGCGAGATACCTCAATGACCAATTTCCATGTGCTGTTTTGCAATGCACGAACACGCCGCTCTAATGAGCCTGCTTAGTGGCCAGCAGGGGAGGATTGTGTTGTGTTGAGCAGCCTTCAGGCTTGTGTTTGCACAGTCACCTATATGTCACCTGCACCACCCAGTTTATGTTTACAGTCTACCTTCTGTGTTGTAAGCCGTGTTCGTTAACAGTGACTTCCGCACAAGTTAGAATTACATAACAGAGCCTTTGCTGATAAAAGTGAAAGTTGATTATGTGGCAAAGCAAATCTGTGTGTGTCTGTAAAACCAGCATGCGTATGTGTGTTGTAAGGTGCATCTTTGGTGTTTTGTTCATCGTTTTTAGTTTTCCCATATTTTGTGATGTTTCTCCTGTCCCTTGCCTTTATTACTAAACGACAGTGGAGCAGCTATGTGTTTAGATAAAACGCCGCTGCACTGCTGGACTTTGCTCTTTGTGTAAATTTGTATACTGTTCTCCCACCCATGGCTTAGCCTTCGCCGGCATTCAGTTATTGTATTGACTCAGCATGTTATGTGATTGACAGGAGGGGGCGGGAAAGTGTTATAAACATCTCAGACTCAAATACAGAGCATTGTATACTGCATTATGGCCCTTTGAATTGAATTGTAAAAACTTCCAAAAATGCATGTGTATGCATGAAATATTCACCAGCTTTTATTCTTGAAAAGCAGACCGGTTTGGTGTTGCTGCAGAGCATTCGTGAGATTAGTTTTCAGATTTGTGCATGAAGCTGTCTCACGGATTTTTACATGGCTCATGACTCTGCAGCCTCAGTGGTTTTGACGTTGCTGGCATTCCTCCACTGCACTGGTGTTTATGGGTTGGCGGTGGTAATTAGTAACAGGGCTGTCGTAACAATGACCGTGGGGACTTAATGAACCCATGAGATTGACCACAAGGGAAGCAGTCGAGAATGTGACCCATTTACTCACGCCTTCGCCCTCTAACTCTGCCCTGTGTGGCAGCGTTGCAGTAAACAGTTTCTGACAGTCGCACGTGCAAAAAGCACACAAATATTCCCGATTTCACAAACTTGCAAACATGCGAGCGCACACAAAACTGGCCCAAGTGCAGAGAACAAAGCGGTTATTGTGTAGAGTTTGGTCGGGCTCAAATGATATGGTAGATTAATTACGAAGAAACAGACAGTGAATTCGCTCAGCTTTGCGTGGCGATGAAATGTGGGCAACGAATTGGGACACTGGCTTTGTTGTTGTCGTTCTCTGTTCACTCTTCTTTTTTGGAGAGGGCTACGGGCAAACACACACACACACACACGCACACACACACAAATGCAGACACACCATCCCCATCTACCCAGTATATTTGAATACTACTCTATTCCAACGTCATGTTGATTTCCTGCTCAGCCTGACCCTTAAATCAGGACACCATATTTATTCCGCTGCCTGTATGGCTGCCAGCATGACAAAGACTTTACACAGCCAGCAGTGATGTGCTTCTGTGGAGAGCGAACAATGGTTTGAATGGATTCACCATGGCTGACCAATTCAAACTAATGCGAGTAGGAACAATGGTGGAATTGCTGTTGCATCTCTCGTTAAGATAAACTGTGCGCACGCTGTGGAATTGTACAAAAGTTATGGTTTTGCATGAGGCTGTAGGTGTTTTTCGATGCTCGTGTCTGTACAAACACTAACCGTCAAAGAGCCCACACATGTGGTGAACTGGTGTAGCGAGTATTATCCTCTGCCTGGTGAACACAAATTTGAATTTGTATGTGTTTCCGTGTTTTGTTCCAGGCACTCCTCTGCAGAGATCAGACGGAACTTCGGTGGGAACTATGGCTTTCAACACAGCCGAACCAACTCCAACGCTTCTTCAACAGGGTACCTCACCGTGGTGAGTCCCCCTCTTATTTTTTTTGAGTTCAGTCTTTTTCATCCAGCAGGTATTTGTCACATTATTTAGTAGATGCGTATCTGTTTTATTCACAGCTGCTAGCAAAACTGGTTACCGGTTATTTGCATTTGAGCTAACCTGTGCCACTAGCTGAAGAATTTAAGCAACATGAGACATGTTTTACTAACTGTAAATGACAAGTTCCTTTTGTTACTCACTTTAGTAACACATTTGTGCTTCCCATGCATGCAAAAAATATAAATGAATTGGCAAATAATGTACAAATACATTGGGCCTACAGTATAAAACACAGCACAATGGGAGACAATGAAAAAGGCTTGCTTATACAGATATGTTTTTGTTAGCTTCATGAAACAGTCCAACAATTCAGCAGATCTGATTGTGGTTAGCTTCTCCAACATGCTAGTTTCTCCAACAGGTTAACATCAGTGATAGCTTATCCAACAGGCTAACAACAGTGTTAGCTTCTCTAAAAAAATGTACATCAGTGTTAGCTTGCTAACAAACTAACACAAATGTTAGCCTCTGCAACAGGTTAAACATCAGTGTTAGGTTCTCCAATGGACTAAAGCCTGATTTCTGCATTGTATCTACGCTGTACCTACGGTGTTACGTCTACGTAGATGCATGCCCTACACTGTAGCCTGACGTGCACCTCCCCAGAAAAGTAACTGCATGTCGCAGCTACATGGACCGCAACGACTGTGGTTGGTCCGCTTGGTAGAATTTTCTAGATTTTCTAGCTTCTCCTGTGGTTCAAGGTTCAAGGTTCGTTTTATTTTACAAATCATTTTAAAATACAAAATACAATTTCAATTCAACATACAGCAGACATGATATTGTAAAAAGGGTAACCCCAGAAGCTATCTGTAGCTTATGAATGGGGGCTGATGCTAACACCTGGCATTATGACCTGTAGTTTCCCCAGTAAACATACCGCCCTCTTTGGCCGTTGCAGTCCATCCTGACCGGCCAGCTGCTGCACTTCATGGGTTGTGCTTCTCCTGAGAGGCTAGGTGTCAGCCCCTCCGCTTCAGTCTTAGCTTCTCCAACAGGTTCACATCAGCGTTAGCCTCTCCGATATAACATGGTCATTGTCATGCAGAGCCTGATATGTAATCAACAGGAACTTGCCGGCAAAACAGGCATATTGTAGGTCTGTCAGCTAGTTTTGGTTTAGAACTTGGAAGCTGTAAAAATGAATGCTGTTTATAATATGTGTTGCTTCACTTAATACTTGTGATGTAATGCTGGTTGAAGAGAAATGCATACGGTGACTAGAAGGTCAGCAGGGTGTTTTCCTCTAATGCTGCACTCACACAGCTTTAGTGTTGGTGCTTACACCACCAAAGGGCTATAAGCATTTCTTCTTCACATCCTCTTTACTGTCATTAGCGCTGAGAACCCCTGACTGAGTGTGGCATCCAGTCTTGAAGATTATAATTTGAATCATATCGGTTCTGCTACAATGTAAGTTACTTGCTTTTGCAAAAACAGATTTCTGCATTTGTGCAGAAGAGCTGGGTTCTTTCTTCCTCTCACAATGCACGAGATGAGAACTTAGTCATGGCTTAACGTGCTTTTGTTAGGAACCGGGCTGACACGGCTTGTTCTTTGGTTTAACAGGGTTCTGGAAAACCTAGTATTCCTTAGTTTCTGCAGAGGATTGAATGACAGGTTGTTGTCTTGCCTCGTCAGTTGAAGCCCAGCAGGCAGTCAGAGTGATTTCTGCTCTTTCAAGCAAGCAGACAGAATGATGCACTGTAATCCTTTGCAGGGATTTGTTCCCACTACACTCTTAGTCTCTCTGTGGTACCCTCTGAACCTCTGTCTCTGCCTCCCAGATTCATACATTTCTCTTCCACTCTTCCTGCTTTTATTTTTTTATTTCTGCCTCTCCCCTCGCATTTCTTCGTTCTCTGTCGCCCTACATCTCTCTCATTTCAAGTTTTTCTAAAGCTCTTAGGCGCTAAGTCTCCTGACATATCTGTGTGCATGACTAACTGAGCTGAAGCCCTTTGATACTTTCCCAGTGATGATCCTTGAGCTCGTCAGCTGACAGGGTCTGAGGAGGAGTGCACGGACCATCCATCCCCTCCCGAGCTCGTAGACCGCAACAAGGTTAATCTCTAACCTGCTCGGGAAATGGGTCATTGCCTTGGCTACTGACGGGCGCTGGATGGGGCCTGCTTACCTTGCAGCTTACACGGGCAAATCTTTAATATGGCCGGATTTGGGATGCGGGAGAGGGGTTTTAATACTATAATCTCCGGGATGATAGTTTCCCATTATTCAGCAGTCGCGGTCTAGCAAAGGGATGAGGGAGGGATGTTTGTTGAGAGGAGGGAGGGATGTTTGTTTCTGCTGTTTGTTGATTATCATAACTCCCCCTCTCATACTCTGCGTCTATTTTTAGTGCCTTAATAAGGGGAATGTAGACTGATCGGTGTTGTTTGTCGTGGGTTTAATTTACAAATTGAGAGAGTAAGAGGAAAAGCCGCATGTGTTTTTGTCCATGTGCGTGAGTAAGCAGCATGCACATGTCTGTGTGTGTGTGTGTGTGTGTGTGTGTGTGTGTGTGTCTGTGTGGTTTCTGTTCCTGTCTGTTGAAACACCAGTTGATGGAGGGACGCCATGCTGATGTCACTTCCTTTAAATGTCTTGTGGTTTCCCCCCTCCAACTCTAAACTGACACTCGGTCTGACTGTTGGAACTGCTTCAAAACATTCTGTGGGTTCATTTTCATAGTTCCTTTTGACTGGCTTTAAAAAATCTCCTCCACTTTTGCTAATGCTGATCGTTTCCCCTCAGATCAGCTGCAGTTCTTAGCTCCTAGGAATATGAGGATCAATTTAAAGAGGATCCGTGCGCCGCTGCGTTGTGGCTTAGTTTCAACAAAAAGCACCCAGCGTCAGTAGGTGCACCCTGTAGGTTCCTATATCCGGAGTGCGCCATTTTGTTCACTTCCTTCTTATGGTGCAGATTTCAGGTTTCAGCCGGGTAAGTCTCCAGTTACCGTATGTGCACAGCTATCCTTTAGTGAGACTTTGAGAATGAGATAATTGGCAAACTTGATTGTCTTAAATATGCTGTTTCAGGTCAAGTGTGGCTTTAATTTGTGAGAGCATTGTTTGTAATGAGTTTGTTACATGTCTGTTTTCCGTCCCTGCCCATTTTTTACAAATGCACATTGAGAACAGTGATGTTGGCAGATGCATTTAGTTTTTTTTTAATGGATGAATGTTGCTCAACTGGGGATTTATTTAACAGTTATTGGCTTTAAGTGTGTGTAATTTAATCAAAAAAAGCTTATTTGATTTGTTTATTGTTGCATGTGTCTGCACTTAATTTTATCAACTGCAGATCACACTGCTTCCTACGGATCAATACAAACTCCATTCTCATCGATAGTTGCAAAGTTGTCACCTTTTATGATCACCGAGGAGTGAGATGATAGAAAGTCTGGCTGTTGATTTGGCAAGGAGAGGTTTTCTCATGACTCCACAGAGCAGCAGGCGCTGATCAGAGGCATGCATAGATTTGCATTCATTTGTTTTTGTTAGCCTCCACACTAAACAAGAAAAAGAGGCCGCGCTGCAATGATTGTTTGAACCTTTGAGGCAGAGAGCCAGAGAATTAAACATATGGAGGATAAAGGCTGCCACTGTAAAGACTCTGTCGAGGGTCACGCCTTCCCTACAGAAAGGAGGAGTCTAAAGTTTCATGGGGCTGTCATTTAAAAAATAATCATGATACAGCCGTTCCATCTGGCTTTCCGTGTGTTCTTTTCTTCTCGTGTTGCATGCTAACCTTAAATACACATGTGGTACAGTTTGCTCGGCGAAGACAAACATCCCTCAGGGTGGATTGATGTGCAAAAACACGTCTGAAGGCAAATGGAATTTGCTCCGTTTTAAAAGTTGAGTAGTGACTCACCTCGTTGCTGCAGTTATCTCGACCTCTTCTGTACGTACATGTTATCTGTAACTGTCTCTGCCATTAGCTGGATAAGCTCTTTCTCTCTGTTTTGTCATGCAAATGCTTCACGTGTGCACGATTTAAAAGCTTAAACATTATTTTTGGACAGTGCTGAGGCAGATTTTCTCTCCTAACACTGTGCGCCGTATATGTTGAAAGACTTTGAGAAGTTAATTTATATAGGAAAGTCGTTCAGCATGATATTGTGGTTTAAGTTTATTTCCAAGCTTTTTCCTACAGCAGCTGCAGCCCGCAGACTATAATCAGATTGGAGGTCTGCCTAGTTTGCTGCAGCTCTTCAGAGAAACACCTGCTCCATGCAGGTTCCTCTTTTACAACCACAGCCAGCCGGGCACCACAAAGGGGACGTGTTATCTCATCAGTTGTGTTTTTTTTTTACCCCTTAGAGCTCTTTCTAATGATGAAAAGTGTTTCTATTCGTTCCTTTTAAGTGCCAGCGGGAATTTATTTCATCGTGGGCATTGATGATTTGAACAATATGTACTGATTCCAAGACCCAAATGAAAATTTCAGCCCATTTGCACTGTACATAAAAGTGATTAAAGTGTTGCCTTTGATCTGTTGTATCTCTGCAGGCTGCAGAAAGTTTCTGTCTAAAAATAAGTTCCTAGAGAAAAAAAGCCTGGCTGTCTGATACAGGCCAGTTTGTTCCAGTTTCTATTTGTGCATGTGCTCCAATCTTTTGTTCCTTGTCAGGTATGAGCTATTAGAAAATAGTCATGATTCGACATGTTTGGTCCCACCTCCCTTCCCACTTCCCACTTTTTCCCTCAGTACTTCTTTGCACTGTGAGGACTGTATAAACCTATCAGTCACCCTATAGCTTCACACATGTGCTTCCCCATTCTGAGGCAGTGGCTTGACATGATTTACATCCATACTTTCCTGACAGATAATTCATATTTACTCATTAGAATATTTGGTGATATGTGTCCTAACTCTTCCCTTCTTCCCCTACCTCCTCCTTTTCTCATGCAGCCTCACTCATATGACGCAGTGGAGCCGTTGGACCTGGAGGAATTCCTCATGTCACAGTTAAGAAGTGGAGATTCAGCCCTGATGCAGGAACTTGGAGACTTCCCCGACGATGACCTGAACGTGGAGCTGGTGGAGAAGGAGTGTCGCACTGTTAGACACTCTGTCCCTGAAGATGGGTGGGTCACAGGATACCTGACATCAGCCACAAAAGAATACACATGCTCTGATATAAAAAAAACCAAAATCTAAAAGAAATTGGAAAGCTTTTAGACCTGTTTGGTAAATAAAAGTAGTCCAGAGAGGACAAAATATTGCACAGATTGCACTCAAAACTGAGACTCTCCAAGATGTTTCCTATTTCCTACTGTAAATCCATCCTGTTATCAATGTGGACAGGCGCCAGATTCATGAGCATTCGTGTTTTGGAGCTGCCTAAGCATTATTGTACTAAAATATTCTAAACGCTGTCTGAGGTTTTACAGAAGCAACTCAAACCAGACCCAGTTCTGGAAGTTTCACTGTAGTTTTGATAGCAGCTGTCAAATAACCAATTTCATTTTGCGTTTTGTGACATTTTTAGCACAAACAATGATTTAGTTAAATTGGAAACAGGGTAAATATCCAGCTCACTTCCCCCTTACAGAAAGATGTGATGATTTTCATATGTTCTACTTCATATGGATACTTTTTATTATTTTTTAATAAGAAAAGCCCATGACTGGTAATTGATAACACGGATAGCTACAGTGATATCTGTGATATCCATGTGTTTTTTTGTGAATTTGTGTCTCTGCTCTCCATTGCACTAATAGATGTATAAACTATATGTACAAAAGCAGTTAAAAACACCAATAAACAGAAAGAAAATGTCCAGAATAGATCTAAAATAGTAGTGAATGATTACCGAAGATGTTTGAACCCCATTTTCATCACCCTGCTGCTAGTTCAAACAACAGTCTTCATGCATTCAACTACTAAATCCTCATTCTAGGAATTTTTTTGCAGACTGGTTTTGCTTACAGCCAAAGTTTCACATCTAAACATCTCACTGGTGGTCCCCAGGTTCCCAAGTCCATGTAGAAAAGTTAGTCTTTATACTCAATATCTCGCAACTTTTTAAATCTGAGTTTGTGACAAAAAGATAAACAAAATAAGCGACGCCTTATAGGAGTAAAGAAATGGTAATGACTATTATGACAAGTACGACAATAAGATCAGAAGCATAAATAAAAGACAGCTGAATAAAGTACTAAATTATTATCATTAAAATGATTTCTAATATATTATGAGAATCACTGCAGTTGCAGGATAAGTAGAATGGTACAAAGTATTTTTTTTAACCGCCTTCAGCGTTGTCAGTGCAAAATTATTCTGTTGATTTGTGTTATCTTAGATTATTCCAAGCATTAACTCGTCCACACCTTGACCATGACGTGCAGATTAAGATAAAAGAGGAATGTAGTCTGTGAATGTTTGCACGTCTGCACGAGAATGTGTGCACAGGACTTCTTATCCTCCTCGTCCCTCTCTTTGTAGACTGGAGTTGGATCCACATGTGAGAGACTGCGTGAAGAGTTACATCCAGCCGTGGCTTGTTGTCTCTAGAAGGTAAATCGTCTCCCTGCAGAAACATAACTGTTGTAGTCAAAGTGTTTAGGACTCAACGCTGTTTGCTTTCACACACAGTAGATACCTTGACAGATCTAGTTTTGGAGTGCAGAAATGGATAACAAGCTGTATTTCTTTTTAATCTCAGACCCTCCAAAATCACAGAAATAACTCTGACTGTTATTTTAGCTTTCACATATGTGCAACAGGTGCCAACTGTCTGCGAAACAGGAAACAAGTCGGAGCGAGCCTGATAAACATGAAACGCTGGGATTTCCAGTCTGATACATTGTAGTGCTCACTCTATCTCTCTCGACACACATACACTGTGACTATGTTGCCCAAGGCTTCTGTTTTTGTTGTTATCTAATTTGATTAGTAGTGCAGAGGTGTATCAGTAGTAGACATGCATGTTGTTTTTAACGTATGTGTCCTTGTCTGGGTCCGTGGTGTGTGTGTGTGTGTGTGTGTGTGAAGGTGCCAGGGGGATGGCTGGAGTGCGTATTCGGAGCGAGCAGGCCTGCACAAACTCCTTCGGAAACAGACCTTTGAGTCCGACTGCCAGCCAGAAAACCCAGAGAAAACAGTAAGAGCTGCAAACACACACAGTCAACTTCTGTTGGATCAACCAACAAATCTTCAGTGTAAGAAAACCTTTCTAACATCCTTATTAAAACCCGAGACATTCATTTATTTTCATGCTAACAAGTTTTATTTACCCTGTGTCTTTATAGATAGTCTGTTACTCAATAAAGGAAAAGCGTTAGCCTTCTTCACGGCCAGTCTTGCTACACTGGAACAATGCTTCACTTCTTTTCTTCTTCAGCTGTAGTTATTGTGTCAGTCTGCTCTTGTGTAACAGTGCCGTTTTATCAGATCTAATTCAACATGTGTTTGTTGTTGTTGAAGCAATGTGGGATTTTGATGAGGATCCATTAAAGTGAGACCAAAAAAAAGAAAATGTTACAGTTATCGAAAAAAAAATATTACAATGCAGTTAATATACATCATTAGTTTTTTGAAGAAATAAAGGTTAAAAAAAATATGAATACCTCCCTGTTCCGTCCCTACACTCAACAAGAATGGTCATCTCCTCTTTAAACATATTATGCACATTTACATGCGCTAAAGTTAAAAAAACACATTGGTTTCCTCATACTGTCCAGTGCTGCAGCTCTGTATTCCCCTTCTGTCTGAAAGGCTCTGTTTTAGCTCCTGTCTCTTTAAGGCCCCCCCCTCTTGAATATCCAGTCTGCTCTGATTGGTCAGCTCACACATGCCTGACTCTGCACAGCTAACAACAACAGAGCAGCTGTTATAAATCAATTCTTACGTGCTGAACTAGATGATGTGACTCTTTGACACAGTGTGATGTCACAAAGTCAGAGAATTGAAGGCGGGACTACTGACGAGGCGTTTCAGGAGCGGTGTTTTCAGTGGGAGAGAGGAGCTTCTGTTGGTGTGGACATTTTTAACTTTCAAGTTCTTTTACATGCACAATAACCTATATAAAACACTGAAGGAAAGGAAAAAAGGAAAAAGCACAATCGGTCTCCTTTAATGTTTTCAAGAATGAAAAATAAGTGCATTTCCCAAAATGACAAACGCTGTTTCCTAAGTACAACAACAAGAAAAAAGCTTCTTTCCAACTTTGTCCTTGAATGCCAATATGTTCCACTTAGTTGAAGCGTCTTTTGTGAGAGGAAGACCATTAAGTGAGAGCGGTGTGGCGCTCCATACTGATCGAGGCTGGAAGGAGACGACAGCGCTGAATGTGGAGTGTGAGGGAGGAGTGGGAGACTGGAGTGAACACAACAGGGTTTTGTTATTCCTATCACTCTGTCCACTGTGGCGGTGGCTCTTTCAAGTTTGCTCAGTGTGGCTTGCACAGAACTAAACCTGAGTATTATACAGTAACTCTCATCACCTCTATGTGTTGAGCCAGACAGTCAGAGATGTTGTGATTAAATTGTATTTCATCTTTTTCTATTCTGCTGTTTAAATCAATAGCTTACGTTTGCTTGCTTCAGTCCTCTACTCTCATTATGAATCCTGCCACAGCACTCTACTAACATTATTTCGAGCCAAGTTCCCATCCTCTCTCACTTCCCTCTCTTGCTCTTTTCTGTCAGAGTGGCCAAATCCCTAGCTCCCAGCATCAGGCAGTCCCGGCCAATCCAAGTCCCAGTCAGCGCCACTCCCAGTCACCCAGCCAGGCTCCCCAGCCCCCTCCTGTCACTCCATCCTTGCCAATTCTGGTTAATCACCCAAACCAAAAGGCCCTTATTACCGCTGTGGGCTTCCCATGATCAACATGCCAGAAAGAGGGTGACAGAGAGTGGAAGAACAGCACTATTGTCCCTCAGCGCTTAATGGGGTCTCTTCTGTGGTCCAATCTGGTTTAGCAATAGCCCTGGGATCATGGCGTGATGCTCCCCCAGAGCCCCAACAGGGTGAAGCCTCACCAGGGTGGAAGCTCGGTCAGTCCTTGCCTGTGGTTGGAGAGCCGGGATGTGAGATTGATGGATGGAAAATGAAAGAGACAAGAAGAGAGGGGTGGCAGTCGGGATTGTTCAAAGCAGCATGCAGCATGGGAGCAGGGAGGTTATGCCCTGCCCTGTAGCTCAGTCTGAGTAATTCCATATGGTGCCAGTGCCAGCCTGAGAGACCTCTAACTGATGGGCAGAGTATGCTCCGGTTAGGTCATTTGAATACAGTCCAAGCTCCTGATATATTAAATGACACCTGAGATCATGTGCTTTTGTGTGACTTTAAGCCACTAGTGAGAGGAAGTTTTGAAGATGCTGAAAAAGTATGAAGTGCCTTTGCTTCCCCAAAGGAAGGCACAGGCAGAAGGCTTTAACGGCCTCAAAATAAAAACACATCAATATAGAAAACAAGAAAAAATAAAAGACGTTGGCCATCTGAACACAGCCTAGTACAAATATTAATCGCCTTAAAATAGAATATGAATAATACTAGACTGGCACTCCTAACAGCTTTAGATGAAGAAACACGTTGAACGGCGCATTTAACGATTCACACACAAACAGTCTCACCCGAGTTGCTCGCTCTCTGAACCATGGCTTTATATTAGACTAGTTCAGCTTCTTTGATGTGTTCATCACTGAGGCAGTGGTTCTGTCTAATGAGGAGGAGACGCTCAAACCTGTTCCTCCTCAGAGTCAGCAGACTGCTCAGGCTGAAAAGACTCTCCACAGGCGCCCTCGATGGCGGATAATTGAAGAACTTATAAAACCAGCAGCGATGTAATATTTTGATTAGCACCTGTGATGTGCTCACAGAACTGTGTAATCACCAACACTGATTAGTACAAGCGGAGGATGGTAGACGGAGGATGGTAGTATCCATACATGGGTTTTTGCTGAATGTAAGAATTTTAAGCAAAACAGCAGAAAACAAGGTGGAGCTAACAGAAGCCACAGGGCAACATAAATATTTAAATGATGTACAGCAGTAGACATATTTCGTGCACGTCTGATGCTTAATAATTCTCCTCTCAGATATTACTCCAGGGTGTCTGGGAGGATACATTTGATTTGCATATTACACTGTTATTGTAAGTGAGTTCATTTTAAGGTGATAAGCTCAAATGCAGCATGTTGCGAGCTTGTTTTCCAGAGCTATCGTGTCTCTGGGTCAACAAGTCACATCTGCAGTCTTCAGTTTTGTCCGGCCTGCTGGGAGATCTCTGATTACAGAACTTCGTCAGCTAATGTGCAATGTACTGATATCACTAGTGATGAGTAACTCATACAACCCAAAATTCAATCTTTATTTCCTGCATTCTGGGGACTTTTTGTGTACTGCACACTCTTAAAATAAAAAAGGGATAACTAGAACCATTTAGGGTTCTTCTGCATGTCCCCATAGGAGAACCTTTTTGATTCTTAGTAGAACCTTTTATACAGGTTCCATGTAACCCTTTAGAGGGTTCTACCTCGAACCATGCACAGGGTTTTACCTAGAACCAACTGAAAGCTTCCACCCAGAAACCTCCTACCGAGGTTCTACAGAGAACCTTTCTTTGCTGTTATGGACTACACTGACAACCAATCCAGGTGTTCTATGGAGAACTTCTTTAAATTCGAAGGGTTTCATGAAGAACCCAGTGTTTAAATTGATAAATCATTTACGCCAAAGTCACACATTTATTTAAAAGTCTTGTATAAGATATAATATAATTTTTTTGTAAAAAAAAAAAGGTTCTTCAGAAGCAATTGATTAGCCGTTCTGTAAAAACCCTTTTGGAACCCTTATTGCTAAGAGTGTACTATGAAAATACAGTAAGAAAACTGCATGTTTATAACAAAGAAAGAAGCAATTGCAGTTCCACAAAGTTTCACATCACTTTCGGTGGCATACAGGGAACATACACATGAGCCTGTGTGGTGTGCTCTCTACATGGAGTGAGCCTCGATCAGAAGACAGAGGCTGTCATTGTCTCCAGGCCAAAACAGAAGCTGTCTAGACTGCCTCAATGGCCGTTAGCTGTGTGTTGTGTCTGCTGACAACAAAACCATGTAGTGTACAGGATGTTGATGGATCATAAAAAGCTGTGGAAGGAAAGAGTTGATATTTTGTTGTTTGAAGTGCACTATAGTGAAGTTTAGGCAGATTGTGAAATGTATTCAAACAGTGGGAGAAGAAGAAGACGAAGCCATGGGGAACACTTCTTTCCATTCACTGAAACCCCATTCAAATAATATTGTTTGAGTGGAGGAAGAACAGGCTTTGACCAAATATCCATTAATAAAGTATTCATTACGCTACACCCATTCCCTTTTGATCTCTGCCTTAATAACCTCCCCCTGGATATTCTTCCTTAATACCCCCATATTATTCTCATCCCTTGTTTTTCTCTTCCCTCCCCCACCCCAACCCTGTCATCACCCTCACCCCTCTCCCTCTGTTTTTTTCCCCCAGGTCAAGTCTCCAACTCTGGCTGATCTGAGTGATGACTCTGGCCGCACGCTGACGTCCTCTGACTTTGACTTGCGGTGTTTGACCCCGGACCAGAGAGTGGATGGGCTGCTGGCCTGGAGCAGCCATGAGGAGCTGGACCGCTTCAACCAGGAGTCGCGGCAGGGGAACAGACACCCCGAGCTGTTTGCTTTGTACCCACCAGCCGACGAGGTAAGGTGTAGAGAAAGGTGGCGCTCACATGAAGCAATGTACAAGTGCATACATGCATATAGGAACCATGTGGGTGAGAGTTCTTCAATATGCCATGCCTTTCCTATCTTGCCTCCAAGGTGGGATCTGAGGTTGCCTCCAGTTTCTTTATATAAAATCAATGAATCAATATTTGTGAGACATGCAGGAAATGTCAATAACCATAGACATAAAAACAGTACAACCATCTTTTAAAAGAAGTATATTTTTCCATTCTGTAGATCGGTAATCATTAGTCTGGGTCACCAGATGTACATTAGACTGTCGATATGAGCCTGCCGATGACCGATGATTTCAGGTGGCATTCTCCTCCCCTTCCAGTATATCTGAGTTACTGTTTTCAAAAGCCCTGTCTGTCGGGGAAACGACATGAACCTCCAAGCTAGCAACCTGCACGCTGAGGAAGTTGGGAAGTTGCTCTTCCGACTTTGGGCTGTTCATGTGCGTGATGTCAGAATGTGGGAGCAACATGGACGCCATGGATGCATTTTATTGCTCAGTATTTAAATGCGTTGACAGCTGTTTCCAGTACTTGAGTGACAATGACGAATAAAGGAACTGATAAAATGATTATTTTAAACATGACTTTGGTAAAACGTTTTTTCCATCAACCCAAAGTTTCCTTTCGTCCGTCATGGTTCAGCGTCATATGACGTCAACTCCGCAACTCGTGTACCAACATTTTCTCAGACTTTCCGAGTTGTTGTTCTGACTTGAGAGAGCATTCACGTGATTCGCCAGACGGAAAAAACATTTCTCTGATAATTCCTACGGCACATGAGCGCACAGTTAACCCAGTCGCTAATGTTATCACCTTAAACAAGCTGGCACTTCTATTGTGGGGAGTTATCCTTTTTTAAATGCCAGGGCTTGCCTCCCTGAATGCGGGATAGGTTCCCTTAGGTCACTGTTTTGCAAGGGCACCATTGCTGCATCCTGGGTTGAAATCCTGCTGGGGCAGGGCCTTTCTGTGCAGGGTTTGCATGTTCTTCCTGTGCTTGCATGGGTTTCCTCTGGGTACTCGGGTTTCCACCGTTCTCCAGTCAGCTGCCTTGACCAAGGCACTGGTTAAGATCTGGAGTTGATCCCTGGGCACTGTGCACTGCCCACTGCTCCCTTGGGATGGGTTAAATGCAGAGTATGAGTTTCACCATGTTGTGCATTATACGATATGTAAATATAGAAAAACTCCTCCACTTCTTTTTGCATAGTTTGAAAACTTTCTCTGCTATTGTGTTGCAGGAAGATGCAGTGGAGATCCGGCCCATCCCTGACTGCCCCAAAGAACACACTGGAGACCGCATCCTGATCCGATGCCAGGCCATCAAGTATGTCATACATTTTCATAATACTGTAGGAGGGAGGGGGAGTTTAAACAGCTGGCTCGCGTTTCTCTTAAAAGTTGGACAAGGGAAGTAACAGTTGGTTGTATTAAAGGAAAGTTATTCTACCACCCCCTTGTTTATAAAAATGACCTTTTGTTTAGCGTTTAACATACAGAACATTCTTGCATGTCACATCCAAACACGACTGCGTAGTCGTTTCAAAAAGGCTTAGCAGTAGATGTGACGGACGGCGCAGTGTGGGAGAGCGAGTGGAGGATTCCTGTGCAGAGGTTGTTGTTGTTCTGCAGAAAATCGCCGTCCCTCCCTCTCTCGGTGGGATTTGTCTCTGTGTCTCTTTCTTTCTATCATTCACTCACACATACACACACATATACACACTCACAGAGTTTCTCTGCCTTTCGCTCTTGATCTCGCTCATTCCTCTTCCAACCCATAAAACTGCCAAATGTTTTAGTTCAACTCATTTTTCAGCTTGCAGTGGTTTGGCAACTTCAGCCCCTGATCCTTTAACCCTCAGTTCAAACATGTCATCACTTACTGGAGTACAACGTGTTGCTTCCCAATACAACAAAAATCTAGAGGAATAGAAAAGAATCAGCAAAAGGAAAAAAAAAACAAAGTATTAATGTTGACTATGTTGACTATGTAGTATTCGTCTCTCCTGCTGTTATTGATTCACACGTTTCTTTTCTCTCCTGTCTTCATAGGTTTGAGATCGAAATTGAGCCCTTATTTGCCACCATGGCCTTGTATGACCTGAAAGAGAAGAAAAAGGTAAGTAAACGTTGCTTCACAGTAGTATTCACAGTTCCTGATCTTGTCTTTAAAGCATGTTGTAACATTATACCCTGGAGACTTGTGTGACATGAACAAAATAACAACCTACAATATAATAGCTCTACTGTAAATACCAGTTTGGTGAAGCTCATTATGTGTGTTTGTTGTGGAGACTGGTGTTGGGTCTACTTGTGACCTCAGCTGTATTTAAAACTATAACTCCAACATTCAATTTTGTATGTGAATGTACCTCCGATATACTAGGTCAAAAGCTTTTCTGATTGGTCTGTAAATATCAATAAGAGATGCATTATATGTGTGATTCATAGGCAGTATTGGGTGGTGAAGCGTTCTAGTTATATATTACTTTAAGTTACTTTAAGCAGTCGTTTGCGGAAATATTACTACATTTACTTTAAGTCCAATAATGCATTACCACCCCAAATTATGACCCACCAGGTCGCTGCCAACTCATTTGCGCTCGTTGGGAGCCGCATAACGATGTAAATGTTTGAACTTTTGTCAATGTGGACATGCTACATGGTTGGATTGGTTAGATTCAGTCGTTTAGATGATTTAATGGAAACCATAAGAACTGACAGATAATTCATAAAATTTTCCCGGCATTGTATGCAAAAGATGTGGAAAAAAGTGGTGACTCCCCACCTTTGAAGCGGTCTTAAAGTCCTAATTTTTGTCAATTCCTCAATTGAATTTCTACTCAACATGATTTTTCTGTTTAGTTTTCAAGTAGTAGTCCTTGAATCCTGCTTGTTCCTGTTGTTTGTCCAGTGCCTTGTATGGTAGCATGGCTGCCTTTGGTGTCTGAGCGTGTGCTGATGGATGCGTGAGAGGCATATTGGGCGGCTGTGGCTCAGGAGTGAGAGCAGCTCGTCCATTAAATGGAGGGACAGCTCCCTGTCAAAGTGTCCTTGGGCAAATTATTAACCCCAAATTGCTCCTGATGATCGGTAGACGAGGTTAGCGCTTAAAAAAAAAAAAGAAAGAAAGAAAAAGAAGCATTTGAAGCGTCAGTCACTGTGGGTGAGGGCTTATTTGTGGTAATGCAGTAGGAAGCATCTCAAATCATGATGACATGGGTCAAAACTTCATTAACAGAGAGGAACACTAACACCAGCGGGGAGTCAAGTAGTGATTTTGATAACAATCGTCAAAAATCTAACATGAGGTATCTATCAGCTTCAAAAATGTCATCAATATGGCGTACTGCACATCTAATTTATCGCAGAGTTTTGGTGATACTATTTCCACCCTTGTTTTATGGTAACTGATGTGTGTCATGCGTCTCCTGTTCATGTGGGGAGGTCTCATAGTTTCTTTTGGCAGTCAGCGCAGCAGTGAGGGATCAGTGTAATCTACGAGGTCTTATGTCCCATCATCCTCACATATTTATGCCCCCGGGGGTCGTCATGTTTTGGGTTCTATAAGTACTAATACTGTGCCGCATTTTCCCAGTCAACCACTGTTGAGCCATGGCTGTTTGCGTGTTTTTTCTGTGGATTTACACAGCTGGATAGTTTTTTGGGGTGAAGGGGCTGGAAGGATTAAGTTTGTACTTAAGTGCTCATGGATCTCTCCGATGAGACGGGGCTTTAGCCGCTGGCCTTGCCCTCTTCTCAGCGCTGCCCAGCTGCTTTCTTTTTTGAATACTTTATCTTTATTGATTTTCCGTCACAGAGAAATCACATACACATCCCATTGGTTTTGCTGTAGTCTCCACCAAGCCAAAGTATTCCTGTGGTTTATTCAGTGGTTCATTCTCTTATCTTGTCGTCCGCACGTAAACATTGTCCGAGTCTCCCATTTCTCTCAACATCGTTCCTCTTGAGCGGGTCTGCCGTGCACCATCTCTTCCTGATGACCTTTTGTCAGACTTTCAGCAGATATATGTCTTCTCTGAACACAATATTTACTGTAATGTTGCCAAAGGACACCACTTTGCATGACCTTTCGAAATGAAGATTTCCTAAAAACTTTAGTATTTCAGTACAAAGCCAAAGCCTACTGTCAATGAGTGGACAGTAAGTCAAGGATACTTTCACTTCTGCTTCCTACTGATGTCAATCCACAAGAGCAGAGCAGAAGTGTCACGTTGTCACTGTGTATTTTGCTTAAGCTGACTAATTTTATTACGTGTTGAACCACAGTGTGTCCTTGTGAAGGGTAATGCAACTTCTGGTCTATTAGATTGAGCGGAGACAAATCCAGACTGTTAAAGAGCTATGAAATGTGCTTCTGTCTGAGTGAAGGACAAACCGTCAGTTAGATTTAATTGTAGTGGAACTGTGAAGCTTTAGTGGTGACCCATTTAACTCTGAACCCCTCACCACATATACTTTCCTTTTTACTTTCTCCAACTCTCCTGTGTACATGTGTTTCTTTTTCTCTGTCTCCTCCAGAGCGTTATATTTTATTTTCTGCCACATTCCTGCTGCCGGTTTGCCTCGTGCTCTTTCTGTTTTCCTGCATCGCTGTTGCCCCTCATGAGAATTTCGTTGCTGCGTCTGTGTTTGCTTTTTTTTTGGTCACGACAGTTTTGTTGTTTCACATCTGTGAAATCTGCACCAGATGTTCATATAATTCCATTTAATACTCTAGTTATTAATCATGCCTCTCTGGCTCATCAGCCAAGGTGCAGACACACGATATGACCCAACAAGTGGTCTACTCATGATATTAGATACACGAATATGAACAGAAAAAGGTTGTGTACGACGAGATAGGAATTATGTTTCTCTACAAGTTTACTACAGGCATTTGCTTATCTTCCGTTTGTTGTTATAATACAAGACTAGGCAAGCCTGGTGTTGCTGGACTGTGGCTGCAGCCCATTGGGAGGACGCAAACAGTGATGAGAAGAAGTAAACCACAGTGGTGGTTTGCTGTTTTTGGGTTGACAAGACATTTCTTGCTCACTGACAAAGCAGCTTTAGTGAGCAGCATAAATGAAGCTTAGTGTTAGATCATGCGGCACAAGGAAGTCATACGCCCCAGCTGTAGCCTGCTGACAGCCGCCAATCGGATCATTGTTACCAATCAGTCACACTCCAACCACAGCTACTCTTACCACAAGGCGGTACTTTTAAATATGGCTCCCTTCTCATTCACATCCCTTTTACTCAAACGCTGCTCGCTGTCACCACCCCAGCCACCTTTTCTAGTTCAGAGTCCTGTCAGGGCCCAAGGTTAAAGAAGTTAAACTGCGTTTATTGTCTTGCTTGGAGCTCACTCTTGTGTACCCCAGGGGGTCTTCCACATTTTTGCTCCCTGCTTTGGCTTAGCATGCTACCGTGTCAATTCAGGGAGCATCTTGAGAGTGGAGCCATCAGCGCCAAGCTTACCTGTTTGTTGCAATAAATGTTTAATCCTCTGCTGAGAGTGTTCCTGACTGAAGTGCAGATTCATGGAGCTGTATCGGAAAATGTTTGTGGGAAACTTGCCGATGTCTGTCCAAAGGGTCACCAGATTTGTCGCATTTGAATAACGTTGTTAAAGAGGTTTTAAGGGCCTGCTGTGTAGGATTTAGTGGCACTGCAGTGAGGACATTGCAGATTGCAACCAACTGAATCCCCCTCGCCTCACCCTCCCCTTCGGTGGCCACTAAAAACACAAAATGTGAAAGGCCCTCAATACAGCCCGTGTTTGGTGTCCATTCTGGGCTACTGTAGAAACATAGTGGTTTCTATGGCAGAGGACCTGCTTCCTCTGTAGATATAAAAAGCTTGTTCTAAGGTAACGAAAAAACATAATTCTTAGTTTCAGATGATTATTCACGAATGAAATAATAATTATGAATATGATATTCCATCTCTGCCAATAGATATCCCTTAAACCTACGCACTGGACCTTTTAAAACTTGTCAGATCTTGCAGCACAGTCGCTACAGTAAGTTGACAGCAGCGGGTGGTCGCATGTGTGCGTCATTAGAAAATGTAAAGCATCTGCTCTTAAACAGTGTCTCAGTCAGTCAGATACATAGCTGCTATGATCTGACAAACACGGGCTACAAAAGGGCTACAGCATTCCTCGTGTCCCATTGAATCCAAATTTATTAGTTTGTAGGTTGACTCTCACGAGTGAATGTTATGTTAACTCAGTGAACTTTTGCACTTTGACGTGTTTTGAGTGTTTAGTGAAATTTTGACGCATCATATCCTATTGAAGTCAGCTGGCTCGGATTATTGAGAGGAGGTTTCTGTGATTCCAAGAATCATTTGTCAGCATGAGGTGGACTCCTCCGCTGCAGCCTTAAAAAGAAACTCCACTCTGTGTGTTTTGTGTTAGTGAAGTGAACAGGGTCGTTTCCGTTGCGTAACCTATGCGGGAGTTTGGCTTTCTGGCTCACCCTAACAATTAACAAAATGACAATCCAAAACAAACCGAAAGTGTTCAGCCTAGAATACTTTTCAGAGTGTGTAACCTGATCACAGCTGCTGTCTTGAGGATTCCGGTTAAAATCAGCCAGGTTTGGCTGCTGAGAAGTCGGCTTTGGTGTGGTCACTGTAATGGCGGTCCTGTGGGATGAGCAGAATGCAGGAGAGAGGTTATTGGCTTTTCAGTGAATAGGATCACATGACACACAGCAGGCCAAGCCAGACCAGGACATATGGCTGTGTTCCTAGCCTGAGGTCATTGGGAAGGCGAGTAGAGAAACGGCGGACTGAACGGATGATATTGCAGGATCAATCTTTATGTAATGGAGCCTTTTCTAAACTTTCCTTCTGTCTTTCATTGGAAAATATTATACCTTAAAGTGATGTTTGCATTTTATCATGCCCTGAAATTGATTTCTGTAAAAGATTCTATCAACAAAAGAAACTCATGCATGTGCTTTTGGTAAAGAGATGTTTTTATTGCTCTCAGACGTTAAACTCACCTCTGTCTGTCTCCCTCCAGATATCAGAGAACTTCTACTGTGATCTGAACTCAGAACAATATAAAAGCTTCTTGAAACCTCACACTCCAAGTGTGGATCATTCCACCCTGGCCAGATCTGCCATCTTCCCCATCACCTACCCTTCCCCAGATATCTACCTGGTCATCAAGGTAATAATGAATTCAATAGCTCCTATGTATCATGGGTAACAGTAGCTTTATGTAACTTACTGCACTGCTCTCGTTGTATCTCTTGCTCAAGCAATGCCTTATACTGTTTTGCAAACAAGCTGCCTGGATGGATTATGCTGAGATGCTCTTCCTGCCTGTGTCTTAGATTGAAAAGGTTCTCCAGCAGGGAGAGATCGGTGACTGTGCTGACCCCTACGTCACACTGAGGGAATGTGACTCTTCAAAGGTAAGGCAGAGCAATGAACAGGATACTCACGTTTCTTTTACATTTTAGTATACTATGCTCTGAAGATGAAGCCATTTTTTAGCATGAATTTTTTAAAACGTATTTTTGCTTCCGTCTTTCAGAACAAGGACAAGCTCGAGAAGCTGCGAGGCCAGTCGGAGACGTTCTGCCACAGGCTGGGTCGTTATCGCATGCCTTTTGCCTGGGCGACCGTTAAAATAATGGATGTGATCTCGACCGCTGCAATAGACCGGGATGTCCCCGACTCTGATAGCTTAAAAGGAGGTGTGTGTGCTTGTCTGCGCTTTTTCAAAAGGACAGTACCCACTGATGACTTGCACGCATTGACCTTTTCATGGGATTTGTTTTTCCAGGTAAATCCAGCAGCATGGACCGGAGAGCACAGCTTCCCAGGAGGAATTCTGAGCGTTACAGTACCATTGATGATCAATTTTGCAACATTGCTGCCTTCAAACCTGCTACCATCACTATCAGCACCATCTTCAAACAGGTCGGACTGCCACCCAAACACAACAAGTCAGACTAGTCTGTGAAAAAGTAGGCTGTTTCCTTGAGATATAAGATAAGGTAACAGACAGAGATGCTTGAAGGTGCAGCCTGGCCTTGCCTCACTCTTTGGTCAAACATGCCATTCCATCAGCTCCAGTAATGTTTCTACCATAAAGCCATGACTTTGTATAAATGCTGCAAGAAACTTGAGTATCAAACACTGACTTCACTGTTAAAACCATCATTATTATTTATCTATGAAGCAACAGCAGCAACTTTATTCTAACCATATCTTCTGAAGCTTTATTTTGCTTCTTGTCACCTTCGCTTTTTTATATGAATGAAATTGGGGCAAAAAGAATCACTCACTTGTTGACTGTGCCTGTGTGTTTGTGTATCAGGAGGGAGATCGCTTGAGTGACGAGGACTTGCTCAAGTTCCTGTCAGAGATCAAGAAAACTTCCACTCCACAGAGGAGAATCAAGATAATACCAGGTCATCTCTCATCACATCTAATCGCTCATTATGGGATTTATCAACTGAGGGAATCGTTTCTCATTACAGGAATTGCGACTTACTTGCGGAGAGTTGAGAAGATGATAACAGTCTCATGTCTGTGTTAAATATGAAGCTGCAACCGAAAGAAGGTTGGCTTCGCTTAGCACAAAGAACACTTTCATCTTGAGCGTTAAAACGACTTATGGTTACACAGGGAGGTTTTGTGCAGGACAGTTTATTA
This sequence comes from Pagrus pagrus, assembly GCF_965226575.1. Lineage (NCBI taxonomy): Eukaryota > Metazoa > Chordata > Actinopteri > Spariformes > Sparidae > Pagrus > Pagrus pagrus. The sequence continues at coordinate 8,166,498 of NC_140192.1, forward strand.
GCTGGGTGTCGTAACTTCCTTGAGTTTTGTTGTCACCATGATGTTGCCAGGCAACAAGAAGGCACTCCAGGAAGTTACTGCACTTACTGCCAAGAAATAGCGCAGTACACGAGTTCCTGTAAAACCACAATGTTTCATTTTTACACTTTGGTTTTTGTATGAATGAAACAAATGAGATACAGTGTTTTATTTAGTGAGCTTTAGAAGTGCTAGTAGGCGGGTTTTGTAATCTTCGGACGGATGCGGGCTAGCTGTTTCCCCCAGTTTCTTGTTTTTAGGCTAAGCTAAGCTAACTGGCTGCTGGCTTTAGCTTTATACTTACAGACATGAGATTGGTATCGATCTCCACAACTCGTTCTTTTCAGTGTGTGTCTGCAAAGTATTTGAATGACGTCATGCAATCTCATGTTAGATTATAGTTGGTATACTCATATGCAGGTCACTAATTCGTGAATATCAATTATCTTGTGTCTTCCAGGTTCCATAAAACTGGACATGTCTCCAGTGCACGACAGTCCACTGGCATGTTTGTCCACTGAGCTCATCCCTCTGATACCTGTAGCTGAGAAGAACATTCGGCCCGTCAAAGAGGTGCTGGAGTTCCCATCCAGTGAGGTTTACGTCCCTCACAACATTTACAGGTGGGTTTGAAGACGTAATACATGTCTGAATGATCACACGCTCTTCGCATTTTTACATTTATGGTATTTCTTAATCCAACCCCTCTCAGAACAGTGGAAGGAAATAAATAAGCTTTCTTCAGTTTTCTAATCAACATGTTTAAATGTCTCTTGCACCTCAAAAAGATTAAATATACACAAGGTTTTGGAGAGCAAATGATTCATAGCTTGAGTTTTATCCAGGTTTGTTTGCTCTTACAGACAGTTTAGTTCTCTGAAAGGCCAGAGGCAACAACAACAGTCATGCTGTACTCATCACTCAAGAGCTTTGCACATTTTTAGTGCCTATTTTTAGGCCTTTTACATCCAGGCTACCTGTGAAAGTGCCTCGTAGTGTCACAACGAGGAGGGAGGCAGCCTGCGTGAACCGAGCTTTAAATCAACACTAGAAACATTAGTAACTTCATGTGTGAACAAGTCCCCTGCATGGTAATTGCATGCTGTCATTCACCGAGCATTTGTTCAGTGGAATCTGCGGCATTAAGTTGTATTCCAGGTTTCAAGGCAGATTACAGTGTTGTATTAAAACCACGGTAAATTGCTGGTTGTTTGGACTTTCTGTGACATTACTGTCACCTTACCGCTGCACGACAAAGAAGATGTTGTTCAGACAGTGCCATCTAGTGATGTACATTAGAGCTGCTTCATTTTTGTGTAATTGTTTTGATGTATTGAGTAAACAGGAAATCCCCCTGGCACTCTTTTATCCCTGTGTCTCTGTAGGAACCTGCTCTTTGTCTACCCCCAGAGGCTAAACTTTGTCAACCGGCTCACGTCAGCAAGAAACATCACCATCAAAATCCAGTTTATGAGCGGAGAGGACCCAGCTTCCTCTCTACCTGTGAGTGCTGCCGTGTAATCTGTGATCTCACAGCACTGTTACAACAGATACAAGGATTTGTCCTGATAATTCCACCAGATTTGTGAATGTGTGTGCATTACATGACTTATAATGTAGTATCAACCAATATATACACTGATGTTAAAGGATAGGTTACCCCTTTCACGTCAGTCTAAAAAGGTTTTGCCTGCTGTACTTTTTCCTCCTTTTTTTCCCGACAATTAAGAGGTCCCCTCCCATAGTAGGGCTGAAACAAAAAAAATGTTTTTTGTGGATTGATCTGCTGTTTATTTTCATAAAAAAGCTATTGATAATATAGTCTATAAAATCGTGAAAAATGTTGCAATGCGATAAAAACAGTAAATGTTTGACATTTTCTCTTGAAATATGACTGAAACAATTAAATTGATGATCAAAATAGTTGGCACTTATTTTTCTTATAATCGACTAATCGGTGCAGCTCTATCCCACAGTAATGCACTTTCACTGTAAGTGATCGGGGACACAATCTGAAGGGTATATCTTACAAAGTAACATCCTGTTTTAGTAGAAAATTCCTTTTGTGTTTCCCTGGGCAGCACTTCTCTGTGAGGCTGCAGTGGAAGGACAGCAAGAAAAGAGGAAGTTCTGTCCTAAAACGCCTGTGACTTTGGAAAATATCCACTTGATTTGACTTATTTGGACAACTGAAGCCTCAAATTAGCTTTAGATACACTTCTCAGTATTCTAAGGATATTTTAAGGACGAGTTAGAGAGAGGAACAAGTTCAACAAGAAAAACCTGTTTCAATGTTTTAAGACATACTTGAAAAATTGTGAACCTGTCTTTTAAAGGGGCATGATGTAGATGTTTTGAAAGCCAGTCATTTTAAGGACCTGTTACGGTAATAACAGAGTCACTGGTATAGATGAACAGCCCTGTCATCCCACGTCTACACAGATGCATCAGGCAAATTTCGGTCTCAAGTTAATGTACCTTTTTAATTTGTAATTTTTTCCCCTTGTCCATTTTCAGGTCATTTTTGGGAAATCAAGTGGCCCTGAGTTTTTACAGGAAGTCTACACCCCTGTTACCTACCACAACAAGCAAGTACACATTATGACACTTAATTGTTTGTAAGCATATTTTTGTCATATAAACAATTTGACTAACTGTGTCTCCCTGACTCTCTCTCTCTCACACACTCATCTCTCCTCCTCCATCTTTGTCCTCACCCATCCCTCTTTTCCCGTGTTTTTTCCTTTGTCACACCTTACTTCCCTAACTCTCTCAGGTCCCCAGACTTCTATGAGGAAGTGAAGATGGCTCTTCCAGCCCGTCTGACGGAGAGACATCACTTGCTGTTCACCTTCTACCACATCAGCTGCCAGCAGAAGCAGAACCAGAGCGGCAGCTGTGAGACTCTCATCGGATACTCTGTGAGTTTTAACTTTTGCTACCTGAGTGCGTTTCTAAATGTAACCCAGATTCCAGAAAAGTGGGGATGCTGTGCAAAACATAATTACATCCTTACAGAGCCACGTGCACGGCTGGAGAGTCACACACATTTTTTTGTTTTTTATCTAGTGGCTGCCCATAGTGAATAATGACCGACTGCAGACCGGTCAGTTCTGTCTGCCGATTGCCCTGGAGCGACTACCTGTCAACTATTCACTGCACACGCCTGAGGTACACACATCCCTTACTATATTATTACATCATTCTGCTTGTCCATGTCATGCTACAGTCGGTAAAGTAGTAGAGAGTTTCCTTTAAAGACCAGAAATGGAAGTCAAATGGTTAAATTCCCTGTGTCTTTGTTGTGCAGAAACTTCCTCCTCAGGTCCCTCCTGTCAAGTGGATGGAAGGTCACAAAGGACTATTTAACCTGGAGGTCCAGGCCGTGTCATCTGTACACACACAGGTGAGCAGTGTTTGCACACAACAACACTATGGCTGTCTTCTTTGCTTCACCGCTCTTTCTCTCTCTGTCTGTCATGCACACAAGTAGACTGAACATTACACACGCACACACACACACAGACTCACACACTGAGAACACAACAAGTGTCCACTCTGCTGCCACCCTGGAGCATTACATGCACCCTTTCTTGTTACATCTGTTCCTCTGTCTCTTCTGTTGTTCCTCTGTCGCTTTCTATCTCTCTGCTTCCTGTGCAAGTACCACACTGCAACACATTGTCTGTTTTCTGCACCAGGACAACCACCTGGAGCGTTTCTTCACCCTCTGCCACGCCCTGGAGGGTGGAGCTACATTCCCGTTAAGGGTCAGGGATGAGAAGATTCCAGAGAACAAGCTGGAGCACGAGCTGAAGCTCAGCATCATCTCCCTGTCCTCCTCCAGTTTAGAGCCTCTGGTCCTCTTCCTCCATCTGGTGTTGGATAAACTCTTTACACTCATCATGCAGCCGATGGTCATCGCCGGCCAGACCGGTGAGGAGTTAGCTTGACTCAAATAGTACTGCAGAGAAACAGCATCTCATAAATTTTATCAATCAATTGCTCATTTATCAAGCAAGTGTCAAATGTCTCCTTGCCCCAGGCTCTCAACTGTGATGCCTTGCTGCTTTCCTCTGTTTTGCAGAATATCTTTGAGTTTTAGACTGTTGGTCGGACCAAACAAGACATTTGAAAATGCCAACTTGGGCTCTGGGAATTTTGGGGGTTTTTTTCAGCTGGAAAATAATTGAAAAAAATAATCAACAGATTAATCAATAATGAAAATAGTACTTAGTTGAAGCTATTTTCACACAGCTGTGGTACAAATGTGCACTTGAAGGAAGTAGGTACAAGCATTGATTGTAGGGCTGCAACTAATGAATATTTTAGTGAGTATGACTCCCAGAAAAAACAAACAGTAAAAAAAACATGAATTGGGACATCTTAAAGGTTGCTTATTCTGGTCTGTGCTGATATTTTGTTTATTTTCCCAAAAATCTCGAGTAACTTCATCAAACAGCATTGATGTGCTTGAGAATATAAACAATGAAATAACAGATGACGGTCTGGCAGACTGTTGCAGCACCTGTAGGGGGTAATAGGATGCTGGCCGTCCTAGTGTTGAAGGATGCAATAGCTTCTTATTTGTCATGATAATATTATTTATATTTATATGTATGTTACTGATATTATAGGTTTAACTTTATTTTGTGCATGTCCATGTGTGTGTCCTACAGCCAATCTGGCCCAGATAGCCTTCGAATCAGTGGTGTCTATAGTCAACAGTCTTCACAACAGTCAGGAGCTGAACAGGGACCAGCAGGGTAGGAACTGCCTGTTGGCGACCTACCTTTACTGGGTGTTTCGTCTGCCAGATCCCCCTCAAGACGTGCAGAACACAGGTACAGACATACAGATTTATATGTATGAGTTTGCTTACTTTTTCTTCTGTTTGTCATTTTTCCTTTGATTATATTTCCTTTAATCTTTTTAAGAAATAAAGTTCGATCTTTAATGTGTGTCCACGGATTCAGGTTCAGGCAGTATACCGTCGGCAGAGAGCCGTTACAGCACAATGGGCCGGGCCACGGCAGCCACAGTCGGCTCCATGCTTCTCCAGTCCAGAATCCGCAGCAGCAGCAACCCCGACATCCCCGCTCCACAAATGTCTGCTGAAGACGCTGAAGTCAAAAGCATCCTCTCTGCAAAGGTACAGAGGGATTCCCCAAACTAAATGTCCCAAAATCTCCCCATGAGAACAGTCATGCCACCTTATCATGCCTTCAGTTGCAGAGAATAAAAAAAAAGATTGAGCGTAGTTTTGGGAGCTTTTTCTAGCTACATACACACACACACACACACACACACACACACACACACACACACACACACACACACACACACACACGGTGCAGTATGTAAATTTCCCAGCATGCTTACACATGCACACAAAACAGTCATTTGCTATCCATCCCTACAGTACATTAGGTATTGTAATAGGCCACTCGACGTCCCCTCTAATGAACGCATCCATCACGTTCAATGTGACGGAACCTGTTTGTTTCTGTCTCCAGGGCCACAACAACCCAGGCAGTCGCATGTCCACCTATGTGGAAGTAAGCAACCACCAGAGCCCCACAGGAAACACACGCCCCTCCAACAGAAAGGTAAAAAAGTTCTCCCTTTTGTTCAAGGCCCACCACCATGGTATGTGAGGTACAGTTTGGGACAGCTTGTTGAAGACATTTGCAAACTAATGAGAAATCTTGAAGCTGCTTTAATTCATCTACTTTAAAAAAAAAAACTGTGATCCCTCTGTTATTAAGATTTGGATTAATATCAGTTGTCTTCTCAAGATGGAAGTAGAAGTTTAAAGATGTGGATTCATGATGTCACTAACCAACTTTGTGGCCCTGTAGATGTTTTACATTAAATTGAGTATTTACAGCAGCAGCAGGTCAGCAGCAGTAATGCACAGCGAGGTTCCTTGATATGAGAAAACAAAAGAAGACATGGAGCTAAAGGATAAAATAAAATGAAGCATCAATCATTTACTGTGCTGTTACAATACTTATATTTTGTCTAATAAAGCAGAGTTAAAGCAGAGGTATAGAACTTGTATTAAACTTAAAAACAGATGTTTGTCCAGTCCCGATGGTTTTAACTGGCACCTGCATACCTGCCAACATTAGGCTGTAAAATAGAGGATTTTCTGAGGTATCAATAATTTACAGATTTACCCTCAAGCCCCCCTGCCCTGCCATGTAACCCTATGCCACAGAATAAATACACAAATACAAGGATTTGAGTGAAAATAACGGCATACTACTCTTACATTCATAACTCACAATAAAATAAGTAAATAAAACTGTAAAGATGGAATAAAAGCAGTCAAAAGTCAACATCTAAAAACATCTACATTGTGAGAGAGAGTGTGAGGAGCCATCAACCCAAAAAGAAGAAGAAAGATGATAATAAAATGATGCAGGACTGCAGTCTGCAGAGTGAAATCACCATTCAGGAGCACAGTGGGAGAAAATGGATAAAAATAGGGAGACTCCCACGAATGAATTAGTGTTTTGGCAGGTATGCACCTGCCTGTCTTTTAATTAAATATTTTGTCAGAGGCTGTAGTATAACATGGTGGTACATTTTAATGCTTAAATAATGGCTCATTTCAAATGTGGAGAATCATTAACATAGAAAGTATTGAATTAAACTATGCTATGATCAGCATAGCTTATGTTTAAAACAACATTATGTAGAAATTGGCATTTTGTGCGGTTTGACGCCCCCTAGAGTCTCTTAGCTTCTTTTTTTAAAATAATGAATCAATGAAGCAACCTCTCAGACGAATGCTTCTTCTTTCTGCACACACTCAGGCTGTAAATTTCCTACTGTAATATAAGAAGCTTTTAGCCGCCAGTTCCCTCCCTTACCACAGGGTGGGAGTGTGACACTTACAACAACGGTATTGTGGTTGTTTGGGTTGTCCTTCCTGTTCAAAGCTCACCCAGCATTTTCAAAAATGAATTCAGAGTGACATTCAGTATAATACATACAGAATCTTTATTCCATTTCCCACGGAAGGGAGGCTCTTTCTCACTCCACTTTGTGTATTTTGTCTCTTGCAGCAGTTTCACGAGGAGCTGGCTCTGCAGATGGTCGTCAGCACCGGGGTCTGCAGAGAGAACGCATACAAATATGCCTGGTTCTTCTTTGAGCTGCTGGTCTGTGTGCTTTTTTTGACTGACACTTACATAAGAGAAAAAGTAATGATTGCTTCGGATGTTCATGATGAATGAGTGAAGTAATAAAAAAGGCTCTCACCAAACAATGCGTGACCTCGTGGCCACATCACCTTAAAAGATAAATGATGGTTTTAATGTGCGGTGTACAAAAGGGCATTCGGAAATCACTGTAGTCTGTAATATATCGAGCTGCTTGCTAATTTATCACTCTTCTGGAGTTTTGGAAGTGTTATCATCACTCACATTCACTTATTTATGTTTCTCTCTTCAGTAGCTTCACTACAAGATGCGTGCTTTAATTAATGAAAGGCTTCTTTTGTGATTTGCATGAAAAATGAGGATAGAAAGTGTTGACTTAGCACCTGTCTGTTTACTTGACAGATTATCGACTTCACTCTTGCTTTCAATTCACATGCCTCTTTTGTTTTTATCTGATTCACGTTTGTTACGTGTGTGTGTGTGTGTGTTGATGTGTGTGTGGGCTTTAACAGGTGAAAAGCATGGCTCAGCACGTGTCTTACCTCGACAAGCACGGCGTCCCTCGGAGAGGCCGCTTCTCTGACCGATTTAAAGATGACATCACCACCATTGTCTCCGTGGTTACGGCTGAGATTGGGACCATCCTTGTCAAACAACATAAGGTGAGGAATACAATGGTGAAAATACATTCTGCCTCTTCATTTCTCAGTCAGACTGTAACTTATTCCACCTCAGAGCTCTAGACTGCATCTGTGTTCCCTCTGTTCTCCTGGGTCGTGTCAGTGTCCTCCAAACAACAGGGAGTTGGTGGTGCTAATTAAATTTGCCTCCGTGGTATCAAAGGCTCGGTTTTCACAACTAGCAGCTTGGCAAGTTCGACTCCGTGCTGCTTAGTGATTGTTGTTTGCTGATTGCTGTTGTTTTAGGAGGTAGAGCAAGCAGAGAAAGTCAACATCAGCCTGGCCTTCTTCCTCTACGACCTGCTGTCTCTTATGGACCGAGGATTTGTCTTTCAGCTGGTGAAAAACTACTGCAACCAGGTGGAATAACACTAACAAACCATTTAACATGTGTCTTGAATACATGAATTCAGTAATTCCCCTGTGGCACCTATTTCTGAGCTGTCTCCAAGACAATTTATTTAACTTCTGTGTATGTTTTCAGGTACTATCAAGTATTTATTGATAATTCTTTGCCATTTTCCCTTCTAGATGTCAGCTAAGAGTGTGTCAATGCCAACATTGATCAGCATGCGTCTGGAGTTCCTGCGAATCCTGTGCAGCCACGAGCACTACCTCAACCTGAGCCTCTTCTTCAGCAGCCCTGCGTCCGCTCCCGCCTCACCATGTCCATCTATCTCCTCACAGGTCTGCCCACACATCAGTCAGAATTTGTACTTCAGTAATGTAATTCAGGCAGTTGTTTCATCATTGACAATTTGGGGAGTTTTCACTTTAAAGAGAGCTGTTTAAAAAGGACTTCAAGGAAAAATCTTACCTGATGAATCATTTTGTCCTGTCACTCCTTCATATCATCTTTCCATTCAGAGCTCTGGCTCGTGCAGTTTCCAGGAGCAGCAGAGGATCTTGGGGCTGTTCGAGCTTTCTCAGGAATTTAAGCAGCAGCACTACCTCACCGGTCTGCTGCTTACAGAGCTCAGTGCCGCCCTCGACATGGAGTCAGAAGGGTATGGAAACATAGACGCGTTCGAGTTGTTTCTAGATCATCACCCTCCCAATGACCTTAGTGGACCATGAAGTCAATATTCCAGCCCACACCAGGGTGTGATCGACACTGTTTTATTAACAATTACATTAAAAACAACAACAGGGAGTGAATTACGTGTTTAGTGTGTTGCATCATCAGATCCGCTCTGTGCTTGACTTCGATCAGGTGTTTCTTTACATAATCAGGTTCTGAGAATCCAGCAGGTTCACATTCAATACAAATGCACTTCAAAAATACAACAATTGGCAACAGCAAACCCAATTCCTGCATTTCCATTTTCATAGGATAATGAGATATACAAAAATGCAAAAGTGCAAAATCTAGTTCAACCATCTACAATAACACAGAGGACAAGTAGATAAGAATGCATACAATTCCACAGAGTATCATAAATATATGTATATTTATGTATGAGTACAACGTACATGAATTTCTTTATAAGATACACATCAAAGTGATAGAAAAAATATATATTAGAAGAGGGTAATACATTAAACTACATTACAAAAGTCACAATATTTCCCCTTATGACCTTGTTATTACTAATATTATTGTATATCCACTTTCCTTCAAGGTTCCCAGATATAATTGATCACAAATCACAAACAAATTACAAATGAAAGAAAATCACAGACATATTTAAATCCTGTGTACTTGTAATTTAACTGGTGATTTCACTTAAAAATAAAATGTGTGTGTTCACAGGGGAAAGGTCCAGAGAAAGGCCATCAATGCCATCTACAGCCTGCTGTGCTCCCATGATCTTGACCATCGCTGTATCAAACCGGAGGTCAGAGCCAAGGTGGCTGCTCTCTACCTCTCCCTGGTGGGGATTATCATCGACTCAACCAACTATCTGGACTTCACTGGTAACTTGCATACATTCAATTATATGCACTTTGTGGTCCCTTAAAGTTCATGTCATCTTGTCATATCTCTGTTAGACACATGCAGTACACGTAGAATCAAGTGTCAGAAAACGGTGATAAACACCAATCAATGTTTCCCAAAAGTCTAAGATGGCATCCTCAAGTGTTTGTTTTGTCCACAACACAAAGACATTCAGTTCTCTGTCATAGAAGAGAAAAGAAATCAGTAAACATTCACATTTAAGAAGCTGGAATCAAATAATTTTGTCATTCGGGTTAGGGTTCTGTCAAAAAATTGCTCGCACCAGTCAATCAGTTTTATAATAACTGGCGATTAACTTGATAGTTGACAACGAATCGATTAATCGTTGCGGCTGTACCTGTTTGTCTTTGCAGTTTCTGACACCCGCGGTGGGAAAAACAAGACGGGCGGACCCGAGGATGACCTTGAAAATGTCCCACCCATCAATCAGTCTGTTGCCATGGCGATTGCCGGGAACCCTTTCAACACGCTGGGACGCAATGTTCTCGTTTCCATGGCAGCCATGGTAAAAATTCAGAAACAATTCCCGAATGTTAAGATGATTATGACTATAGTATGCTTTTCATTGTTTTTAAAAGTTCAAAAGTGCACGTGTGTGTGCGTGCGTGTGTATTCTGCCTCCTAACAGGTGAGCTGCGCTGAGGCGGATTGATTAGCTGTCAGAGCCACACACACACTTCATCCATCCTGAAAAAAATCACGCGCACACACACACAAACACACATGTCTAGAAGAGATGGTTTATAGGCAGGCATCGCCATCATAAGTGAACAGGGCCGTCCTCCTGACAAACACATCAATCAAGTGTAGCTACAGCAACAACACAGGCACTAAAACTGAACGCTGCCATTCTCTTCCTCTTTCTCTGCTTCTGTCCAAGACATGAATCAGTTCCTTGTATGCTCAAACATGAAATACTGTTGTGGAAAAACTGAATTTCACAAAACTGAGCCATCGGCCTGGTATCCATCACAAATCCAAACATGGCTGCCAGAGAGCTTGTTCCTCATTTTCTAAAACTTCCCCTGCAAACAATGTTTGATTCTTCAGAAAAGGGTTTTTTTTTTTTACATGAAGCATTTTTTCAAATAAACACACAATGTTTTTGATTACATGCCGCAAAGATTTAACGCTGGTTCTGGTGAGCCTCACTCAGTCCTGCTGCGAAACAGGTTTTAGGTGGGACACCTAGAGCACTAGGAGGTTAATGGCTACATTCATCAAAGCTGCCACACAGTGAAGCAGCAGTAGCCCTCTATAGTAGCGATTCATCATCACACGAATGACGGTAAATTAATCTGCAGTAGATTTAACGCCTATTAAGATGGGGAAGAGAACCATACTTCACTAAAGCCAGAGTGGAAGAGAGTGGAAGTGGCCAGCAATGTTTGTGGTTTAGAGGAGCTTGTGAATGATATACTGTTAGTTTGTTAGATACACTTGTTATATAACTCAGTGGGTAGAGCAGGAGTCCACTGTGTGTGTGTTATGGATGTGTTTCATAGTGCTTCAGCTATAGAACACAAATCATTGTGCTGTGAAACGTTTTGGATCAAAGTATTCCCAAGAATATCAGTTCATTAAAGGACACCTACACATATTTTGGTAGCTTCTCTTACATTTTACATCCTGTTTTGTTTGCGTCTCTTTGATTGGTAATTCCTCAGTCTGTGTGCCCATATTGCACACGCATATATGGATGTTTGTGTGTACTGAATGCAGGCACTTTCTCTTCAGTGAGAGCCACATTTTACCGTTACATCATCTACATATGTGTCTCCTCTCGTCTTCCAGCAAGGTAAATCTGTAGCCACCCTGGCAGCAGACACCAGTCGCCACCTGTTGGTGTGTTTCTTGTGGGTGATGAAGAACGCCGACAAGAATCTGATTCAGCGCTGGACTATAGATATGCCTCCCTCGCAGCTCAACAAGCTGCTGGAGCTGCTCACTATCTGCGTGTCCTGCTTTGAGTACAGGGTCAGTTTGCACATGCATTATCCATTTAGATTAGATTTTATTTCTGGCTGTGTATTTGTATACCTTGTTTGCATGTGTATTTATCTTACAGATTGAGTGTTTATTACAAAATATTAAAACTAGTATGTACCTGGTGAATATGTGTCTATATGTTTGCAGGGTAAGCAGAGCACTGACAAAGTGAGCACCCAGGCCTTACAGAAATCTCATCAGGCCAAGCTGCAGCTGGAGGAAGCTCTGCTGAGAGGAATGGGAGCCCGCGGGGAAATGATGAAACGGGTTGGAGGTAGTGTATCTGCTTGCACTTATTATTGCAGATATTCTCCTCTTGGAATTGCTTGTCTGTCATATATTAGATCTGCATTTTCTGCAATATTTTAAAGTTTTCAACATGAACCATCCCAAAACTAGTGAACACACTGATTTTCAAATGTCATCATTTTATTTTTTTTTTTAAATGTGTGGTCAGCAAGTCACTGCAAGAACCAATTTCAGGTCTTCCTGTGATAGTCAGGAATTTTGTACAATTTGTGTCTTGTCTGTGTTAGACAGCAGTTCAAATATGGATGTACGCTGGTGTATATGGAGTAAATGCTTTATTATTGTGAAAATACAGTATTTATCAGTAATTGTTAATAGTTTTAGCTGTTTTCTTGAATCCCTCACAGGAATGGACAGGACCATGGGTCAGAGAGAGCACCTACGGTGGAGGAAAGACCTCACTCAGTGGCGACAGACTAACGACAAACAGGATAAGTAAGTTCATTTCAGTTTTCAAAATGTCCCTCCTTGCTTTCTTGCTTTACCAATGTCTCCTTCTCTCTCTGCCTTTCTTTATTATGGTCCTTTCTTCTCTAAATATCTGTCTTACTATCACCATCTTCCATCAGGACTAAAGCAGAGTTGGACCAGGAGGCTCTGATCAGTGGAAATTTAGCCACAGAGACTAACCTGATAGTGCTGGACCTGCTAGAAACTATCCTACAGGTACGAGTCATGCAAATCTTGTTGAACACATGACAAACTAGAGTGATACTCAGGAGAGCATATACCTCCACCCATCAGTCCCCTCTACCTGCATCAAACTGTACTCACTCATAGATACCAGTAAACTAAATACGCCTGTTTTTGAGAAAAAAAACAGGCGTATTTCTTTGAGAGAAAAAAAATCCTGGATCCATCCCTTTATTTGCTTCTGCACCAAAAGTTAATGGGGTTTACTTTGGGCCAAGACCAATCCTCCATCCAAGTTTTGTGGAAATCAGTTCAGTAGTATTTGTGTAACCCTGCTGACAAACCAACCAACCGCCGTTTTTTTGTGTCCACATTTTTGCAAACATGTCTCTCACTGTTGGATGGAAGCTGACATCTTAGGAATTCATTGCATTCACAATAACAGTTGTGCATATGACAATCATTTGATATTAGCCTTCATTATACTCTAAGGTTTCCGTAATATTTTGCAGCTGCAAAGAGAATCTATTGTCGACTTTCATCAAGAAGCTGGATTAAAAGATCTGTTAATTCTTTATGCATAATTAAGGTACCAGCAAAGTTCCTAATAAGGTATTCGAGAAATGGCTTGAAAGCTCTAAATTGGCCAAACCAGAATAATGTCATGCAATGTGTCACTGCAAAATGAGTTGCTTTAAAACAGAGTAAAAAACAGGTCAGTCCTAGCCTGGAACATGTCTACGTAGACTGCATATTAAACCACCTCTGTCGGGATTTCTGAGCAGTTCAAACGTTTAGTTTTACATTCAAGTGACTTCCTAACCTGCCCGCAGGTAATCCCATTTATCTCTAATGATTTTCTTTATTTTCATCTTTCTCCTGTCCAGGCGGTGCCTTTGGCTGACTGTAAGGACAGTGTGGTCGGCGGGGTGTTGAAGGTGTTACTCCACTCTCTCACCTGCAACCAGAGTAGCACTTTCCTCTCTCACACCTTCAGCACACTCAGATCGCTTGTTGTCAAGGTACTTTCATTGTGATATGTGTGTCAGTGTGTGTTTGGTTGTGAAAATTTAGTGGGAGGTATGTGGGTGGGTGTGTATACACGATCACGTCCTGTGTCTAAATTAAATGTTCTTACTGCTTGTGGGGATGGCAAACTGCTGATACAGGCCAGAATTATAAGTCTATATCCGTGTGTGTGTGCGCCTGTGTTTACCACCTTGTGTGCCTGTTTTCCTTTATCTCTGTGTGTGTGTTTGTGTGTTTGTGTGCAGTTTGGGGACCTGTTGTTTGAGGAGGAGGCAGAGCAGTGTGCGGACCTGTGCCAGAAGGTGCTTCAGTACTGCAGCAGCCCCGTCGATGAAAACAGGAGCCAGGCCTGTGCCACCCTCTACCTCATCATGAGATACAGCTACAGCAACGCCAGCGTAAGCACAAAAACATCGCACACGAAAGATGATCCCGTGTTTATGTTCCAATGGGTTGTGCAGATGTGCACATGCTGTAGAAACACCCACATAAAGCAAATGTCAGGCACCTTTCTGTCAGATAAAACCTTATCAAACATCTAAGCTTGCGGAAGAAATTGCATTTATGTCAGATTAGATTTAATTTAAGTGCACATGAGAGGATTGCTCGTGAGGCACATGGAAGCGGGGAGTCTCACACACACACATCTTATCCTATCTTCTCCACTTCTTTTCCTCTCCTGCTCGGCTTTAATGTCTTTTCCATGTCTATTTTGAGCGTGCCGCAGAAAGTTTCTGCTGAAGGATGTGTCTCTGAGTAGAGAGCAGAGAGATATGTCACTGTCTGCCTCCCCATGTTCCTACCCCTCTTTAACTAATGACAGCTAGACCTCTCTCTCTCTCTCTCTCCCTCTCTGTGCGTGTATGTGTGTGTGTGTGTGTGTGTGTTTCAGTACATACTGTATGTGTGAGTGTGTAACTATATGAGCCTCAAGGGCAGGGAGAGGGAAAACGTGAATGGGGTGGAAAGGAGGAAATCACGACAGAGAAAGAGGAGTGTTTTTGCCAGAGGTGAAGCGGTGATGGAGATAAATAAAAAGATTGAAAAAGAGACAGATCTGAGGGGAGGGAGGTTTAGGACAGAGTGTCTTCTTTCATTTTGTCTACGCTGGTTCGATAACTGCTGTTGCAGTCAATATTTCCTGTGTTTACAGTCTGTACACTTTAATGAAAATCAGACACCAGCCTGTGGAGCACACATACGCTCACACACACACACACACACACACACACACACACACACACACATACACACACACACACACACATACAGTATCTCCAGTTTAAAGAGAGTATTTCCCATCTGCGTGTCCCTGCATATGTTTGTTTATATGGTGTATACAGAGGGAGCTGTGATCTGAATTAGCGTAGCAGACGTATGACTCATTCATACAGAACTTACGCTCTGCCTCTTTCTTTGTTTATGTTTTCTTCCCTTCATCCGCCCTCGTATTGCTCTCGGTATGTCGCACACACTTTTCCCCTCTCTTCATCATTTACTTTAATTTGAGATTAAAAAAGAAAATACCGGGCTTTATTTCCAGAAATGGAACAATTCCCTAAAAAACAGAAACGTGCAGTTAAAGCTTGTCCAGTTATGGAAAGGTTGGACAGAAAGCCACAGGAGAAGGAGAAAGGAGAGAGAGAGAGACGGAAAGGGTTATGTGTTGACTTAAGCTATCATTTAGGCTACTTTTGAGCACACGGGCACACATGCGCGCACACACTGAGTTAGAGGGCAGTGATGGGTGGTTAGGCTCTGGCTCCATGCTCAGTTGAACAGAATGGGGCCGTAGAGATGATCCATGGGTGATTATGTCTCTGCTAATGGGAGATCATTTCCCGCTTAGCTGGTCATGCTGGAGATAGATGGGACTTCACACATACACGAGCACACTCTCTCGCACATACACACAGCCCCGGCTGCAGAGGATGGAGGGGTGTTTGTCAGGCCTGTTATTTTGGACAGGTGGGGTGAAGGATGGAGGGACGAGGAAAGGGAGGGGACAAGGGACTAAGATGTAGGGAAACAAAAACTGCCTACCAGTATTGGTGTTGCCAATTATCCTTTTTCATTTGGATCAGAACATTATCGTTTGTAGCTCTCTTATTCTGTGTGCTATCAGATGGAAATAGAATAAGTGTTTCTCAAGACACTACTTAGAGACTTTTTAGATTTGGAAAATCTTATCGTAAGTTTTTCATTGCATGACAGAGGATCCTCTATATATCCAACGTTACATCTACACAACAAAGTCAAGTGTGCAAGTATTCTTGATTTTCAATTTCTAACAATTCTACTAAATAATTTAGATCTTATATCGTCTCTGTAGGAAACTTTAAGGTTTAAAAATTGATAAGTCATTTTAAGAGCAAAAGTTCAAACATTTGCTGGTTTCAGCTTCTTAAATGTAAGGATTTGCTGCTTTTCATTGTCATTCATGACAGTGAATAAAGAGTCTTTGGGTTTTTGGACAGAAGAAGCATTTAGAAGACGTCATTTTGAGTTCTGGGAAATTGCGATGGGCATTTTTTTTGATGATGAAGTGATTGTCTTTCATTGTCATCACACAGTCATAACGCTCCTGCTGGTTTCTCATACAGCACTACAGCTTATTTTCAATCCTTGTTCAGGCTTTTATTCAGATTTCTTGATGTTTTTTGATGAAGTAGTTCATCACAATTCAGAATTGTAAGTTCTGGCCAATATTTATTAAAATTTGAATAGAACAACAACCAAAAGAGTGAGTAGTAGTAGTAGTAGTAGCAATATTTGCATGTCATAACCTTTGCCTACACCAGTGGTATATTAAAATGAAATACAAGTAAATTGTTTAATGCATATTATATGTTTTTAAAGATTAATGTGGAATTTTAAACATAGGCAAACACAGTGGACTGTGTCTTATAAAGAGCCTCATTTGTTGAGTAAATACATGCTCTGGCCATTATTGGAGTATTTTTTGGTAACTAAGCAATTTAGAGGCATAATGTAGTCGAATGAGGCCAGAAGAAGGAACATTATCTTTTTTTGCAAGCTGCATTTGTCTGTTATATGTTAATATGCCTTTTTTAGCCATTGAGTGTTTTCCATTCTTTTTCTTCAGCTTGCAGGGAATGCGTCAAAAGCAAAAAAAAGTTTTCAGTCTGTGGAAATCCATAATCACACGAAACGCAACGTTTCTAGGCTGCTGTTTTACATCAGAAAATCTTTGTCTCACTGTATGATAAACACTGCAAAATGTTAAACGCCGACATTCACTGCGGTCTCTTCTGTCTCCGTCAGAACTTCTCAAGAGTGAAGATGCAGGTCACCATGTCTCTGGCCTCGCTGGTGGGCAAGTCATCAGACTTCCAGGAGGAATACTTGAGACGCTCGCTCCGCACCATCCTGGCCTACGCAGAGGAGGACACGGAGATGCAGAACACTCAGCTGCCCTCGCAGGTATAGAATAGCTCACACACATAACTGCTGTCTTATTGTTGATTGTGTTGCGGACTCATACTTTCCTCTTGTGTGTGTTTTTCTTTAGGTGGATGAGCTTCTAAGAAACCTTAACAGTATTTTGTCAGACACAGTGAAGATGAGGGAGTTCCAGGAAGACCCTGAGATGCTCATGGACCTCATGTACAGGTAAGAAACATACTCCTCGTCTCTTTTTTCCTCTGTCTCTTAATATCTCTCTCCTCTTGTCTCTCCCTGTCTCTCATCACCCTGTGGCTTCTCCCTATGTTGCGCTGCTGTTTCCTATTTCTCTGTGGTTTGGGCTGTTTTGCCTCTATTTTGTGCCTTCACTATGGTTACCATGTGGTAGCAGTTTAGTCTTCTGATCTGGCTTTGTGTATATGCAAATGCAAACAGTGTGTGTGTCTCGGTGTGTGTGTGAGAGAACACGAACGGGGGGAAACGGGGAGACAAAGAGCGCATACATGTGCTGTATGTTGATTTAGGCACTTTAGCTCAACATGCCCTAATGTCGCCTACACGTGTCATTTATCATGCACCTTTCTGTTTGGGTTTTGGTCCCAGTCACCTGATGAGTGTTTGGCAGCAGCACAGAACGACCCGTTAGCTTTTACAAACTCACCTAGACTCACCCCAACCTCCAAGCCCCCCCCCCCTATAAACACACAGGTCATTGATGCACAAGACATTTGGTCTCCAGATGCTTGAGTTCACTCGTTAGTATAGCATAGTGACTCACCTGCTTTATAAACAAATTCATTCAGAGTGTTTTAGATTTATTCCCATGTTGTCAGGCTAATGATTATTCATGCATTCCAGGAACAGGGAAACATTTTTCCATATTTTCTTTGTACTTGCTCATAAAAGCACTAATCAACCAGAATACTTACCATGGCTGCTGCACTCATTTTCACGCACACATTTTGTTTATAAGATGTTCACATGTACAGTATTTCATTTAATTGAGCGCAATTCACTACTGTTATCAACGGGACTGAACATGGCATAAAACTTTTTGAACCATAAGATATCAAAAAGCTGAATTTAATCTGAAAGGTCTTGTATATCAACATAAATGTACTCTAAATACATCATGGCTGGAAAAGCTTTGAGCCGTTTAGTCTCCCGTGTATTTTGTTTCCAAGTCTCTCTTCAAAAAGTCATTTTAATCCCAAGAAGACTTTAACCTGGTTTATAAAGGAAAAAGAAAGGAAGAAACCAACAACGTTCTTCTCTTCCCCTCCTCAGGATAGCGAAGGGCTACCAGACGTCTCCTGACCTCCGTCTGACCTGGCTGCAGAACATGGCCGAGAAACACAACAACAGGAAGTGTTACACTGAGTCGGCGATGTGTCTGGTCCACGCTGCTGCCCTGGTTGCCGAGTATCTCAGCATGCTGGAAGATCACAAGTACCTGCCTGTTGGCAGCGTCACCTTCCAGGTAGAACACATAAATACAGCTTATAAGCGCCAAATCAGCGAGGAGCAAATAGCAAACACATGCTCAGTCTGAAAGACGGAGCACTCACAGCCACACGAAATAAGCATTCATCATTTGTTTGTCGTGACTCTTGGTTGTTTTGTTGAAATGAGGCAAACCCTCCCCTGCACAACACACCACATCTGACATCTCCCCACGGAATATATCCAAATTTGGTTGCGTGTGTCCAGAGGGGGGAGCTGTACACTCATAACGTCAACATATAAATATGGTCCCCTGGTAGCGCTGCTTAACACAGCGCCTTTGAAGTTGAAGGGGGAAAAAGGCAAATGTGCTCCTGTGGGAACATGTGAACAGACAGCTTTCCCGAACTGAAAACAAACAGTTATAACTGTGAAGCCGCTTTTATCGATGAGCTGTGTCACACACAGGACCTCTGTGGCGCTCTGGTACAGGACGCTCTGAGCTGCAGAAGTCAGCAGGTCATTGATTGGATGGTCATCAGATTAGTTCCATTTCCCACTGTAGGACATCTCCTTTTAAAGTCAGCCCTGCGATTGATTATTTGATTAAGAGGGATAATTGATTGATAAGCCGACTGATTTTCTCTTCAGAACATCTCCCCCAACGTGCTGGAGGAGTCAGCGGTGTCGGATGACATCCTGTCCCCGGACGAGGACGGGGTGTGTTCGGGACGGTACTTCACGGAGAGCGGCCTGGTGGGGTTGCTCGAGCAGGCTGCTGAGCTCTTCAGCAATGTGAGACAACGAAGCTGCTCTCAAAATGTCTTAAAATAGAAACACGAAGCTGTGTCCCAAATCCAAAACTTTATACTAATTCTCATCAGTCTGTGACTGTGCAGTGTTCAGAATGGAAAATTGGAAAAGTTTATTATTGTTTATTATTACTGTTATTTTTATCCATCGAGTGTATTTCGGTGTGAGTTGCAGAGTTGATGAGATATCGTCCATAGAGACATCTGTCTTCTCTTGAGTACAATGGAACTAGATGGCACTCGGCCTGTTTGTACTCAAAGCACCAAAACAATACATTTGTAAAACTCAACAGCAACGTGTCTTTTCCAGAAATCATGACCCGGTTACTCAAGATAATCCACAGACCTTGTTGTGAGCAGATTCATGTAGGAAATGAAAAAGAGTATGCAGTGGGTGAGAGGCTAGCTCAGCTGAGGAGGACGCCAGTAATGTTTACATCCAGCACTGTCAGGACCGTGGGCCTCTCGTCCATGAGTAGATGCGTGCTTCCTTTGGCGCAGTGATACAGTATTGTTCAGTAAAAGAAAATAGTTCCTACATGAAACTGCTCACATAAAGCTCTGTGGATTATCTTGAGTTATGGGGGTCATTATTTCATTTAGCATCTCAAGCTGGGCACCATCTAGTTGCATTATATTAAAGAGAATGGAGACATCTCTGCAACTGAACTGTCCCTTTTAAAGTAGTATTTCAAGGCAACCAACCAGCAAACTATGTCTTAAGGAATCGGGGTACAGCTGATGTGTGTATTGAGTCATTAATTGTAGATATTAGGGCGGACCTACTGTAGAACACTTGATTTTATATTTTTAGTGCAAACGTCCCATCTTTACATGATGTGTGTGCGTGTGGCGATACTGACCAGCATTGACGGCTGTCTCATCAGGGTGGTCTCTACGAGGCGGTGAATGAGGTGTACAAGATCATCTTACCGATCCTAGAGGCTCACAGAGATTTCAGGAAACTGGCATCCACTCATGACAAACTACAGAGAGCCTTTGATAACATCATTCAGAAGGTAATAACACATATACTGCAGGTGCTTATTCAGTTATTGTTAAAGTAGAAAAAAGATACTTTAGTATATTCAGTATTTCTTCAGTACATAGAATGTGTTCCTTTACATTTGCTTGGATAACTAAGATTCTTGAAAAACATTTTGTTGTGCTTGAGTATTTTATTTTGAAATGGTTTATAGGCATATCAATTTATTTAACTAAACTCTCCAAAGTGCCCTTCGTAAAGAAAACCCCGTAAAATGCTATCCACATAATAAAAAATATGTTCCTGATGTCTTGTGATTACTAACATAAAAACCCCCCTTTGTTTCCCCCCAGGGCCACAAGAGGATGTTTGGAACATATTTCCGGGTGGGTTTTTATGGGGCCAAGTTCGGCGACCTGGACGAACGGGAATTCATTTACAAGGAGCCGGGGATCACACATCTGCCTGAGATATCACACAGGCTGGAGGTACGAGAGACAGGAGAGTGTGGGTTTGTGCACTGTACGTTGTGAGTTAATGTGCGATTGAGGTGGAATGAAAAGGGAAGATGGTGCCTGGCTGGACTGGTGGAATCTGATAATGACTGAGAGAGAGACTTTGAGTGAACAGGATGACTGAGGGCAAGACTCACAATCATCCATCTGCTTTTAGTGTGGTTTTAGAGAGCTTGGAATTCATTTACATGCCTAAACGGAGAAATCATGTCATGAAGAGGGATACAGTGTCAGCCTCTTGAATCAAATAAGGTGGTGAATCATTTGTGAAACAAAATTCAAATGGAGGGATCTCTTAACATTTCTATTCTTACATGAATCTGTGTTATATTTGCATAGAAATGATGATGGATGATATTGTGAAACTAACCGCACAATTTCCACCACTCGTAGAACTTCTACAGTCAGTGTTTTGGAGAAGAAACATTGGTGATGATCAAGGACTCTACACCAGTGAATAGAAAACAACTCAGTCCCAACAAGGTAGGTCAATGTAATGTCACACCACTGATTGCTGCTGCTGCCTGTATTAAATGATATTAATGACCTTGAATATTATTAATGTTTGCATAAAATAATTCACTGATTTTGAGTCTTTTTCCTGGGCCTCCTGCCCTGCATATTGTTTCCTTGCCTTGACACATCTGATTCAAATGATCAGCTCATCATCGAAACTCTGCAGAAGCCTGATAACGACCTTTTCATTTGAATCAGGTGTGTTGGAGCAGGGAAGCATCGGAAACATGCAGGAACGCAACTGAAAAACACTGAAATAACTTATGAGGTTTCCAAATTCCAAGTTCTTTAAAAAAAAATGTATGATTAATATATTTATAATGATTTCTCAAGAATGCCTTGAGCAAATGTCTTCAAATCTGGCACAATGTCCATTTGGGCTCAAGGAAGAACTGATTCGATTTTGGTGGCTAAAGGTCATAGGTCAAGGTCACTGTGATCTCGCAAAACACATTTTTGGCCATTACTCAACAATAATTATGATATGATGATAATTATTATAATTATTATTTTACACAAATGTCTACTAGGATAAACTGATGAGGTGATAATGTTTTATATCCAAAAGGTCAACTTCACTGTGACCCCCCCAACAAAAAATCTAAAATCTAAAATAGTAATGATCCCATTGAGATGTTAATAATAGCATTTGATAGACACTTTTCATTTTTAATAAACACAAAACCAAACGTCTATAGTATGGATTTGATATTATAGGTAGCAATGGAAATATGAATATGTGCGTGCGATGTTTGCCGCTTACAGAAATCAAATAATGTAAATAATCTGTATTCATGGTAACAGCCAGAAAATGTTGTGACATGTAAAGTAACCATTATTAATGCTCGTCATCTTATACACCGCATAGGTACAGTGTGTAGAGCATGAATGTATAATTTATGCGAAAACAAACACACTGTTAAAGTAACACATAAAAAAAAATATAGACAATATACATGTCTGCTGTGTTGCAAGAATTAAACAGTAAACTCCACCGCTCCTCTCCAGGCATACATCCAGATCACCTACGTGGAGCCCTTCTTTGATGACTACGAGATGAAAGACCGGATGACAAACTTTGAGAAGAACTTCAACCTGCGCCGCTTCATGTACACCACACCCTTCACCAAGAGCGGGCGCCCCCGGGGTGAACTCAACGAGCAGTACAAGAGGAAGACCATCCTCACCACCATGCACGCCTTCCCCTACGTCAAGACTCGCATCAATGTCATCCAGAAAGAGGAGGTGAGGACACGAAGCGGCTTTTGGGACCGTTTTCACCGGATTTGTCGCTCGATGACTTCAGCAATAAACGTGTACCTTTTTTCGGTTTCCAGTTTGACCTGACTCCCATTGAGGTGGCCATCGAGGACATGCAGAAGAAGACTAGAGAGCTGGCAGTCGCCACACACAGAGAACAGCCTGATGCTAAGATGCTACAGATGCTGCTTCAAGGCTCTGTGGGCGCCACTGTTAACCAGGTAAGGGAGGAGGAGGAGGAGGAGGGGGAAGGCACTGCTTCTATTTTACACTACTGTCAGCTCCTATTATAGCTGAAATGATCACTTACTTCATGTTTAACCAAATGATGGCTGTTCTCTCAGAATCATTGCTCTTTGTGTCCTACATACGCCCCCCTTTTGTCCCCCTGAGTGTTTCTTCTTAATGTGCATGGGGAAAATAAACCAGAATAATTTACCCTTTATTTATCTTATCACATTTACAGTTTCCATTGTAGTCGCAGAGTGCAGGTGGGAGACATGACAGTGATCACACATCAAAGCCTTCACCCCATCCATAACCCTAATCCTTCCTTTGCTTTTCCCCTGATTTAGTTAAAACGTCAATTCATGGCCCCTCTTCCTTTCATGTCTGTGCCGCACGGCACGCCGAACCGGAGGTCTCTTTGATCTGATAGCTTCCAGGTCCTGCCAGCATGGTGAATGTTGGAGTAATGATGAAGCTAGCTCCAGCGTCTCCGCTCGCTCCCCCCTATGCTTTATCTTCCAGCGTCTAATCTGACAAGTCCCTTGCTCCAACCTGATGGTTGTATACATAACGCTAATGCTCAGCAGCTCCGTAAACACATAACTCTTGACTGTAATCAGCACAGGAGGCCGGGCTTCTGCGTGTGGGTCCGCAGCTCAGACCGAGGACTGAGGCCCAATGCGTTTATGATGCTAATCAGAGCTGTTTAACTGTGCCTGTCGTGGTGCAGACGCTGTGCGAGCGCGCTGTGGTTTTATGATGAATATAAGTTAGGATAACAAGATCTCGTACTGGGCAAATGGGAGCCAAATGGTGTGTGTATGCTGGGTTAGTAGTGACATTAGCCATGCAGGAAGCTAATCATGGCTCCTTCTCTGATCTGATATCTTCCTCATGTTCCAGTCCAGCTTCTCGGCCCCTTCGCTGCATTAGGCATTCAGTTAGGAAGCCATTTCCCCTCGTCTGAATGAGGGGCATTCTCATCCCTCCTTTGTGCATACACTCTCAAACGCTTCCTCTCTTACCTCCTCTCTTTCCTTCCTCCACGCTGTTTGTGCTTTCTCTGTCTTTGTCTCCCTAACTCTGTGTCTTTGTTTTTGTCCCTTCCCTCCTCTCCCCGCCCTCCTCTCCCTCCGTTGTAGGGCCCATTGGAGGTGGCGCAGGTCTTCCTGAATGAGATCCCAGCGGACCCGAAGCTCTTCCGTCACCACAATAAGCTGCGCCTGTGTTTCAAAGAGTTTATAATGAGGTAAGATGCGATCAAAGCAACACCACCTGGTGACTATACGCGCCGCACCAAAGTCATGCAAAATTGAGGAAAAACACCACAGAAATCCAGAAAAACAAGAACTTTTCCCGGTGAGCCCTGAAGCTCATGTAGTTCACCAACTATTTTACTTGAATTTGCATTTCTGCTCCTTTCTATTGTTCCTGGTGGCTGGCAGTGGCTCAGTAGGTGGAAGTATAAATCAATACTTCAAAGAGATTTCTAAGCAGAAAATTCTGTAACTTTGCGAGGCTCGGAAGGAGTGAAAGTCTTCTCCGGGATGCTCTATGTATACACCAGTCTGGTGTCAGTGTAAGAAGATAAAAGGGATCTGTAGAGTGTGACTAAAGGAGACTGATATCCTGCTGTTTTAAGTGAGTGTCAGTCAAGATGCAGAGATGGAAGAGATAATCTCCTCCAAACTGCATACCAAATGGTAGTTAAAGGAACCAAACAGGTACAGTAAGAGGAAATAATATAACCCGTTGTGGCGGAGGATATTTTTTCATTTGCCGTATGACAGTGGAAGATATTCCTCCTCATAATATCACTAAACACTTTTTTTCTGGAATTGCAAAGGTTTATTGTTCCCAAGAGTTTCATTATATTTTAATTACATTGAGAACGTAATTTCAACCTCCCTACCCACAGCAGCGTGTCTGAGGATATGCTGATTTTGTGCCAGAGATGTGTGTCGTCGTATTTATGTCCCCCTCATCTCATGGGCATGTTCTGTTTGCCTCCAAAAGGTGGTTTTCATTTTCTAACCCCCATGTCGCATTCCAGCTGCCTTGATTGCTACAAGCAGGTCGGCAAATATTTACTGTAATTTCAGAGAGGTTTATTTTCGATCCTAAATCAAGGTGAGCTGGCACTTGACCCGTTGTATGCCAATCTTCTTGACAGGGATGTTTTTAACAAAATAAATAAATAAATAAATAAATCCACTCGAGGGAACGCTGTTTTCTGATTTGGTCAGATTTCTCCCCAGGCCTGCTGTGCAATGCATACTGCTTTTTAAGTGCTTACTCATTACTGTGAACAGATCCACTGTAATGTTCATGGTAAGGAAGCGTGATACAGTATGGCTTCATCAACAACATCACACCAGCAAGAATACTCTTTCACTATACTCTATACTATGTATGTATCATGATATTGCAAATGTACGGTTCTTTGCAATGAACTGTTTTGTGCTTCTATGCATTATATAACATACATTTCTACTCACATGTAAAATTAAAACTTATTTTGTTGGCTTTCTGTTATGATTAGACTGGAATCATTATTAAGTGTCAAACTAGCCGCAAGGCATAAATTATGCAAATGTGTGACTCTGCGACATAGTGTGACGTCACAAAGTCACAGAATTAAAGGCGAGACTACTGACGGGGCGTTTCAGGAGCAGTGTTTTCTGTGGGAGAGAGGAGCTTCAAGTGGTCTGGACTAGGAGCTTGGAACAATCTAAGAATGTTGTTTTTAGCTTTAGACTGGAACGGACCAGGGCTAGCTAATTAGCATGCTAACTTCAGTAGCTACCTCAGCAACACAATACAAAGACATCATAATGTAAATGTATTTCTTATTTTTGAATGTATAAAACTAAAATTCTTACATATCGCACCTTTAATCGAACTTGTTTGTTGGTGGCATTTTAAACATCTTGGCTTGGGGTTTTAGGCGTAAAGTGGGGAATGTTTGTTTAGGATTATCTACCTGGAACTGGTAGATTACAAATATGACTATAGATTGCTGTTTTTAAATTCAGCTTAGAAAACCAGTGAGCAATGTAGCAAATACGAATGCTTTATTCAGATACCTAAATAATGAAAAATTCTTTCCAAACCAAGCTGTCAGATAGAGGGCAACACATCAGGAGATGTTTTCCTCTTGTGAGCTGTCCTTAATGCTCTTCACCCAGAGTATTTGCTGTATACTGTTACACATCAATTGCAGTTTCCATATTACCCTCATTAAAAGCTAAGAGATAAACCTAGACATGTGTTAGCAATCACCCAAGTCTCTCTGATTTCCTGCAGGCTGCTCTGTATGTTGGCCATTATACATGTCATGATAGAGGACTGCGGAGGGACCCCATACCTGCTCTCTGCTCTTTGTGCAGCTCAGATCTCGCGGTGCTCTCCTTTACCATGAGGCATTTCCCTTTTTATTCGTTAGTCATTTAGTGATTTGGAGTTTTTACCTCTGCTGCTCCTTTTAACTGCGTTTTGAAACAGCCTCGTGGGTCATTCGCAGTTGAGCTCACATTCTAGCTGAGGCACTTGGAAAGGTCTAATAGGCATATAGGAGTTTCTTGCAGTCAAGTACATTGTTAATTCATTTGGACTTCTCTCATGCAAAGGAGTCCAATTTATGTCAAGTAGGTACAGGATGTTGTTAGCATGAAACAGTGCAGTGCATTTCTGAGGGCTTGAGGACATGGAGAGGATTACCGCAAGATTGCTTTGCATAGAAGCACTGTTGAAGCTGTACTTCAGTTTGAGTTTATTACATTGAAAAGGTCAAGGAGTACATTCAACTCTTTTGTTTCATCACATGCAATGTCATTTAAGAAGCAGCAATAATATATAAAACTTATTTCAACCTCTGCTCTGCTCTCCGTCCTGCAGGTGTGGTGAGGCTGTTGAGAAGAATAAGCACCTGATCACATTGGACCAGAAGGAGTACCAGCAGGAGCTGAAGAAAAACTACAACCGCCTGAGAGAGAACCTGAGGCCGATGCTGGAGAGGAAGATTCCTGAGCTGTATAAACCCATCATCAGGCCTCGGCTGGAGAACAGGTAAACAGGCCCACCAGGTCAGACAGCCAATACTGCTTGTACAAGAGACGTATCATTGATCTTTTCATCACTCCCTATGATTGCAAACGAGATTGAGAACAAATGGAATTGAGCAGAGATCCATTCACTCTGTCCGTGTCACCTCTACAAATATTGAAAGCTGAAACAGAGCCACAGGACACAGATTGAGTGTTGAACCAATGCCAGGGCCAAATTGCAATCATGTATTACTAAAGACGCCTTGCTCACTGATAGCCCTCTTCCACCCAATTAGGTTCTTGAGTCGGTTCTGTTCAGGATTCTTGGTGCTATCTTGTGAAACCATTGTAGTCAGGGATGTGTCATCAGCGGAGGCTGTTGTAGTATGTTCAACAGAAAGTAAATGCTAGCAAGATGGTGGATAACATTGATTACCTGTGAGCTTTTGTTCTGCTATTACAGATATTTGTTCTCACCCAAAAAGCAAGCATGAACCAACTATGAATGATAAAGAGACGTAGAAGACCATTATGTGCAAGACAAAGGGCCCTCTCAAACCTTTCTTTCCAACCTATAGAAGAGACCTGTTTGACTGGCTGCCAGTGGGCAGAGTTTGTCCCTTCAGCGACCTCATTTCAGCCCTTTAGTTATTTTGTCAGTAGGCTTATTAGCTCATTCATTCGTAATGTCTGTTGCTAAGCACAAAAACACTCCTATTTTATTAAAATGTTTTGACCCAGGCTGTTCAAGCGGAGGGAATTTATGAGAATCAAACTGACAACTTACTCCTAATATTAAAAGGGTGCATTGTTTTTTCCTGTGTTTTTGTATATATAATGGTCCCTTTTCAGTTGACAAACTAATAAACAAAGCGAGGGAAAACAAATGAAATAAAAAAATGCAAAAGTCCAGCCCCTTAACACTTTTGACCCTTTTAAAAAAGTAGCTGAATACGCCTGCTGTAAAATATGACATGGCTACTGATGTCGTAAAGCTTTGCACTTCATGTCAAGAAAAACATGTAGTCTTGCTAGAATTGCTCTGAACAGTTCAAAATGTGTCACGTGAACTGGAAAGGAACCTGCTCCATGTATGTTGGTGGAAAAGTGTTAAAAGGGGTTTCACATAGAGTGGCTGGTGGATTAGCGAGTGGATTACAAGACACTGTACCATCAACATGATTTTGAAGCTGTTACTTTAAGGTAAAAAAAGTTACATAATGTTGCTTTAAGAAATCCCATAGTCCAATTTATTGGCCTAATTCTAAAAACAAAAAACTTAAGTTGTAGTAACCTTGATATCTTTCACTACATCCACTCATGGGTGACCATGTATAACACCTGGGGCTCGGTGAAGCATCACAGAGCTAATAGGGGAGTTAAGTATGAGTCAAACAGTGAGTAATTGACAAGACGATTCCTATTTTTGTGCCTTGCTCATGGAAACATTTACCTGACATCTCAACTCTACCTGCCTTAACTGAAACATCTCCTCCTCGTAATCATCATCATCATTCCTTGTCTTTTGTTTCTGTCTTCTCCCCCTCTTCCCTCACCCACCGTCCTCTCCCTCTCACAGGGATTCCTTCAAACGTCTAAGTTTCCGCAGAGCTCAGGAGGAAAACTCCTGAGATGCCACGACTCGTCTGAGAGAGAGCGTGCGCTACGCGGAGAGGAAGGGGAGGCTGTCACACAACCAGAAGAGGAAAAGAGAAGATGAGGAAAGGAACTGCTGGTGATAACCCCGCATTCCCCCGCGCTGGAGTACTACATTGTGTCTACAATGGACGACTCACAGTTTCTCAACAGTCCAGCAGTGTTAATAAACGTCTGCTGCACGTCCACTTTTATGATTTCACGGTTGCTGGTTACAGGAAGCAAAAGGAGAGTGAGCACATAGAAATAGGAGGGTGGGAATCTAAAGCGAAGTGTAGCTTATTGAGCATTTCACTGTAAAGTCTTCAGATGCTTTGGCTCTGTCGATTTCCTTTTTTTTTTTTAGATAACTGCAAGTCCTAATGATGCTGCAAACATTTCCTCTGGGTTGGTATAGAAGCAGACTTAAGAGTTCCTCTCTGAGGTCCTTGCTGGCCCGGGGCCCATATGTGTGCCAATACTGCTAGTGTCCTGCGTGTATGTACAGTAAATGTGTGAATGGATGTGTGTTTACTTAGATACTGTTTGGAGTAGAAGATTTTGGTGCCATACTGAACTGTCACTTTGTACTCTGTGATCATAGATAAGTCAAAGGGCCTTTGAAATTCCACTCTGGACGTCTTTGCATGACATGTGCCAGTTACAGCAGTGAAAGTACGGATGGATTTGTGCACTGGAAAAATAGACGCAATTTCCCTTTTTTTCCTCCAAAAAACTCTTAAGGCCATTCTTGTCTTATTATTGTTAGACATACAGAACCTGGCCATGTAGCTAATAAAGAGTTTAACTTGAGTTTGATGTGATTTCACAGGAGGCAGACCGACAAATTACACATGGCTTATGTCTAAATCATCATTTTGTATATAGCAGAGGTGTCACATCAGATAGTTACAAACATGTTTACAAAGGTATGAAAAACTATTTTGCATTTTATTTTATGGAAATGTATTTTTTAGATGATGAATAATAGCAATGATGATATTAGTTTGTAGGCAGGATTCAGTGACTGAGTGTACTGTAACAATCTGTGTATGTCCACAGTCGTTCCTGTACCTGTTTGTAAATAGACCACCTCCTACGATACACACAGTGCCAAATTTAATTCCTTATGTACCTAGGGACTGAGATACTTAACTAGAAATGCAATCTTTTGAGAAGTCACTCCACACAGCGGTGCTTTGCCGTGTGAATTATGTTTACTCCGTATTTCAGAATACATTCCAGAGGAGACATTTACTACTGCTTTGCAGTGTTAAACAGTGACAATCTGATTTTATTTGACATCCATGAGACAGCTCATTTCATTGGTGTTATGTTGCAGCTCGTACTGTATTTCAGTAATGTAAATGTGCTTGGCATTTCAAAAGTGGGTATACATTTTTTTTTTTATACATTATTAATACTCACATCCTCTCTGTTTCCAGGTACATCTCTTATTTATGATCTGTTGAATGTTTTTAAAGTGGCTAAATAAGATGAAAGTTATACAGCGTGTGTATTAATTGTGAGAAATAAAATGTATACCTATTTTTTTAATACATGCAAGATATTGCTGAGAGTTGTTATTATATAAGATATTTTAGTGGCATTCAACCACTGGAGACTGCGTTCATGTTTCTATATCCATTATTTTTTATTGTTCATACTTGTGTTTTATTAAATGTGGAATTCTAACTCGTCGTGCAAACAATGCTGTTGAAGCACCTGAATAAAACTTAATATATGCACATTTGTTGTGGCTATGTAATATTTTAACTTTGACTTTAATTGGTTAAATATTAGAAGACCTATTAGAAAATTATTATTATTATTATTATTATTATTATTGCATCACTTCATTCTTTGTAATAAATTAACAAGAATGGCACTCAGTACAGCGCATACCCAAACCCAGGGTCTCCTTATGTACTCACTTAAAGATACCACTTGAATACACTTGAGTTTTTAGCATCAAGATCCTTGCATTATCCCCTAAGAAATTAACGAAAATGTTGCAAAAACACCCTATCTTACAATATTAAAGAAAGTAAGAAAACTGTCCTTGATTCATATTTTTGTCTAGATTGACACCAAAAGTTGATGGGGTCTATTCTAGGCTGAGATCCATCCTCCATCTAAGTTTGTCACAAATCTGTACTGTAGCTTTTGTGTAATCCTGTTGACAAACCAACCAACAAAGAAAAGGACACGGGTGAAAACAACCTCCTTGGCGATTCAATTAATATTTGCAGACTTAGATTTTCATTTTGCTATACCATCACTATAATCACTTTTAATCAATTTTATCCCCATTTAAGGGTGACAGTTTTCTGATTTTGACTTTTTTATTTATTTTTAAACAAGATAAACCGTTATTGATACCCCACAGTTGAAATTTGGGCATTTATCGATCAATATTAATTTTTTTATGTTTTTTTTTTTTTTCACCTCTGATAATTCACCTCTGACAGTCCCCAATTTATTTTGCTATTTATTATCAATACACGTTGATCTGTTGAATATCTACTAAAAGTATTTTACCACAATAAATCTTGGATTAACATACAAACTACAAAGAGAGTTCAAAAAGGCGGGAAGAACCAGGGGGGGAGGAAAACTACAATCTGTTGCTGTCGCGTCGGCGTGACGTCATCACTACTCGACTTCGACATGCCGGATACAGCAGGTTGGTGGGAGATTTCATTGACAACAAGCGAGTGCTAGTGATAACCGGCGGTGTACACTACACACGGTTGTTTCTGACATGTCGTTAAACGCACCGCCAGCTACAGCGGAAGCTGGTTTATATTCTGGCCGTTGCGCTGCTGTAGTTTCGTTGCGTAGTTGTTTTAACTGACAGAGAGCAGACTTGTGATGGAAAGTTAGCCCGACCTCCCTCACGACAAACTCTGGGTTAGTTAGCAAACTTCACACCGGCGTAAAGTTTAAAACTAGAGAGGACTCGTCTTTTGTGTGGTCTTGAATGTGTCCTGACTTGTCACACGACTTCAGTGTGTGTGTATACGTGCTTGAAGTTTATGTGAATGTCTGCTCTTGCACTGTAGCCTGTAATAAAACCCATCAAAGATGAAGTCTGACCTTAGTCTGTGAACGTATGATCCTCTCTCTGGTCTAAGGCAAGCTCTTACCTGTTGTGCCTGCAAGGACAGTGTATGCGCCCTGACCTGTCACAGGGATCTTTCAGTTAATTAATGACCTTTATCTGTTTAATCTCTTATATTAACTCTCCTAAACCCTTTGCAACCCGTTTGAAAGCGTCTTGATCCACTCTTTTGTTATTGATTTCTAACAGTATGCAGTAATACAGTGAATATAATCACAAGTGTGTGTTACTCACCTCAGGCCATATAGGTGGGAGATGGACGTTTTCAGCCAACCTCTTACAGTAAATTTAAGATGTAATGTCTTTCCTGCCTCTTCCCATCACTGTCGTTATATCTCTCTGTTTTTTGGGGGGCTCATACTTTTATGGATACACTCCTGCACTGAATAACCCTCTGAGGATTTCCTGCTGTAAATGGTAATTGCACCTCTGTCTTGCCAAGCCTCCTTAATGCCCCAAGCAGGCTAAAAGGAAGGATTGTGACAGCGCAAACTCTCATGTACAGCAGGAGAGCTTTTAATTCAAAGTAGGCTACTGCAGACATTTAGCTCGCCCTGGCGCTGGGCTGAGGTGCTTTGCTATTACTGCTCTCATAACACAAATCAAAATGGCCTCACTTAGCTGTTTTCCTGTTGGGAAACATTTGTGCAATGTGTCAATAGTGGGAGTTTGACGCTTAAGTTTGAGGTAAAGTGGAGCATACAGACGTTGACAGATTTGGCCTCGTCACAGTGCTCTGGCAGAACACTTAATTTACAGGATAAACTAAGTACTTCAGCCCACAGGAGGCTATAGAGCAACTCGTAGTTTTGGCTTAAACTTGCGAAATGCGCTCAGTTGTTCTATCATAAATAAAAAGTTTGTAACTCAAACAACATAACTAAATAAATAAATAAAGCTTTATTTTTGGTCTTGTCTCCAAGGGGTAGCCATCCTCTGACGTCGTTTGTGTGACATGGAGCCAGACGGGGACCTGAACCCTGACACAGATGACCTTCCACTCCGAGCCAATACTAACCACATACTTGTCAAACATTATGTGCTCGACCTGACGGTTCATTTTGGCAGGAAGGTCATCAGTGGTAGTGTTGTTCTGTTCCTGGAGCCGTGCTCTGGAGGTAAGGCTGAGGATGACATTGGACCTGGAGCTGGTGAGGGAGCTGGGACTTTAGAAGCTGGACGGACTCAGGATGGGTCTGTAGGTAGACTTCAGGATGAGGATACAGTGGAGAAGGGTAAAAAAGGGCTTGGGAAGACTCCAACAAGGATGGAGGAGATGTTTGGAACTGGAGAAAGACACAGAGCTGAAGTTGCGTCTGAAACAGGAAGTATTCAGTCTTCAGATTTGTGGGAAACCACCAGTGACGATGATTTCACCTTGGTGCTGGACTGTTGTGACCTTGATGTTTCAAAGGTCGAAGAGTTGGACGTCACCTCTGTGTCAGCCACGTCTGGCCTCTTACCAGAAAGGTCAGGGGTGGGTTCAGTGAACTCACAAGCAGCCTTTACTCAGAACCTTATCTCTATGGCCTCGAGTCGATGGAGGCAGAAGCACCAGCTCTTTTCATGGTGTAGCCGGGCCCCTGGTGCTCAGGACGGCAGCTCACTGCATTTTTATAGAGACCGATGGAGTTTGCAGGTGAGGAAGAAGGGGGTGGCGTCACCTCTGGAGTTTCCTCGCGCCCTCAGGATCTGCTATGAGACGAGGCCAACGGGAGGCTCTGTGAGATGGACCAAAGACCAGGACAACAGGTTTGTCTCAGGAGTATATAGATCAAATCATTCCACAGAGCAGTGGTTTCGTAGTACGACTAGACTCCTTTTTAGCGATTTTAAAAACTGGCAACTGGCAGCACATCTGCTCTGATTTCTGCTCCTCGAATTACAGTGTAATATTCTGAGCTCGCCATGTAAGAATAGAATAATTCTCATTCATTAATTCACAAAAACACGCCTTAGGCTGTTGCAGTCTGTTCTGTGTGTGGATGCTTTACGTGTGTGTGTGTGTGTGTGTGTGTGTGTGTGTGCGTGCATGTGCACTTGGTGAATCCTTTGAGCATTGAAATGAGGGGTTGTTTATAGTTTACCATTGTTTACCCTTCCAGGGTGTGTGTTTACACTGCCGGCTCTCCCATCAACAATCGAGCCCTCTTCCCCTGCCAGGAGCCGCCTGTTGCCATGTCAACATGGCAGGCAACAGTACGGGCCCCCAATGAGTGTGTGGTTTTGATGAGTGGGGAGGAGCAGACTGTACCTATTGAGGACGGGGACAAACGTAAGCATACCGGCATATGACGCCTTTCATCTTTAGACCATTGATTAGAAAATTAGATTTCTTATTGTTAGTTGACTACTCGGTCAATAATTTAAGTACATTTTACTGAATTGTAAATCGGGCCCAGTACTGGACCTCAATACTTCTTGAGTAAATGTGTCTTGAGTTGGCATTGAATGCTTGGTAAAAAATCTATTCAGGCTTGTTTACGTATATGGTCAAATATTTCTTGATCTTAATATGAAAATCAGACAATTTTGCCAGTTGTTAACTGCCTTTGGGCAGAGTTTTTGCACAGCTGCTTCTATTAAGACAGCATTAAACATTGATGCATTTATGGGACTTGTCAAATGAAAAAGGGATTGTAGAGCATCATGTAAGGTATTAAAAATGTATGATTTTGGTATTATAGGGATCTGGAATGAAAATAACAACAGAGAACTGCTGAAACGATGGATATGTATGTATGAGATTAATGCAGCTGTACGGGTTGTGCAGCTCCAGTACCGTAGATCTGTGCATAAGGGACATGTTTTTCTTTTCTGACTGTTTAGGGCAAAAAAACAAACAAAAATGTCTAAGTTGGACAAGAAATCAGACTGAATAGTAAAGTTCAAACCTTCCTTCATTTTCTCTCAATGCTCTCTTTGTTATCTAATCTAAACTTTATTAAAAATTGTTATTATACAAATGTCAGACACAAAGTATAAATCTGTGTAGGAAAAACATTTTACCCTTTTTTGGTGTGTTAAAACAGAAATAAAATAGCACTTCAACACCTCCAATCACTCAACTATCCCAAACTGTAAGATGGAGACAGAGAAGAAGAAAATGAACCCATACTAAACTGTAAAGAGAATAAATAAAACACACACACTCACAAAAAGTAAGGTAAGGCAAGACAAGTTTATTTATATAGCGCCAATCAGACACAAGGCAACTAAGAGCTTTACAGAGATGTAGAAATACATTAAAATAAGACATTAAGAAAATGTTAAGATTGGATTTAAGAGACAACAAGAACAAGCAAATAAAGTTCTTAATCTACTTATTTTAAGCTACATTAAACAGTAATGTTTTAAGCCCTGATTTAAATGAGCTGACAGTTTAAGTAGACCTCAGGGATTCAGAGAGCTTGTTCCACAGGTGGGAAGCATAGAAACTAAAAGTTGCTTCACTTTGCTTGGTTTTGATCCTGGAAACACTGAATAAACCTGTAGACCTCAGATGACCTGAGGGGTCTGAATGCTTCGTAATGTACAAGTAAAACAAGTAAATAAAATGAAATAAAATAGGGAAGGAACAAAAATAAGAAGGACAATCAGGGTGCCTATGACATTTTTTGTTTTCTTTTTTTATTGGAAACAGATACAAATGTCAAATACAAAGTTTCAAATACAAAATCTACAAAAAAAACCCACTTCCAACCTCTAAACTAAACCAAAGTAAATTAAATGAAGTAAAATAGGGAGGGAAGTACAATAAGAGGGACGTTCAAGGTTCTTGCTTGAAAGAATGGATGCACTGAGAATCAGATGGGGTCCAGAGAGGAAAGAGTATTTACATTTGAGATAATAGGCCATCATCTCTTGCAGATGAACCTCTTGAGGACTATTTCACCTTTTCTAACAACGGAAGACATTAAATCAGTTAGGCAGGATGTGGTAGAATACAGATCTGGGCTTTTAAAAAGCAACAACATCAGAGTCTGAGACCGGCTGCTATAAGGCGTACCCGAAAGATGTCTATCAAGAGGCCGAGTTCTTACCTTTGACATTTTTGTCCTTTCTGTCCTCCCCTTCTTCTACTCTCTGTAGATTATTTAATGTGGAATTACTACGTCACTATGCCCATGCCCGCCTCCACCTTCACCTTGGCGGTGGGCCACTGGAGCCAAGTGACAGCAGAAATTCCCCCAGCACTGGAGGAAGGGGTGAGGGACAGGGCGGATTGTGGTAAGACGGCCAAACCTGGGTCTGGACCTGGGGAGCGGACTGAGGCTGAGCTTGGACTTGGAAGCTCCACCAGGGACGTAGTAAAGGGCACTCCATTCCAGACTGGCAGGTATTTTATTATTTTTCCTGTGTTCTTTTCTTCTCCAGACTGTTATTAACCCAAGTCTGGCCCTTCAGCATTCCATGGTGAAACTTTCCTTTCGCCATACCAAAAATGGTGTAGGTGAAGTTTGGGTGATGGATAGGGTGCAGCACTTAATCAGGTTTTATGACAAGTACATTAGAGCTTGCACCATAGTACGCTGCCCAGCAGAAATGATCCAAGACCAAAAAAAACTAAAGTTGACATAAATTTAAAGAGGTACAGGATATAGAGTGGAGGTTGGGGCATTAGAGAGGGCTTGCTTGCTCTGGGTAGGGCAGGGTTGGGCTGGGGTCTCCCTCTCTACTGGCCAGCAGGTTGGCAGGTCTGCCAGTGGTTTCCAGTAATCCTTCTCCTCCCCTCATGGTTTTCCTCCAGCAGCAGCCCAGCTGTAGCCTGCTGCAGGCCCCAGGAATCTCCCGCTACAAGGAAGGCCTTTATTTTCAGTGAATGACTCGAAGGAAACTTGGACGCCGCTTGAAGCCTTTGGAACGGTTCTGATGCTGGGGATGGAGTTAGTGCTGGATATTGGATTTAGAGTGAATGAGATTGCATGTCGGCACCTAGATATTTTTGGGACTGCTGTGGTTTGCCTTTGTGACGTATATATTCCATATTTCCACTGCTTTCGTTTCCATGCTTAGCACAGAGAGCGGGACATACTGTACCATATTTGGTTCACCAACTCAAGATCTGCATATTCTTTCAATATGAAAATTAATTAAATTGTTGTTATTAACCTTGGAATAAACTTATCCCTCCCTGTTTTAATCTGCTACAGAGGAGACCAGACCACCCGCTCAGACTCTGCATTCTGTTACTCTTCCCTTGAGGACGAGGGGCTCTCTGTAACTGATTATTCAGGCATGGTGGATGACGGCATCTCTTGTTCCCATGGCGACTACCCTTGCCGATTTACTGAGCGGTCGGTGAGGTCCCAGCGGGTGATTCCACACCGCGTGTTTGGCCCCGTCTGCTTGCTGCACAAGGCCCAGGTGGAGTTTTGACAAAGAGCCACTGAGACTTGAGCTAATTTCATTTCATATTATCAAAAGAGACGGTTAGCATCAGTAAATGCTTGTATCATTATTCTAGAGGTTTAGAGCTGCTGTCTCTTTGTAAAATATGACAAAAACCTAAGACTGTGTCACACGAGGGCCACTCAAAACATTCCTTACACTCTAAACTACATTTACTACATTTATGAGTATTAAATCAGTTGAAGTTGAAAAGCAAATTCATTATATATACTAATAAAATATGTCTAACCCATCTGTATCAATGGTAAAACTGTCAGTTGTTTCAAAAACTTGTTGCTTTTCCTTTTACAGACAGTCCTCAAGCTGCTGCCTCGATGTTTGGCAGCAGCCCACACCGTTTTGGGCGTTCACCCCTTTTCCCGCCTTGATGTTCTCATCGTCCCAGCAGGGTTCTCCAGTCTGGGCATGGCCAGGTAATGACACCCAGGTCTTTTTTAGTAGAATGAGGAAGGTGTAGATTGGGCAAAATACTGGAAAGAATATAGGTTAAGGAAGTGAGGAAGACAGAGAGGACACGTAGTGACCAGGCTTGAAAGTTAAAATTTTGTGTGTGAAGCAGATCTTTTATGGAGGTAGATAGATAGGTAGATAGATTTCAAAGTGTGTGCTGGATTATTAAACCCACAGTAACTGTTACTTGTACTCTTTGGTGGCAGCAGAAGCCTAGCAACATTAAGTATATTTGGAGTTATGTTTACCTCAGTTCATTTAATGAGCCTACTGTAAGTCTAATATTAACTCCCTTTATCTTGTTCAAAACCAATAAATGCTCCGGTAAGTTCAACAACTAGTAGCAGTCAGTTGGCTGATTAGTGCTTTGCAGTGTGTACAATGGGTTCTCATATCTTTGTTTGATGCGTTTGGAAAACAACGCTGATATGAGCTGTGAGAGCGAACCAAAACAGTTTAGTTACGGGCCGTAAAACCCAAAGCAAAGATACAAACAATGCTAAGATGCTCCAACAATGGTGGTATTTATAAAATTACATTAAAAAACATCTCCAACTTTTAATAAAAAAAAAAAATGAATATAGCAGCTTTAAAGTCCTGCAGGCATCACTTAGTATTTTAACTGTAGTCAGGCCAATTTCTGGACGATACATGTTGTAAAGAAACAGAACATCAAGGATTTGCCACATGAGAAAACTACAGCCAGCACTTAAAAAAAAAACCCCAATAACTTTATCCTGCTGCTTCTGGTTTGGTTGTCTGGGTTTCATGATTAATGACATTCTTCCCATTTCAAAACCCCCTCACTCTGTCTCATCTTCTTTGTGGTGATCTTTCACATTGGATGTCTTTTATTAAAGAATTAAGGAGTTGAACCATAACTCCCTCTATATTCAGTCAGTCACCTGTCATCCCTCCTTTTCTGTTTTTTTCACAAACATTACCACTTTCAACATTAGCCTGTGGAATTTATCTTCTGACCTGCCTCTGTTAAATGCTTTTTTTTATTAGCAAGATAATTAACGTTAAGATACTCAAGCAGCAATATATTAAAGCCAGACAAAGTGTCACATAAGAGTTGGCAGACAAAAGAATCTACAACCTCTACTTAAACCCTTTTTTCATACAGTATCCCTATCTTCTTTAATTGGCCCATCATTAACCCTCTACTTTTCATCACTTTTTCTAATCTCTCAATACATTGCTACTCCTCCCTTCCGCCATCCTCTGTCCAAACCCGTCAACCCTTTTTCCATCCCAAACAGCTCGCCTTCTGTGACGTATTCCCACCACACCTCTTAACCTGTTGATGTCTTATTTAAATACATTTATTATTCATTATACACTGTAGCCATGAAGTTGATGCTCTCAGCAAAGTCAGTCAAGTTGTATTTCTCCCTCCCTTCCTTCAAACATAACTTCCTTTTTTCCTTTAATTCATTTAACCCACCCTTACAGACCTCAAACCCCTAACCCCAAACCCTGACCCTCTTGATGAGAGAGGTGGCTAACCCCTTGTCTGGGCACAGCATCATTGACTCAGCGAGTCAGTCAATAGCCTGCTGTTACAACCAGAGGCTTCAGGTGGTCTGCAGGCTCTCTGCTCCACATTGGACCTGTGTGTATTTATGTATCTATGTTTGTGTGCAGTATTAGTGGAGGCTTGGGGGCAGATGGGTGGGCTAAAAGCCACAGGCTGACAGATTCACTGTCCTACGCACTATAGATAATTCTCTGTGTACGTCTTTGTTCTGTCCATGTTCCCCTCTGTAGATTCTTTCCCCTCCACTCCCGTTCCATATTTATCCCCCTTTTATTACCTTACTCTCTCCCGTTTTCTATCCTGAGAATCAGTAATGTCCTGCTTCTGTCACTTCGTCTTCACTCCTCGATGTGTCTTATTTTTCTCTTTTCTTCTCCCGACTTTCCGTTTTTCTCTTTGCCCTCATAATATCCCTAAATCTCCAAGCCCCCTGTGTTTGCCGTCTTTCTTTGTCCCCGCCACTTCTTGGTACGGTCGATAGCTCTTAAGTCCTGGCCTCTAGCATTCTACGATAGTGAGAGTTTTTCTCTGGAAAGCAAGTTTTATATTTTCTCAGCTGGCATACTGTGTGCCTGTAGATATGACTGAAAGCCAGCCGGTAGCAATACAAATGAAATAATAATTGGAAATTGATGCCAAATAAAGACCGTCAATGACCGGCCTTTTTTAAATGGTGTTGATAAAGTAAACTGATTGGGCTGGTCAGTGAACGTTGTCCCAGTGTCTGCGGTCTGCAACCGCAGTCTCTCTTTCTCTCTGTCTGCCTTTTTCCTCTCCCTCTGCGACCTCCCTGGAGAAAAGCGCCCCAGACAGGATATGAGCTCATACCTGAATATGTATTCTGTGTGAATTTCTGAGGTCGTAGCCAAGAGTGGTCTCAATCAGCGATTTTTTTGAAGGACAGAGAGCGACAAGAGGGCCACAGTCTGGATCTAGTTCTTAACTTTGCATACTTATTTCGACTACTTCACCCAAAATACAGAGCGCTCTTTTGATCTACGAAGAACTTTTCCCCTCATCTTGTGAAAATCTGTCTCCCTGCTGTATTTATTTTGAATGGACATCAAGTGTTAACAGAGAGGCTGTTCTGCTGTGGCTGTTGCCTGACGGATGTTTTCTTTCCCTTATGAGGATAACTCCCAGGCACTTATCCCTCTTGCCCCAGCTGCTTAGACTCCAGTTAGCTGCAGATGACAGGGAAGAGATTTAGGGCCTTCATTAAGCTTCAGACAGCACCTGCACTGACTCCCTATAAAACTCCGCATGGGTCTCAACCCAATGTCAACTCACTGCATCCTCCATCAGTGCGGGTGGTTTGGTCCTGCATGCCTCCGCACTTAACCACGAGCCTGTGCCGTAGGAAGGCGGGGAGGTCAACCAAAATGGAAGATTGAGATGGAGATGAGAAAGAGACAAAGAGGGTAAAGGCGGGGTTCATGACAGGCCAGCGGACCCCCAGGATGTGGGAGAGGATGTGTGGATTATTCCCAGCAACAAAAGCCATTAGCTTCTGGAAGGACTTCAGAGACTGGCGCTATTTAATCTAGAGATTGGGAGGTATGTGGGCCCCAGTGCTTGGGATGGAGCCAAGAGCCGTTTTTTGTGCAGTGCCCTGGTAGAAACAGCAGGAGTGGAGGGGCTATGAGACGGGGAGCTGTGGCAAGGAGGCATGAATCTGTTGTGGTGTGATACAGAGAAGGGAGGGAGGGCGGAGGCGAAACGGGAGGATTCACAGTGGCGTGAAGTTTTTATACTGAGATACAGAGAGGGAGGGCAGGAAACCGAAGATTAAGGAGTCAAGTAAGGGCAGGTCTGCATTCAAGTTAACACTGTGCACCCATAGGGCTTTCTGATTTTCACACACACACACACACACACACACACACACACACACACACACACACACACACACACACACCAACAAAGGATACTAGGCTTACGCAAATGTAGCTTCCAGGGGATAAAGCTAGTCAGCACTTCATAGGATTTAACATAAGTGATATTTGTTTATTTTATGTAACAATGAGAGCATCAATCTGTTATATTTTAACATAATCCGTGTGATCTACTTTGGCTCCAACAGTTCTTCAGCAGTCCAAGTTATCAACAGATGCATATTAGCCTGCAACAGGAGTATTGTGTAACAAACAATATTGTCTCTCTATTCTTTCTAGGTGTACACTTTCTTTTTCCGTTTCTTTCTGTTCCTGTGACACACCAGCATAATGTAGAAGTGCTGCTGTGTGTCCTCTGTACAACTTTTAAGACACCCAGGAGCAGATAAGGGAGAGGGAGAAAAATACAGAATGGTTAAACATTGACAGAGGAGTATGGATGAGGGATGTCGAGGTGTCTCAGATAAGAGAAACACCGGATGAAAGAGTTGCATTCGGTGAACACAGTTGGGGAACCCCTTAAAGTTGCTTCCATTTGCAGTCCGTTTAAGAAAAAGCCCATTGTCCCGAGAGATGAAGAACATGGGGAAAAAAACTAAAGCTGGTTCAGAGCAGCCATGGTCAGACCTCCCACCGTTTCCTGAACATTAATAATTAGTAATGTGTGTGTGTACGTGTGTTTGTACATTCGTGCCTTTATTTTCTGTTGAGCATTAGCTCACACTATTTTCTTTTCTTTCTGTTTAATCTGGATACGTAATCTCCTCATTGCATCTCAACCACGTCATTTGGTTCCGACTAGGAGTGACAGGAAGGGCATGGCATTTCCTCTCGCCCTTTGAAGCTGAGGTCTATGTGTCCCAAAGCGTATGCAGGACTAATCAGACATCGCTGGGTTTTGTAGCGCGCTCAGATGAAGACATGTCTGACGTCCCTGAGAAAGCGGTGGTTTCCCCGCATTTTGTTCAAAAAAATTACACAAGTGTTGAAACGTGCCTTTTAGTCGTGTGGGCGATGTGGGTTTTGTTTTGCTACGCTGTAGACAGGCAGATTCCTGTGCTTGTGTTTCAATGAATGAGTGTTTTGTTCAAATAATGGTGTAAGGATGTGTGTTAAGTGCAGAGGGATGACGTCAGAGGAATGCACACAGATCATTTGTCCTTGCTTGGTATCTGCTGTTTTTCTCTGTTGGAGAACTTTTTCTAAATGAACATGTTTTTGACATTCTGGTTCTCAACACTTTTAATTGAGCCAGATTAATGTGCAATTATTTCTGTTGGGGTTCTTGTGGACGGGGAAGGGAGAGCCGCCCCAGACCACTTGATGGCGGGCTCTGATGAACCCACACACATGCCGAAACATATCAGTCTCTCAGCACGTCTCGTTGCAAGGCGAATAACACGAACACATACAGACAGGCTTCTTGAGATCATGTTTATTGCCAAAATACTTTTTTCCTCCTCGAACTCTTGACGCAGTTTCCCCTGATATAACATTTCTGTTTTATTCTTCTTTCTCACTCTCACCTCATAGAAGGTGCCTGCCCGAAAAAATAGGGAGAAAAGGGATCAAGTACTTAAACTGCTTGTTCCGTTTGCAGTACAGCCAAAACTAGGCAGCCATATAACTGTCACAGGCACAAGGTAAAAATTATGACTGGTGTATACCTCTTGACCTCTCTAAGTGGCACTGGAGGATTTTCAGCCTGACTTCAGTTGACTGCATTGTTTGTTTATGGGCTAGCAGGAAGTTACATTGGCCATTGGTCCCTGTTGGGAGGAAGTAGGGAGCTGAAGTACAGGGGGGAGTTAGTACCCTGCAGGATAATCCCCTGCTGCCCTTGAGCTCTTTTAGCATACCACCTGAGCTCTTTTTCATCTTTAATAGGACCAGACCCGTGGTTTTGCATGTTTTAACCCATTAATCACATTACTGCCGACCATTTCCCCAACGCATGCAAGTTTTATGATTGATTTCCTATGATCTACAGAGACACTGGGTTTCATTCATTTAAATGCGGGAGAAGTTATTACATTATGTTATCTGCACATGGAAAATGCTCCTGCAAAAGGGCACATTTATTCTGA
Source organism: Pagrus pagrus (assembly GCF_965226575.1). Taxonomy (NCBI): domain Eukaryota; kingdom Metazoa; phylum Chordata; class Actinopteri; order Spariformes; family Sparidae; genus Pagrus; species Pagrus pagrus. The sequence goes on from NC_140192.1 coordinate 8,209,665, forward strand.
TCTTACTTTAAAAACAGCAACCTTTTTAATTTAAGAAAAGTAAGTAAAAGAGAGAACGAAACGTACATGTTTGCTCATTATTCCTCTTATTAGCTTGTTCTTTAGACAACAAAACATATGAATTTGATGACAGCTAATCTGTCATGTACACTATAAATATTTTTGCTCCGTTTCAATTTGAGAAAACAAGCTCAGTAAACTAAATATATTAAGCTGAATCAACAACTGTTCAGTCACACTGGCAAATAGTACAATCACATTTGATTTCCCCTTAAATTTTCTTAGTTTGAAGAGTCAGTTCTTCAATTATAAAAGTAATAGCCTGACTTCAATACTTACCCTTATAATGGTTTTTCATTATCGTGAAGAAAAACAACCCTGACTTATTTTAAAAGACTTCATTAAAGTGTCGGGGTACTTTTAACTTTCAACAATGCATGCTGAGAAGTCTTCTAATATGCTGATCATGTTTTTTTTGGAAACTTGTTTTGATGAGTTGATTGAACTCACAGTACATTCATGCAACTCATCATTTAAAGCCAGAAGACTTCAAGCTAGCTGAGAACTTGTGTTTATAAGTTCTGAAGTCTGAAAAAGAAAGCTCCAAATTTAAAACTCGAAATAAATACAACTTGTTTATTAACGTTAAGTTAAATTAGAAAATATAAGTTGATTCCACTATTTACAAATAATTTTTCACTTTTCATGGCATACCAAAAAGAAGTGAAAGTGGTCGTTCCTTGGAATTGAGGAAACGCATATAAAAACTTACATACTTTACAAATCATTAATGGAATAAATCATGCAGAACAAACAGCATTTAAAAGATAAAGCTGATCATTAAGGAAAAATCATTAACTTTGGGAAAGGCATTGCTGCTTATTACCATCTTAAATGGAAGTTAAATGAAATATAATAGCAGACCACAAAATGTAAATTAGAAAGATTAGATGTTAATCTTAACCTGCCCCAGTTTCTAACACGACTCTCGCTTTTTCGCCTCACTGGCCTTGATTCCTCCTCACTTTGCACCCTTACTGAATTGCACCTCCTGCCTCCTCCTTGTTGACCTATGTCGTCCCCCTTTTCTCTCTTCCTCCTTGCTCCATTTCCCTCCCAGTCCTCCCACTGCTTGTCCTCCCCTCTTCCTTCTGATGTCTCAGTGGATTTCTTGCCTTTCTGCTCTCCTCTCCAGTTTGATCCGTGAGGTAACCCTAGAAGTGTGCGACACAGACCGGCTCTTTCAGGAGGCAGTTGGGGGGTTCAGGGCGGGGAGGGCGAGATGTGGGGGGTCAGATTTTCTGGCACGGGAGACAGCTGTTAATCAAATAGTCAAGGATGAGGTGTTTCTTTCTTCCCACCTTGAGTGGATCTCCCCCCTCTTCTGAGGCCACACAAAAGAGTTGGAAAGGCAGCTCTGCATGCCTGCACCTGGACAGAAGGAGGGGGAGTGTCCTGTGCACACTTTTAAAGCGATTGCAAGTAGTTAAGACTTTTAGGTGAGCTTTATTTCTATTCTTCTAGAGTTCCCCTTGTTCCTCTGCTCCCCTCCTGCTGAACACACACAGAGCAGCTCCAAAGCTTACAATCGTTGGCCACTAATATCCATCTTTTCCTGTTTCCTTGTCTCTTTTTCTTGGTCAGGACCTTAAAGAAGATAGCAGGGTCCAGTTTAGCAAGTGTTTTGTTATTGCAGGAACATTCCTTTCTAGTTATCTTGGGCCTCTCAACTTCCCTTCTCTATCTGCAGTATAGGTTTACCTGCTCTTCTACAGTACCTTCTCACAACTGAAGTAGCCATCTTTTAACTCTTGCACTGCTTGTGCTTGACAGGAGATGGGAACATGGAATCATCAAGTATTTCTTGGGAATAATCAGGAAACATTTCAGGCGTGATGGTTTTTGAATTCTATATCGTATGAGTGATTGCTGGGATGTATGTGCAGCATTGCTTAATATTGTGCTGTTTTTTTCCTGAGTGTCATATATGCTTCCGTTGTCATCAGTGGTTGGTGAGTGATGGTGCATTGCTTTAAACTGCCCTCAGATGTGAACCTGCTGGCAACAGCTGGCATATAGTACTACATTTAACAGTAACACAGACACACTGTGCCATAACTCTGGATTAGAGGCTGTGGCAAGACAGGCCTGTCACTGCACACCCATTCTACTAACTAATGGATGAGTCCACAGGACCCATTCCCTGGAGTGATGGATGGGTCCATTGTATGGAGCAGGGGACGCTGCTGCTGGTCTCGGTGTGCATCCTGGGGCGTGTGTGTGATAGTGGAACCTAGAGACTGGGGGTAATTTCATTTGTCTGTGCAAAGCCAGACGGCTTAATGTCCGTGGGACCTCTGTGCTGAACCGGCCAAAATGAGATATTTGAAGCAAAGTGCTGTGAAATGCTCAGTGGTAATGCTTCTGATGTCTGGGTTTGCTTTTAGCCTTGGGGAGAGAGCTGTGCTCCATGCTGTTCAACCAGTTACTTTCACAATGGGCTGTTTTTTAGCCATGCCAGTGGTTTGGCTCTACGGGTGGCAGTGTTGATCTGTCAGTCTGTCTGTCGGTTGGTCAATCCAATAATTTGGTCCAAGCATATCCTAACAGCTATTGTAAGGAAAAACAGACATTCAATGGATGAATCCAAATGACTTTGCTCATCCCCAGACTATGTACGTAGTGCCAGCTGCAGGTCAAACTTAAAATGTATCCTGTGAAATATTTGGACATCTACGAGATGGATTGGCGCAAAAGTTTTGTATAGACTAGATCAATGGTTTCCAGACAATGGATCTTAAGAACCCACTAATATTTCTTCACAACTATTGATGGGTTACCATGAAAATTGGTACATATTCATTCCTGCCTCAACATTACAAGGTAACCCCACCAACCTGACACATTAAAATGTGTTTACAGGTCTTGAGGAGTACTGCTGCATATCTGAAAAGTATGGCGCTTCAGGGGTGCGCATTTTCCACTACTTACATTTGACCCATACATTTGGTATTATTCAATATTTTCATTATTGTCAACAAATCCCATCAAAAGACTAAAACCAGCAGTGAATTGATCCTGCAAACTAAGGGTTGTCTCTGTAGCCAAAGCCTTTTATAGCTCATTCCTCTGTGCTGTAGCTCTTCATTGTTGTCCCAAAACTATTAAAAACACATGAGTGAGCCACACCACTATGATGATGAACATGGTCACTGGGTTTATTTTGAGTCAAGGCCTCATATATTGTCCTGCTGCCATAAATACTCGCCAGTGTACGAAATCTGCAGCTGTAAATAATCCGGTACAAGTGTTTTCAGGCCTGCTTGTGTGATGTTAGACAAGGACTATACTCCCCAGCTATCATTAGATTTTAAAAAGTTTATGTTGTGAACCATGTTTAAAGCCACAGACAGACTAACACAGTGTGGTTTGACCATTTTGTATTCTACTTTATAAGTCACTTTTGTTTTGTCTGCATTCCTCCTCATGTGTTAATACCTGTTGATTGTTCTTAGCTTGTCAGAGCTGTCTAGTGATAATCACTCTATACATCTTTCTGGTGATTATCTATTGCGCTGTTGTGTAAGTGGGTTGTTACAAAGGTGTTTACATCAAACACCTTTCACCCACACTATATTCATCAGCTGCAGTTTTTTTTTTTTGTCTGACAGGCAGGCCAGGTGGCAGCCTGAAACCTCTGCAGAAGAGACAGCTCTGCTCGCTGGCTAATTTCACTTCGATCTCGCCTTCATCCATTTTTTTTTCATTCTGTCAAACACTTCTTATACAGCCGTGCAGTACTGAGCGGTCTCACTTTCCATCTCCTCACTGTCTCATTCTCTCGCATTACATAAGAGAGAAAAAAAATTAGTCTATTTATTACCCCACAGGCACGAAAATGTCTCAAATTATAATCCTGTGAAATAGATTTTGTCCTCCCTTTCATTGAGGCGGTAGTGGAAGCCAAAAGAGGGTTCTGAGTGCTGTGTGATGAGTGACGGGGTTTGAATGCAAATAGCTACCGTGACACAGGAATGCGGTTTATGTCACATGAATGTCACTACGACACCACCCTTTTGCTGACTGACAGTGGCCTGATGTAACCAGATGAACTCATACCGCACCGCATTAGTGCCCATTACAACACAGTAGACGCCCTTTTTTACGATTGCCCTGAAATTGACGGTAGAAGACCATGAAACTGTGATATTTTGTGTCTTTAGGTAGTTACATGTGTACATTTAGATTTCCAGTTTCCTTGTTACTGCAAATTGCTCAATCATGTGTCAGTGTTTGTTGACATTCACATACATTTCTTGCTGTTTGGCCTCAGATATACAACAGAAAAATACCTTACCATTATAGACGAATACGAGTCTGTGCTGTTTTAAATCTGTGCTCCAGCATCACTGCTCCAGCATCCTGCACACAGACAAACACACACCCGAGAACATTCCTCTGGCATGACATCAGTTTTTAGCCTCTGTACTAAACAAGGAACAAACTGCACTGTGGATTGTTTTACTGTTAAGAGAAGTTGGATCAGACATCTGCTATCACTTCCCAGCTGATACGGATTCAAAGTAGATTTGCTGAAAGTATGTGGGTGTGTGTGCATGTCTGTGCCTGTGACTCTCTGCTGCTTTATGCGGGTGCTCTGTTATGCCTGCACCTTATACACTCATTGCATCTTCATGTATAGCTCCCTGTGTGCGCACAAGCATTCTTGAACTCATCAGGTTATGACCCATGTGGATCCCATCAGTGTGATACAAACTTGACCTGCTTCGAGCCAGCTGTCTCTGTATGCATGAACGGGCTTTTAAGATTAAGCACTTGACAGCAACTAGAAACTACAGTCTAACCTTGAAACATGCCACTTATTTGTCATGTGCCGGCACTACAAAGCCTCATTTTCTTCAGACTCGAGCGGCGGAGTCACCACCTTGTTCCTGATGACCTCTGATATCTCCTCGGCTATTTCTTTTCAGGCTCTGATGCGATGCAGCGCATGTGGGTGGGGCGGCTCTCTGGGGGCCCTGGCCTGGCCCCCGTTCATGTGATCAGGCCCTACATGGAGTGGCATTTGGCCTGGCCCTGTGGGGCCCCGTCTGGGAGCAGAGAGCTGATCTGTAGCCAGCCTGGAATGCCAGACATTTGAAGTCAGACTTGTTAAAAAAGAACGAAGGGTGGTAGGAGTTTGGTCAAACAGGCCCCTGTGTCTAAAATAGCCCACAGACTCTGTACGAGAGGGAGGGGAAGGAGACAAAGCTTCTTCCCGTAAGCTGACATTAGGAAAGGCCAGCCCTTCAACCTTTGCTTGAAAGGAAAAGAATAGACAAAGTTGTAGTTTGTGTGCTCTTTGTCTTTTGTGTGTCTCTTTTCCATCTCCCCACCTGCCCTGTCATTGAGTCTTAAAAGGTGTTTCTTTACGTGTTTATGTACTGTATAGGAATTCAGGTATGTGCACAATGTGTGAAAAGTCAACACCCACGACAGGTAGTTGACACTGCACTTGGGGAAAGAGCAAAACACATTGCACAGAGTGGCAGAGAGCATTCTCTATCTCTCTGTAAATATGAATCAGATAATCTTTCATTCACTTGCTAGATTCCTTTTTTTTTCTCTATTCTCATTTTTTCCCCTTTTTTCCTCTCTAGTAGCTGTATCTTTGTCTTTACTTTGCTTCTCGCTCTCAACCTCTCATTTACACATACAGTGCACACTCAGCTCTCATCATCTTTTTCCTCGTGCCTCTGTCTCGTGGGGCTGTTTTACTGGTGTCCCAGCTATGAGCTTAGCTAGGCTAGGGATGTCAATTACAGGACTATGATAGGGCCCCTGCTGCATTATGCATGGAAGTGTCCCACTGGGGAAGAAATGGCCTACAGCCAGGAACGATGGATGGAGGGATGGAGGGATGAATAATGGATAGAGAGATAGAGGGCGAAACACTTTTGCAATCTGTGTCTCGCCAAATTGAAGACTTGCCCCGGTGCACACCTCTGAAGCTCAGAGTTGGTGACTCCGAGTTGTGAGGTTGACATGTGAGAAAGCACAGGAGGGCTTTAATCAGTGTTTCATTTTGTGCGTTAAAACCCAATGGGGTTCAACAATCAGACTGGTCACCTTAGGTCTTTTGTCTGTTATTCTATGGCAGACAGCTTTTCATCAGTTCTGTCTGTTTCCTAAACGTATGTTCGCAGTTGTTTGTGCTCATGTTCTCTGAGCATGTGTGTGCATAGTGTTGTTCAAGCCTTGAGACTCGGGCTGAACAATTAATTGAAATATTGGCCTAAAAATCATATTCTGCAGACATAAGGTAACATGCTTGTTTGGTACAGACCCGAGTAAAAATCACAATTTTATATTTTTACCGACAAAAGGAAATGTAAAAATTGGCATTCACACCAAAAATCGTGAATCATAACGCAATGGGAATAACTGTCAAAATAATTGAAATATGACGTTTTTGCATATCATTCATCCCTTCTTAAGACATAATGACATGAAGACAATCAAGAACGAAAAATATAATTAATATAGTCAAGTCTAGAATTTATGTTTGGCATTCAAATAAATGCCAGAGATTGTATTTCCATTACTTTTAATGTGTCGCTTATAAGAACACAGAGTATTCTTTATTGCACCCAAAGGGCAATTTGTTGCGCAGCGAGCAGTCGATTAGAAAGCAAACGGAGATCACAAGCATCAAAAACAGGGCCAAAAGTATTTGAATTCATTTACATGCTTTAAAAGATGTCAGTGACCATGTTTAAATCAAACGCCCCTTCATTTAACATCAAGTCCTCATCAGAAAGTAATTCATAACCCTGATGAGAGGCTCCAGACCAAATGTGTCCTCCTTCTCGTCCCCTCTATGAATGTACTTGATCTTTTATTTAAATAAAATCATTTTTTGTTATGGATTTGCGATCTGGTTAAAGTCGGTAACACAAGTCAAATGGGATCTATTAAAAGTAGAGGTCACATTCTCCTCAATATTCACTGCAGTGTTTTGGTGTGGTATCATCATTTAAAATCCTCGTGTCATTTGTGGAAAGCATCTTAACACCACAATATCTTAGTTGTTTACATGAAGAACTAGAAGGGGTAATTTAATTGCCACAAACCCTCAGATTTAAAAAAAAATAAAATCCTGTGGTATCACAATCAACAACTAATGAGCAAAGCCAAGATTACAATTTTGGTGATAAGCACAAAAACATCCGAAAATTTTCATTTTGTAAATGTTACGACCACAGGATGTCAACAAATGAGTGGAAGTTGTATTACTGAGTATCTATAGTGTGTCTGAGAATTGCAGTATTATCACTTAATGTTTGATTGATCGTAATTGTTGGCATAATCAGCAGCTTTAGTTGTTTTGCGAGTCACATTCGCTAATTTGCAACACAGAGAATGTGGAAGCACATTGTGGAATAAAGACAGCATTTGCTTACAAATGAATGTCAAATACCTTATTTGAAAGTAATCACTGACAAACATTCATCCCAGCATGCAGCAGACTTCAGATTCACATCTATTGTGGAGATGAAAGGTGTATACACACACGTACAGGTGCTACATATGTATGAATGTGTGTGAAAGTCTTCTTCTGCGTTATCCCTGACAGGTCCCTGATGTCAACTAATGTCAGTCAGTGTATCAGTGAATGTGAAAGATGCTGTTGTTATTCATCCCGACCATGGTGGGATGACACTATTTGTCACTGTAGTGATGGATTCCGCATCCCTCAGAGGAGCATGTGCAAGCGCCGTCTCTGAAAGGCTGTCTTTGTGTTTCAGACTCGCTCACACACACAGACGCAGACACACACACACACACATAACGCACTGCTGGAGCTGACAACAAAGGCGTGCTTATCCAATTGTGAGGGAATAAGATTAGGCTACAAAGAAACTCATAAGGCTAATGTTAGCATCTCCTGCTCCAGTGAGAGCCTTTGTTTGTTTAATCAGGAAAAACATGGGATTAGATTTGAGATGCTGTCTCGGAAATGATGCCCATAAGACCTCTTTTGTATGATGTTGACATGTTCCTAAATAACAGGCCTGCCTTCTATCTGATAAAACACTCCTCTGGGAAATAAAGAGTAGTTGTGTTGTTCAGATATCCGATTTTGCTTTCCTCCAAAATAGACTGTAGGCAGACCTGGCCTAACCTATGTCTTCACTCTGTGTTTTCCTTTATAATTGACTTGTCACTGTAATTAGGTTATGGCAAGGAAAGAAAATAACTCCTCTGTCATCTGTTGTTTTAAGATGCTAATCTCTTCTTGATGAGAGCAGCTCATGTTACTGTAGTTCATCGATGGCAGCAATATGTGGGCCTATTGTAGCACTGTGACTCCAACAGGTGAAGTGTAGCTTCTCTGTTTATGTAGTTAGAAGTAGGTCCACTCTTTATGACTTTTAGGTGAAAAAACTAAATTATGTGATGTTTGAATGTAGTTAACATACAGTATAGTGACGATGCTTCAAAAAAGCTGACTATAATGAAGCAAAACAGAGCGATAATGATTTCTTCTGTAATCTAGAGGCATCTTTGATGTATTTGTCACAGTATTTGGGTTGTATGACCCTTTTGACAGATACTTTTCAATAAGGACCTGCAGTTTGCCGTAAACTCTCCCACCAGCGTCAGCTCAATAGTGGCTGGGACACTTAAGATCTAGAGAGTGTGAAAGGAATTCTAGACAGTCCTGTGTTGTTATATGGGCCAGGAGGGAGAGAGAGACCATTCATTCGCACCTCTGTGACCCCTCTCCCATTCTTCTGTTGAAGAATAGCCTGCATCTCACGCACAGTCAGCCCTAAGCCCCTCAGGGCACCCAGAGCCGGTTACATAAGACAGAAGGAAAGAATGCTCCAGAAAAGTCTTCAGCCATGACCTTGGCTTTGACTGCGCACTCCTATTTGTCCTGTTCTACCAGCGCTGTCTCATGGTTAAAAGTCACATGTCCTGTGTTCCTGTGTTTACGAGAAGCTGAGAAGCTGGCAGCGTGAACGTCTCAGACAGTTCGTGTGTAGCATCAAGAATTAAACAAGTGTAGTTCAAACTGCAAACTGCTTTAAAATTTAACTTCTCAAGCCATGTAGGTCAGTCGGTCCAGCTTTTCGGTCCAGACTGAAATATCTCAAAAATGACTGGCTGGATGGTGTGAAATTTGGTAGGCACATTCCCTTACGACAAATTACATTAACTTTTGTGGTCCTTCATCCTTTCATCTTCATCATCAGGCCCATCAGCTCATTATTTGTCCAGTTCCTTGGTGAACTACCTGCCTCAGCTGTGCATTGTGTTTAGTGCTACCAAATGCTAACATGCCAAACTAAGATGGTGAACATGGTTCTCATACTTGCTTCACATCAGCTTGTTAGCATTGTCATCAGCCGTGTTTTCAATCATCATATTTTTGTACACAAGTTGAAGTATTGCATTAACAAAGGCTGATCACACAACAGTATCTGAAATGTTTTTACACCTGCTTGAGGGCTTTTTGCCTTCTCTATAATAGCAAATATACATAATAGGAAATAGGAAAAAGTTTTTCAATCAAGTTGTAACGTAAAGCACATTTAATTCAAATGACTGATGAGCTGTTTTCCCTCCAAGAGAATTCAATGAAGAGAAGGTAACGCCTGCAAACTCAACTCCATGCCACAGAGGTTTTATGAGACACGTTTTGGATCCCACTTGGATCTTAGTCTAGTTTGAAAAATGGAAAAATAGTTTCCAAGTAGGATACAAACGATGTAAAAAAGCCCAGTGTGCTTCAAATTCGCTTTACAGTCAGTTGGGAACACAGCTATTGGGAACATTGTACTGTTAGCTGTACTGTATGTAATGCGGCTATAGCTCGAGTGGATCGTCCAGTAATTGGAAGATACTGAACCCCAAATTGCTCCTGATGAGCAGGTTGGCACCTTGCATGGCAGCCTCTGCCATCAGTGTATGAATGTGTGTGTGAATGGGTGAATTTGACAAGTGTTGTAAAGTGCTATAGAAATGCAAGTCCATTTACCATTTACCATTTAGCTTAGTCTTGTCAATACATCTTTGGGGATATATTAAATACTTGACTCAATAATATTTTTTTAATCTTAGAATTGATCCATTTGAAGAAAATCACAGCCTCCAACATGTTGCATAATTTCTTATAAAAGGTTTTAAAGCACTCGCCAAGCCCAGCCCTCGATACTTGTATCTCAATGAGGTGTGTGCCTGTAGGACTCCTATATTAGCAGCTCAGTATTCTCTGTTGGCGAGACTCATGTGCAGTGAGATAAACTTACAGACAAACCTGAAATGTGTTTCCTTAATTGAGAAGAAATTTAATTAAATCAGAAATCTAAAATGGACATTAGGGGGAAACTATTGTCTATACAGAATAGTAATTACCAACTCACATTTGCAAACAATTATATTGGAATTTAGCTGCTGACAGCCGTGTTATTCCCTCTTCAGTTTTGCTCGGCTCAGAGCTTTGATAAGCTGTCATTGGCTGAAAAGCCTAATGAAGATTTTAAATTTGTTGAGTAAGACACTCACACACACCCTTGTACAATCACTGTTGAAGTTAATCTTACCTTCTGTGTTTCCAAAACAATTTAAAGCAGTTTTGTTGTGCACTTTAGTATATGATTGCTGTACATCTATTACCTGTTAAAAAAAGTGCACAGAGAACACCAGTTGCTTTATTTGGAAATACTTCATATGCATGCAATCAAATTTTTATCATGTGTTTAATTTCCTTATCAGACGAGTGCAAGGCAAATCTTAATTAACTTAACTGCTCAATAAATCAGTCATGGGTATGTAATAAGATGCCTGTAGTTCTAAATATAGTCACAAGTCGAGCTTTGTTTTGAATTCCTTCCTTTTCATCTCATTAGAGAATCTTACAAGGGAACGGGTCGGGTCAAGTTTATAATTATATTTTATTTTAAAAGTCCTGACATCTTCCTGACCTAACCTAAAATGTGAAGCATTTTCTTGAAGTCATGCTTAGAAACAAAGTGCGAGAGAAAAAGTGGAGGCTATAAAACTGTTGGACAAAAACTCCCAAAATTGCCTATTTCAGTTTTTTTTTATACCCATTGTTGGTTGACAATTTTAGTCGAGGGAACATGATGTACTCACATAATGTTTGCACAGGGCAGTTAGGTTTGGCACCAACACTTGATGAGTAAGCTGCCCTTTTGCTGAACATAATGTAGAGGGTAGATAATAGCAGGGATGGGCAGTCAGTGACTCCCATACTCATTAATGCTCACACGTGTCCAGGCTAAATTTTCGGTAATCATAGGTGTGGAACATTACCACACTAACTCTTTGATCTTTTTTTACTTTTTATTCTTCTGAGCAAACATCTTTTCTCACGCTAACCTCTCTGTGTTTCCTCTTACTTCCTGAACCTCCTTGATTGTAAAAACATTCCCTTTTTATCCCTCCCTTACTCATTTCTCACTCCCCCCCCCCCCCCCCCCCCCCCATTATAATTTTTAATTTTTAATTTTTTTGTTCACCCTTTATTTCTGTCATTTGTCTTCCCTAGCCCCCATATAATTTTCCTGTCCCAGAGTGTGTTGTATGCTGGGAGTTCTGGCCCCGGGGAGAACAGCCTGTCTCTATGTGGGTCCAGGATGTGCCATGAGATCGCCCACTCCTGGTTTGGCCTGGTTATCGGAGCCAAAGACTGGACTGAGGAATGGATCAGCGAGGGTTTTGCCACCTACCTGGAGGACATTATCTGGGCCCAAGCACAACAAGTACAGTACAATCCAGATGATTGTGGTTGACTACAGCTATTTTATGAAAGTAACTTAAAGGAGACCTATTATGCTTTTGGGTTATTTCTGTGTGTTATAAATGTTCTTGTGCATGTGGAAGATCTTGATAGTTTACAAGGTCAAAGTCCGCATCAGCAGAAAGCTCCTCTCTCAGAGAAAACTCTGCTCCTGAAACGCCTCGTCATTAGCCCCGCCTTTATTTCCGTGAATTTGTGACATCATACTACATCACCATGTCATACAATTGCGTAATTTAAGCCCAGCCGCTAGTTTGGCACATAAGAATCTATTTAGTACAGCTAATCTGTTGTTTTTAGCATTGCTGGGTCAGGCGTGTGTGAGCTGACCAATCAGAGGAAACTGGCTATTCTGGAGTGGGGGGCCTTAAAGAGACAGGAACAAAAACTCAGACAGAGGGGGAATTCAGCACTGCGGCACTGGACAAAATGAGAAAACTGATGTGTTTTTTGAGCATTAAAATATATATACCTATTCCAGTAGTAACCCAAAATAAAATTAAGAATTTGAAAATGAGCATAATACGTCTCCTTTAAAGGCCTTTTTAGGCGGTCGCCCCAGGTAGACAAACACCTTTAGATGGTAATATGAGCTTTTAGATACACCAGTTTAGCTTAAAGGTGCACTATGTAGTTTTGCGAATGGAATTTTAATCAGAGGATAAAGATCTTCATTGACTGATTTTTTTTTTATGCCTTAACAAACTAAATCAACAAATTTTATTTGTTGTCATGACTGAACAAATTGACCTTAAAGGACAACACAGTGCCACATTTCTAGCTTCAAACAATGTTCTGGGGACCTTATTTTCCTCTGGCAACAGCTTGTTCATTCAGTTATGGAAAAAAAAAAATATGTATGATTTTATTATTACCTCATTGATATTGTAAATATTAAGATTCTGAGTTTGAATTTCTTCTCTAAAACTACATAGTGCTCCTTCAACTGTGAAGCCATTCTGTCTCCATCTTGAGGAAGCTACCACTGAGAAAGCAACTTTCTCTCATTTGAAATAGAAATCACTCAGTGAATAAAACCTCAAGAATCATTAAGTGAATGTCTGTGGTTTTTTAGTTTATTTATTTCTCGTCATGATCTAAAAGTGACACTAAATATCCAGCACCTTTTAAACCATTGGTATGAAAAACATGTTGACCTTCCAACTTTCCATTTCCACAATTTATGTGCCAGGATTTCCAAATATTACTGTTGTGGTTGGAGTGCATGTCAAGCAGAGTTGGCCATGACATTAGTGTTGTAAAACCATACATCAAGCACACAAGGAAATAATTTACAAAGGCACCAATCCAAGTTCCAGTACAAAAAAAGCACAAACAAGAAACAAAAACTACATCTGAAAATTCAGAGGAGGTGGCCAAACAAAACAAAAGGGTAAAGAAGTTCCTGGCACACCACAGAATAAACCATCAACCCCAAACCTCCTGACCTACTGAAATGTACAAAGGACAAAGCTCAGAAAAGTTGTGAAAAAGTGCTACTGCAACCTAATCCTCTGCAAAAAAACATTTAAGAGAAGTAGATCATACATCAAAGAACAACGAGACAATGTACTGTGCACTGCTCCAGATGTCATTCTCATTAACGATACATACAGGATAAACGATAAACAAGACAAACAACAGGACAAAGGAAGAGGGTGTAGCATTGGTATGAATCACTTGCTTGCAACACTAACTTCAGTTGTGATCCGGGAGTTGATATGCAGACAGGTCTAATCCTCCCTTCTGCTTTCCCACACCATCTGGAGTTACACAAATGTTTTTTTTTGTGTCTGGGCTGTTTAATCATGTCACCTTTATGATATGAGCACGGTGCTGAGGAAGTAGATTTCAGCGGACATGTTATTGCTGCCAAAATCAATAAGACACAGTGACAAGAGATAGTAGGGCAGTGCTGCCTGCTTTTTCTGATGAAATTCACAGTATTTAGTTTTTCCTCCCCTGACTTTGCTCTACTTTAACCTCACATCTTTGTAACTCTCCATATATCTTCCTCCAGCTCTCCTTCCAAGAGACAGCAGAACAGTCTGACCTGAAAGCACTGCTGAGGTGGAGACGACTCTCTGATGAGTTGAAGAACTCGGAGGAGGTGCTTCAAATCCTCAGGTGTGTGTTTTTTTTTTTGTCAAGTACATCTTGTTTTAATTATCTTACCGCCGTTGCCGCTATGGAGGAAATTGCTTGTTGATACTAAGCAACAGCACCTTCAGTAAGCTTGCTTAAAGCAGAATGCAGTAATAAACACTGACATGAAACGCACTCATACTGCTTACTGCTGGTCAACCTCCCCACTGTTTTATCCCTATGTATGGGTAGTAGTCTGGTATCAGTGCTTGAGATACTCTTCACACACACTTCACATACACTTCTTATGTGACTTACATGTCTCAGTGACCCTAAACGGCAGACATCCATTTTATCCGGGTTGATTTTTAAAGATCATTTGTTTATAATTTGCCTTGTCAAAATGTGCAGTAGGACCACTTTTATTTGAAGTAAATGTGGTAGTTTTTTTCCTGTAACCCTGTATATCTCACAGCCTTAATATTTCATTATGGGCAGCTGATACAGAGAGAATCTGCAGGGGTTAGCCTACAATCTTTGAGCAGATTTTCATTTGGTGGAGCAGTTTTGACTTTAAAGCAATTGAAAATCACTTGTACCTTGTAGTATTTACAATAGTTTGGACTTGCCTCAAAAGACCTAATGCAGCGGAGAAAAGAAAAGCTTTGTATTGTTTTTTTTTTCTGTTTTTCTGCAGACAAATCCAATATGCTCTTTCCAGGATAACAGGTCAATCACTAAACCCAAGTATATGCATGAAGATACCTGCAAGATTGTATTATTTTTCTTATGGATAACAATAGAAACTTTATGAACGTCATAAGCTCAACTCAACCGCTTCATTCACGGCATGTTGGTGAAGCCCAGTTTCTTAACAGAGATAATCGAGCCGCATCATCAGAATACATTAGAATGCATTGATTTGGTGTGTCGGTACGGCAATCGGTGGGAAAGAAAGTGAAAAGCATGGCTGAACTCACACAACCCTGGAGGGCCCCAACATTGATCATGATGGCAGTTGAAATGGTTTTGTTCACCTTTAAAATCTGAACTCTGTTAGTGAGAAATAAGGTATATCAATCCAGTGATTAACTTTTGCAAAGCCACCCCTAAAACACATTTTACTGTACAAAACAATGATCCTAAGTCTGAAGCACAGGATGTCTTTCATACCTGTAAATTAATCAGAATTTACACTCCAGAAAGTTTAGCCATAGACGAGCATAGGCATAGGACAGAGTGAGGAGAGATAAATGTTGGAATAAGCTGCATTTGTCTTTCACTAATTGACCGTAGGAGACACAGTCAACTTTTTTAGGTCAAAGTATGCCCATCTTTTGTTAGTGTCTACACGTGTAGACACAAACGTGAGCTTGAGGTATTCATTCCAGGGATACAGGTGTGGCAGGTGTGGCAAGTATATCCAGGTGTACTGTACTGTCATGTTTTTGAGAAGCTCTTCACACAAGCACAGCGAGCACGCACAAACACACAAACTCTTCATCTGATCCTGACAATGTGGGACCCACACCCTGTTTGTTTTATCTTCAGTGGAAGCACAGTGTCATCAGAGGATTATAGATGTAAACCCCAGCCTGGAGTTAACTGTTTAAGGGCAGGCTTGTTAACACTTGTCAGCACTGTGTCTGTCTTTCACATAGTGGCTCTTCCTTTGAATAAAACACTGGAGATGACACTTGTAGCATAGTGTGCTATTGACATTCATGCTTGTAAGAGACCGTACAGAGTGCAGCAGCAAATCAATGTGTTATTGATTTAATGGCACTTCTGCTTGGCACTAACTTCTAACAATGTCACCTCACTAATAATGCGTTGTCGTCACACAATGGAAACACTCATTAATAAATAGTATTTAGAATTAAAATCAATTCAGGCTCGCCATTGTTTTAAACTAACAAGGTTGGCTCTGTTTGGAAAATGTTGTTTTCAGACTGAAATGCTGGTTGCCTCCTGTATATGTTGTGCAATATGGAGGCTTAACATCATAGGATTAATGATTGTGACACAGGGGTATTCCTTACAACATGAAGCGGAGTGTGAGTGAAAGGGTTAAACATGCACTTGAGAGCTGTGTGTGTCTAACAGTCTATCAGGGTGTTCCCCTATGAGGTAGATGCACGGGTGATTAGGAGGATCAGGGTTGGGTTTCTCTGCACCTGACGGGGTTAAATCAACAACATAAAACTAACATCTGAAAAATGCAAACAACATATGCACTCACACATGCACAGACATACGTGCCCAAATGCACCGATGCGTACATTTCGACTGATTAGGTTACATGGAAACACGTTAGTATTGAAAAGTAATTGCTTAAGTGGCACCCAAAGAAAAGCCTTTTTTAATCCTCACATATCTTGTAGCAATGGAAAAAGGGTGTTGAGGCATAAAGGAGCCCTGCTCATACATTATCTCATTAGCTTGCATACCGCCTTTGAGTCAAGTGCAATAACAATTTTTAATAGCGTCAATTTGCCCGTTCATGTTTTTCTACTGCGATCAACATGTTCATTTTAGTAAAGCTCAAAGGAAAGTCAGTTGTCTTTTTTTAACATATATAGTAATACAGTACATTACATACAAATATCTACACCCATACACGCACACACATGTACAGACGAACTACCGTAACACTATTCACATAAAACGGCATTTAAAAAAATAAAAAAAGGGGTGAGAAAAAGACAAACGTAGGAGATGAAAAAACGTACCTTGTAGACATTTATATATAATATATGCTGGATCAAAATAAAATTACATAATTATTAGTTTCCAGTGTCCCTTCTTGACCTCCATTTTGTTGTTTGTCATCGTCTATCAATTTTAAAATGCCAAAAGCATATTCAAAATAGATCTTGCGTATGGAAAATATAATAATGTAACATAACAGTAATATTCAGTCAGTACTGACTGACTGATGACATATATTCAAACAGTAAATTTCTGCTTTAAAATGTCTATGAATGACTACACCTTTATCATATATTTTACTGAGTTGTGTACCAACAATGGTCAAACCCAGAGAAATCTGTATGTTAATGAAGGTAACTGTGCGTTTCATTTGGTCGCCTGTTGCTATAACTTTCAGGAGAGAATCAGGGAGTGAGGAAGGAAGTTGGCGAATGTGACTAAACATAACGATAATGAAACGCTAAAATATGACCTTAACAATGAAGACGACAGCTCCAATGAACCCAAACTACTTATGTATTTTGTTTGTTTTGATTGAGAGACCATTAACATTACATAATGTGGATTTAAATCAGGATCATACTGTAGGATCATACTGTACGATCATATGCTGTTATTATTTTACAAAATGTTGTCATTATGTGAGTTTGTAATTTCCAAATAATTTCCTGGGGGGAAAAAAAGGATGTAATTTGATACCAACGATAGGGAAAATAAAGACAGTGTTTTGGTGCACAGCAGGCAAAAACCAACATACAAAAATGAGAAATGGCAGGCATACAATTTAACATGATGAAAAAAGTTGCCAATAATAAATGTATAATAACTGAATATTTTCTTCAGTTCAGTTCAGTGCTGACTTTTTAATGTCCCTCGAGGGGAAATTTGATACACAGAAATGGGTAAAAACACTAACACAACATACAAGAGGATGTGGGACATCACAACAGCATGCAACCAAAAGAAAGGAAAAATGTATCTGTCCAAGAATCAACCTATTGGAGTGGTAGCAATAAGTGCTTCTTGGATTCAAACGGATGAGTTCTTTCAAGGAGATTCCTATTTTCCCTTTTTGTTCAGCACTAATTTTCAGTAATTCAGAGGACTCCCCCTACACACGATCAAGAAATGACTAAAATATGAAATAAAATGAAACAATTAGTGTATCCAATTTTGATGTCCCAACACGTGTTATCAAGCAAAATTAAATCAAAGGCTAACAAAATTAGCTATAGATTATTTGTTTTACACGTGGGTTGTTTCATCATTTTAAATTTTCATTTCATTTATAACAAGATCTTTCACCAGCAAAAAGAAGTGGACAGAAAAAGAATAAACACAAACAAACAAAATAAACAGAAAAAAAAATGGATCCTACTTGGTTACAATAATGTGGTGGGCAATAAGCACATGACAAGTTAGCACATAGCATATTATAAATATACCAGACCAACAGTTGATTTACATGATCATTGTTCCCTTCAGACCTTTACTCACTAAAGCTTTCCCACTGTTAGTCAACATCATTCTTGACCTTGGGAACAGTATATATGAGACAAGAAATCTCAACTTTCAGCATTTAACCACATCTCATGGATCTGTGGGAGGGTGACTGTAACTCCATCTCTGTTTAAGGAGGGTCTCTGTCATCGTATGTGGCGTCCTTGATCTTTCTCTGGCCAGTGACTTTGACCCCGTCGCAGTCGATGCTGTTACTAGTTTTACTCCAGTGTTTATTCTACAGCCTTACATTTAGTCTGTCATTCTGTCTATCTGTAGTCTCATGGTTTTGCACATGGCTGTCATACTATGATACATGTCTTGGTACTGTTTAGAGGAAAACTCAAGGGGCATACGAAGGTCAGATGTAACTAAGATCTTAGTTTATGCCAAAGTTGGCGATGCCACTTTTTGATGTGGGCTAGGCTGCCAGTAAGTCGGAGTCCTGCTGCGGCTTCACTGTTTGGCATCACAACTGTGGGCAAACATAGCATGAATAAACACAAGCTGGTTGTCACAATGCACAGAGAAATGTTAGAAAAGACCCAGTGAAAGGAAAGAAAGCGCAATGGGATGTACAGAGAGATATGCAAAAACCTTCCCAGTATACACAGACCAGACACACACACAAAGGCTAAATGGCAGATTGGCGCTTCCTAAGTTCAGTGGGTCACAATCGACACCCCTTGATCCAGAAGGGGCCCCAGTGGCCAGTGTTTATCAGTCCATTTCAGATGAGTTATATTTAGGGCAGCCTGGGCCAGACGCCATTCTCCCTGCTGATTCACTGGGCTGCTGGGAGTGCTGCTCTACCTTATCCGGTTTCCACAGTCAACCCAGTGTAATTTGTCAGGATATGGCTTGCGGAGCTATAAACCTCTGTGTGTGTGTGTGTGTGCGTGTGTGTACATTTCACATTAAGTTCTGTCACTAATAGCTCCTGATTTCCTCCCGCTCTTTCTCTCTTTCAATCTCAGACACACCCAGGTGTATGTATGGGTGCACACACACAGAGACAAACACCCTCCCTCTCACACACACGGCCTACGAGTCAAGATAAGAGCACCATTTATTCTGCAATACATTGAGCTATTGTGTGATTCTCCAAGGCAGCAGGCGGCGATTCCTCTTAAAGCTGTAGTAAATCATCTCCGACAAAGAGAGAAGGCGAAAGATCGGGGATTTACACATCCATACATCCCGGGTTTTGGACAGAGGGAAGGGTGGAGTTCCTTTGTCTAACGCGGCAGTGATGGATCAACTTTTTTCCTCTCCGCGCTGTGCCGCCGGTATCTCTGACGCACGAAACAGACACATTTTCTCTTCTGGAAATACATGTTCTGTCATTGTTTTTGTCTCTTGCCCCAGTCCCTCTTTTTCTCTGTACTTCTCTGTCTGACACACACACACACACACACTCACTCACACACACATACACACACACCATTTCCCAGGGATACAGCACGTCCTGCTGTCTTAAAAAGAGTCTATTTCATCTTATCAGTAGTAACAGACAGACATGGGCTCTACGGGCAGGAGACTGGACAGAGAGCAATTTAAAAAAATAACTCCATGATAAAAAAAAAAGAAAAAGAAAAGGGGGGAAATGTTGTGTTCATGATACATTTTTTAAGAGATTTTTTTTAGATTTTTTATTTATTCTATAATGCAGGATTTGGCTGTAACCTTGTGTTTTACAGGCATATTTTACTGTTAATCCATTCGTCCACTGACTGGCTCAGAATATCGATGGGCAGCTTTCATTGTGCAGACACAGAGCGTCATTACCAAGATGTTCCAAAATGGATTTTCCCCAATTAGGTCATTGGTATTGTGATTTTTTTTCTTGCACGTAACATTCATATGACATGCCCACATACGTCCATCATGACGGACACACCCTAATTTGCATGGTGAAAGTCCTTCTAAGAGTGTCCAGTTGAGTCTAGAAATTCCAGGAAGCTGATGACTTCCTCCCTCTCAGTCCACTGAGCAAACCAAACATTCACGTCTATCTCCTGTCCTTGATTTCTCCCACACATCCTCCTCCTCCTCCTCCTCCTCCTCTTCTTCTTGTGCCACTCCATCCCCCCCTCCCTGCGTCTCCGCTGCTCACCATGCCTGGACAAAGACTCAAATAGATCAAATATTTGACCAACTTGTGGCTCACAACTGAAGCCTCACTTGAGAGATTAAACATTGAGGTTTTACATCACACACGAATCAGAGTGTGAATTTGAATGTGTGATTTTGCACTCCCCGTTCATGTGTGTGTTTGTGTGTGTGTGTCTGGCCCTGTCATGAAGTGGTCCTGTGGAAAAGTGCTCACCAGTGATGAAGGGTGTATTGATTGGTGGGCCAGGCGCCTAGCGTATCGACTTGGCAGGAGGGTGATGCTTCAAGGCCTTCCTATTGGCACACTGAGTTAATCTGCTCAGCCTGATCAATACCGGCCAACTGAAACTATCATTGCACAGCATCCCACGTCAGCGCCCTGTTTGTTTGGCTTTTATTGGTTTTATGTGTGTTTGTTTATGTGTTTATGGAGGTTGAAGGGATGATTTGTGTCTGTGTAACAGGGAAAGCGAAAACCTAGTGCGTGCCTCTTTTGTGCCTGCAGACGAGGGGTTGCTTTTCTCTCGAAGTGTTATATGTTCGCTCCGTGAGTCATGGGCAGTAAAGTCAGAGCGCTGCTCTGTGAGGTCATATAAACAGCATAGCATGCTATTATAAATCTACAGCTTGATTTCCAGCCTGCCTCAGGCAAAGTATGGCAACTTGGCAAAGTGTTCACCATTGAGAGGACCGGCTGAGTGGCTGGATTTAGTGTTGCTGACAGTGTATTCTTGCTCTGGAGAAACTGTGGTTTTCCTGCAACTAAAATGTCTCAGAGTGGGATAAAAAAATAAAAAGTCTGTGCGTAGGTTCTGTAACTCCATCCTTTCTGCTCCGCACCTTCCTGTTTATTGCTGGTGCTGAACATCTCCCACTGAGTTTGCCCATTTTCTTCACCTGTCTTAGCTTTGTGTGTTTTTTTTTTTTCTTTTTTGTTTTTGTCTCTGTTCTGTTTGTCTTTCTGCAGACCTAACATGGAAAACACTGGCCAGGTCAGTGAGTCTGGCTCCTCCACAGTTAAACATGCCCTCAACCCTGACAAAGCCTTCATGCAAGTGCACTACCTCAAGGTGAGATAAATGTGGGAAAGATCAGGTGGAAAAACAAGGAAGAATTGATAGAGGTAGTAAGAAAGTAAGGAAACCGTTTGAATAGAAATTCTATAATGTTGTTTTGGTTGGCCCACTCATCCAGTAGACGTTTTTCATCAAGTTTAAGAGGATGTTTAAACCTCGACTAGTCAAAAAAAAAAAAAAATTGAGCCCAATTTAATGTATAAGGTTAAACATTGTCCAATTGTCCTTTCACGACCAAAATTGTGTTTTAAAAGCTGCTGAAATGTCACTAAATGTCACTAAACTCATTAAATACAAGTTGACAAATAACTAGTTAATAATCTGCAGGAAACTTGCCTGATTAATGCAATGGCTTTTTATTGAACGCAGTTGCATAACAAATACATAAATACACCTCAGATGCCACAGTAAACTGTTATTAACATTTATACGGCAGTTCTCTGTTTTTGTAAAGCAACATTTGACAAGGAAGACACTGTCCATCTCATTTTAAGTGGAACCAGACAGCTGCTGCCCCTGTAGTGTTTCTAAGTGGTATTATTGTTGGCGTCACATCCTTTTTCCTCAGAGTAACGACTACAAAGAACACAGGGCACAATGTTTATTCATTCATTTACTTTATAATAGGGAAATGAAAACAGTCAGAAAAATGCTGCCAGGCTGCCAGCCTGGATTGCAAGTCAAGCTTCAGTTCTCAGGGGATTTTGGGCCCGGTGCCACACAAAATTGCATAGTGAAACCAGGGTTTATAGGGAACCATCTTATTGGAGTTTAATTGCAGTTTAAATGTGTTCATTATTAAAATAATACATTTAATCGACATAATAGCTAATTGCCCACATCCCCATTGATAACTATAGATGTTGCTGCCTGTTTTCTCTCTGTTGTCTTTGATGGATTATGTTGTCTTTATTTGTCTTGCCTTTTGTCCAGGGTTACTTCCTCCTCAGGTTCTTGGCCAGTCAAGTGGGCGAGCAACAATTTGTCGACTTCTTCAGATTATTTGTGAAGAAATACCACGGGCAGCTCATTTTATCTCAGGTGAGGCTGTAGTACAGGAAACTAATTTTTACTCGATTAACTTGAATCTCTTTGTTGACCTGCAGCTTCTCGAGAGGCTGCTAATAAAATCTGAGCTCAGATTTGAACTGTTTTGATACGACCTGTCTCTGAGGCACGGTGTCATTTGCATAAATTAATTGGAGGCTGATGTAAGCTTCATTGTTTTACAATAGTTGAAAATGCACTAGCAGCATTTCAAACAGATGACCTTACATCGTCTCGGCCACATGTGTTTATTCTGCTGGGGACATGAAGCTGAGCGATCACACCTGGACGTCTGTGTCTATGTGTGTGTGTAATATGTGATGTGTTCCACCTGGCTCCTGTTTCTGTGGTGGCAGGCTGAGTCTTCTCACTAAATAATGGACATAACACAAACACTGTTTGACCTTGCACTCTTGACTTAAGATCAGGTATGCCTTTCTCTTTCTTTCTTCTTTTTTTTTTTTTTTTCCTCCCACACTAAATGTCTCCATTTCTGCTTGTCTTCTCTTGTTCTTTTTGGACAGGATTTCCTCCGATTGCTGCTGATTACCTTTCCCGGCATGGAGAGGTATGTAAGTGCCTATGAATAATGCTCTCAGTCTAATTCATGAATAATGAAAAATATGCCCAGACGCATTAAAACCACTTTAATTTGGGCTCAAGTATTGGTAGCCTGGCTTCCAGTTCCAGACAAATCAAAGATATACTGACCAACGACTTCCTCTTTGCCCTACAACTCCTTTTTGTTTTCTTCTTATTAGTAGATTTCCTGTCAAGTACATGTGTTGATTTGGCCTCTGTTCTTTGACTAACTTGGTACTGCGGTGGAAACATGACCAGCGAAAGCTCCCAACACTAATCCTGTTAAGAGAGCAGTCTCATCCACTCTCATATTAATTGAAGTGTAAAAGGATAACTGCTCCTCCTGCTCCCCTCCTTTCTAATTTTCGCTTTCCCTCCCCGCGCTCGCTTAATCATTCAGTTCTCTATTTCTCCTGATTGCCTCATTAACCTCTTCTTCTGCCTGTCTTTTTTCGCCCCTGCCTGTCTTTCACTTTGTTTCTCACAGCATTTTAACACTTCTTTTCTTACCCCTCTCCTCCTCTGCATCCTTTTGTCTGCTCTGAATGTTTTCCTCCTGCCTTTTCTGTCATGTGGAGTGTGCTGCTGGACTAGCAGAGATTGATTGAATTAAACAGAGGGAGTTGGAGACAGTCAATATTTGGATCTGATGCCTCTTTCAGTAAACAACCCACTAGAAGGGGAAGGTTTAGGATGAGAATAGACACTCAGTGTTGAGGGTCATAGCTGCTGTGTGTTCAGACTAAATGGGGAATTTACTATTTTTAAAACTGAACATGCAAATTGTTACACACATTTAAAAAAAAAAAAAAAAGAAAGTCAATGCATTAATCGATTTGTGTTAATAAGACCCCTGTTTTCCAGGCGTCTCTTTGTAAAAGACAGTATGTTCTCATCTATCACTTTAAAGGGAAAAACAAAAAAGATGAGGTTATCAAGCTTAACATGAAAAAACTGGTAGATACACGTCTTGTCTGCTCTCGTGAGACATAAGCTGATCTCCATCTTCCATTATGAAACCATATTTGACAGTTCAAGTGGTGTATTAACTGTATTAACCTTTTGTTTGCCACACAAGAAAACTATGCTCACGTAATCCCTTGTAAGCCTACCTTATGCTCTCTCAACTGTTGGTGTGGCAGATGTTTAGTCTTTATATGTATATTAAACTGTCTATGGATCAACCCCACATGCCAAGTGCTAACATTTCCTAGCAGTGAAGTCACTGATGATGTTTTTAATGTCCAGTGTCTCGTCAAAGTGGTGCTTTATGGGGAGTTATACCTTTTCTAGTACACTGTAGGGTGTAAAGAGACTTTTATTAGCTTCACTTTACTGAACGCCCACTCTCCATCTGCCAAAGTTGCCGCCAAATATACAATAGGAAATGACACAGTGGGACTTTACCAGTGTGTGGAAGCAAGGAGCTCAGCCTTGACCTTGCGACAAATACCAGTCTCTTTAAACCATTTTTAGCCACTCTAGCAGCAGTGTGGCTCACTGTCGATCAGCCAGTGAAATATCTCAAGAAGTATTGAATGGATGGCCGTGAAATTTTACTCTTATGGTGCGCATAGACTGATTTGTTAACACGTTGGCTAACATTAGCCTCCAGCACAAAGCGTTGAGAGGTGGATTAAGTACAATTTGGCTGATGCGAGTTGAACCAAGTTTAGACAATGTAGAGCTGACATCATGAGTCTGAGTCCTTAGATGGCCAACACACGTAGGTTAAACCCGCTATGGCTCCATTAGTGGTAAAGATTAAGACGTTTTCTTGCATGTAACGAGAACTGCAGTAAAAGCCAATAGCAAGCCAAGTGAAGAGCAAGCGATTCAGGAGAAAGCCATTCTGAAAAAGTTTAAAGAGAGATTTAAAAGATGACAGACACTTGTGGCCATCACACTGTCATGCAGAACCGAGAAAAAATATATATCCAGCATTAATATTACTCCTCGGTTACATCTTTGGTTCTGGAGTAGATCTCATTTTGATATGGTATTTTAGAAGTTTATTGATAATAAGAGAGTCTCTGGGTCTTCTACACAACTTAACGGCTTGCTCCTAAACACGTTTAAGCTATGTAAAAGAATTGTTTAAGCATTGTGTAAAGCGAGAAAAGATGCAAATGTGTTTTCAATTGATATTCCCTTATCTGCATATCCTGATGAGACCAAGGTCCTTTCGAAA
The DNA here is from genome assembly GCF_965226575.1 of Pagrus pagrus. NCBI lineage: Eukaryota > Metazoa > Chordata > Actinopteri > Spariformes > Sparidae > Pagrus > Pagrus pagrus. The sequence continues at coordinate 8,234,806 of NC_140192.1, forward strand.
GTATTTTTAACCAGTGTGGGAAACCACTAATTGAGCTTCAGTTAGAGGAGCATAACTGAGAGAAAAAATGTAAATTATAACTTTTTCATTACAAAATAACCCCTTTAATGGGCTGGATATCACAGATTAATATACAGTAATAGCTTCAGACTAACCAAGTGTGGAATTTTCCTTTAAGCGGAGGCAGGATTAATGATGGGGGTTGTCTAGTTACTCTGGGTGTGTACTTTGTATATTGTATAGTTTGCATACACACATGAGGACTCCTTATGAAATGTTTGTTTGTGTGCACATTTGTCTTAGCAAGCCGGTTCTGTCACAGTGTTTTGTGTAAGGAATATGACCGTTTTCATGTGCAAACCATGCAGCTACTCACGCATACACACATTAGTGCTTACGCTACATGCATACATATAAATCCAGTTCATTGTCTGTACATGCCTGTTTGCTTGTCCCCGCATAGGAAAGTGGGTGTGCCCCTCTTTTTGTTTAAGGTGTTGGCCTAGAACTGGAGTCTGCCATGGCCCTAACAATATTTTCCCAGAGCCATGTTTTCATACGGTGTCTTGGGCAATAACAGTCACTGCTATAATAATAGGAATAGTACTAACACTTGTGCCATTGTGTTGCAGAAAAGGCCTCACCCTCAGTGCTATTTATGCTGACTGGCTCGATCGACCGGGAATTCCAGAGGTATGAAGAGTCCTGCTTTCTTTTGTTATTTATAATATAGAGTTTGGTCTTGTTGCTTTGATATAGATAATAGGATTTCATTAAAGGCTAGATACCAGCTAGCTAAAATATCTAATTAAACAATTAACTTTAAATCAATTTATACTTGAAATAAACCTACACTTGACTGTAATGTATGAAATAAATTCGTACTATCTGTAAACAATTGAGTGATACTACACAACACCCTTTTTCAAATATTTGAACCGTGAAAAAAATCTGATATACATTGAAATGCTCGTAAAATAAATTTGGAAAGACGTAAAAGATAAAATTACCTCCTCAGTTCCCCTGAATAAGGTCCCATTCTCTGTTAATTTTATTTATTTTATGTTTTTTCTGAGCTGAAGAGTGAAGTTAATATGTTTACGGTAATATGTGAAATATAACCAAGATCACTGGTGTTGTTGTTTTTTCCTACTGCAAGTACTATAACTTGACACTATCAAAAATTAATATACAAAGTTTGAGTAATAATTAGTGCTTTCTGAACCTCTCTTTGTCCAGTGTGATCAGCAGTTGAAATACTTCTTATTTACAGTAGCACTTGTATTCCTTTCATACCTGACACATGCATGCATAGATTATTAATTTTCTTTGTCTTTGTGCACTCATTAGACTGTTTTCTGGTTATGATAGAGATTACCTCTTCCAGTCTTGGATTAACCTGGTTTACCTCAGTCTAAAATCCGACACTTTGAGACGTCCAGAACAGCCCATAAGTTATAGCTGTCGTGGCTTTACCGTTGAGTCGATCCGTAAAGGACAACATGACTTCACCTTTACTTCAGTTTGGTGCGACTGTGACAACTTTGCTGTACAAGCTGCAGCTTGATTGGCTGTATTTGAAAGTCACATGCCACGAATAATATTGACTGCAGATACCTGATGGTTATCATCCTAAATAATGCATCAAAATGGTTTTGAGATCAATTTGTGAGATCAATCATCCAGACTGGCAGCAGTGTTATTCAAATCACGGCAATTCTACAACCCCAATCCAAAAAAAGCTGGGAAACTGTGTCAAACATAAACAAAAACAAAATGCAATTGTTTGCAAATGGATAACAGTTTTATGTTTTATGTGTTCCTAAGCCCATTTTTGCTTTTGAACGACTGAGCCTTTTGAGGACTTTCCCAGTCTTTTGTCGCCCCTTTCCAAAATTCAGAATAAGCATGTCAACAAAAATCAATGAAGTTGATAAGATAAAACATAATATATTGCCGGTTATATATACATATTGGGGTTGTATTCATATTATACAAATACCTTCTATCCTTGTGGCTCCTTGCACAGAAACTTTCTGTGTATTTGGGTGTATTGTAAGCATTTGCTTATAAATGACAGGCGCAGCATAGCCTTTATCTCACCATTGAACAGCTGTAAATAGCGGTGTAATGACGCTCTCATAATGAAAATTATGTCTCATATTAGATGTAAATAGCTGTAAGTATATCAATCCTACAACTTAAATGACGCTTGACTGTTAGCCTGTAGGTATTTTGAAACTCCCAGATGATGATAACATCATAAAAACTCAACAACGAGAAAGAGAAGTTGAGAGTTTGTCAGGTCGGTTTTCCTAAAATCATGAAAATCACTGTCTGCATAGCTAGTTCTTGATAAATAATCAAGCAGTTAATTTTATTAAAGTGTAGCTGAATCATTATCGTCTCCTTTGTTATCAGACTGTTACTCAATCTTGACAAGGTGAGCAGTGCTGCTCTGCCTCTGCCCTCTAATCGAGAAACAGCCACAGTCATAAGATACTAGAATTACAAGGCTACACACACACAGGCATACACGCAGGCACACACACACACACACACACACACACACACACACACACACACACACACACACACACACACACACACACACACACACACACACACACACACACACACACAATCAATCCACTTTAACAGCTTCTTCAATTCTCCCATCTCCATGGTAACTGATCTTAATTACCACTGTGTGTGCGTGTGCATTTTTGTGTGTCTGTGCTTGTGTTTCTGTCTGGGAACCTTCACCTTTTAGATTATGTGATGATGTAACTGGAGCCGTTCAGGGGGGCCTCTGAGGGTGGGAAGGACAGTGTGGAGGGACTGCTGTTTTCTCACACCTGATTGGGCGATTGGCTAGAGTGTTCTTACCGAGGCTTTTTCTATGTTTGATGTGCCGGTCACCGGCTAATAAGATCAGCCAGATCAATTGAAACCTTTTACAAATGCATGTGCTTGTGTATTATGTCCACATTTTAAGTCTCTCTCTCCTCTTTTTCCCTCCTCCCTCTATCGCTCGACAATGTGCTTGAATTGGAGAAAGGCAGGAAATGGTTTGGCCTAATAATAAACAATGACATTCACCGATCCCGGAGTGAGAGATGTGAAATGGGAAGGCCACTGCAGGCCTATTTTAGACCTCAGAGTTTAGATGAGTAAGCACTCCCTTTGGGATGATGGATCTAGGCTGAGATACTTTGTTTAAATAAAGACTACCCGTGATTCACCAGTGCTTTCAGTCTGATACCCTCTTCCTAACTCCTAGAACTTACATTAAAGTTTTATGTCGGTCTTTTTCTGCCTTGCTTGTCAATAAATGCCTTTTTTTGTGGCTAAAAATCAAACAGTTTTACCTAGTTTTTAAGCACTTAAACATTTACTGTTCTCCCAGGAAGAAACTGGATTTGGATTTACCTCAAGGTAGTCAGAGCAGCTTTAAAAAATAACTAATTCGGCTCATGTGACAAAGAAAAGAGTGCCAATAACGAGCTCATTCTTTCTCTGCTGAAAATTAGGGCTGTCTGTCAAACCTCGGATTACTTGATTCAAACCTTGATGTTTTAAATTTCTATTTAGAAAAGTTTACCTACACTTATTTTCAGATACGCTGCATTAAATACTGTGAATTTGACAGGTTTGGCTTATTATAAAGATAAGATAAGATGATGTATAACTTTATTGATCCCTTTACTCAATAGTTCAATGGTAATACATACATGGTTTGTAGTAATGTACTGAAAAGTTTAATAGATATAAATATATTTGCACAGAGACATTGGATTACACGGGATACAAACAGGAATTGCAGAATTAGACGAAAAAACTGCTTTTTTAAAATAAAAAAAATAATTAGATAAAAATAAAATAAACAAATAAATTGTTCATATGTTTAGAATATTTTTCAATATTTTATTGTCAGTTTTCACTCTTCTGTTTATGCTTCCTGACTTGCAGCACTTGCTTTTCTTTCTTTCTTTATTTTTATCTCCTTACTATGTTTATTGTTATTCACCAAATCACCAAGGAAAATTCCTCTTCAGTGAAAACCAATTGGCAGTAAATCTGGTTTTGATTTTGGAGGACGTCCGTAGTTGCAGAGAGAAGTCAAGTTAAAAAAAAAAAAAATGATTCAATTAAAAACACTCTCAGAAAACATCACAAATCCCTACTTTACACTGAACGAGGGATGTGATTTATTTGCCTCTCATGCGTGTTTATGAGTAAGAGGTGTAACTTCTTAACTTTTTGACACGCAATCTGATATTGATTCACTGGAGAGACACTACACAGACGGGGGCGCGGGCTGGAGAGAGAGAGAGTTTGAGGCAGACAAAAGCCTTGCTATTCAGGGAATGGTAGTGGGGATCTAGGCAGCAAAAGAGCTATGTGTGGTATCCTGTTACACAATGCCAATTTACTGCTTCAACACTCACTACGTCCTATACAGCCCACTCTAACACCTCCCTCTCCCTCCGTACCTCTCTGTGTCTGCCTCTCTCCCTCCATCCTTGGCTTCTACACACACCTTTATGCTATTTCTGCTGGAGTATCTGTATAATACACAGAGAAAGCACTCAGGCATGCAGTTAAAGTATTGAACCTTGCGTGTGGCTATGGTAACGCTAAAAGCCGGAACGACGCACGCTTGTGGGGAACATATGTGTGGCGTGTGTGTTCTAGGTTGCATGAATATGATGTGTCGCTGCTGCGTCTGTATGATGTGTCATTACCTTTCTCACAATCTCACACACACACACACACACTCACACACACACACACACACACACGAGCGCGCGCCGTCATCGCTCTGATATGTGATTCACATCACTCGAGCTCTGCTGAAAGCCTTAATAAGGTTAGAGAATAAGTGCTGTGTGTTTGTGCCTACTAGCTGCCCTCCGTGCGTAGGTGTGTGTTTGCATGCACGGCTCTACGTGTGTGTGTGTGTGTGTGTGTGTGTGTGTGTGTGTGTGTGTGTGTGTGTGTGTGTGTGTGTGTGTGTGTGTGTGTGTGATGGTGGAGGAGTGGATGTGTAGAGCAGCGAGGTGACTGTCCGTCCTGTAGTTGCTAGTTATTGAGGTTGTTTTTTTTTTTTTCCTTCCTCCTCCTCCTCCTCTCTTCTCCTCCACTCTTCCTCCTTTCTCTCATCCTCCGGAGTCAATTCGCGAGTTTCCGTCAGAGGAACAAGTGATCGCGCTCCCACCTCCTCCTCCCTCTCCTCCCACCTCTCCTCTCTCTCCCTCCCCTTCCTGCTCTGCTTGCTCTCTCTCTCTCTCTCTCTCTCTCTCTCTCTCATTCTCTCTCTCTCTCTCTGCCTCTGCAAAGCATTCCACTCTGTCCCGATCACTTGCCCCCGGCTCACTGCTTTCCCCTTCTTCTCTGTCGTTCAGTGGCTGTATGAAAGGAGCGCCGTGTGGTCACAGGCGAGGCTGGTGGAAGAAGTCAAAGCAGAGGTAAGCACTCTCTCTCTCTCTGTCTCTCTCTCTCTCTTTCTCCCTCTCTCTCTCTCTTTCTCTCCTGTCTTTCCCAGTCTCTTCTTCTTGTCTTCAGGGAGTGGCAGACAGACTCGGGGGCAGCTCTCTGATTTGAAACATTGCACCTTAGACTGCTTGATATGATTGTCATCTGATTCTCATCACTCCCTTTTTTCCGTTCACTCAGTCATTCTGCCACTGTTATCCCCCCGGTCTCTGTTTTCCCCTCATTTAAACGCTCTGTTTCACATTGTTTGATACCATCTCTTATCTCTACCTCCCTTGCACTCCATCTACCTCTCTTTTGCTCCTTGCCTCGGTCTCTCTCTTCTCCCTCTGTCTGTCTCTGAGTGAAGTGCGGCACGCAGCGCTGTACATCTGTTGCGTGTCATTCTGTGCCGCCTATCAGATTTCCCATAAAGCTCCCATGTTGTTCTTAATTGCTTCGCCTATATTTTCCCATACTCCCACTTATCTGTCCGTTTAGATGAATCCCAGTCAGACCTGATGAGAATAGTTGTCAAATGTGTTACAAATGCCTTAAAAATACACAGAACGCTCGGACTAACTCGTCCACTTTGCGTACTTTTCTTCAACGTTTCAAAACTGTGCGACCGTGTATTTATTCTGTGATATAAACTGAGACGGAGGAGAGGAAATAGAGTTTGGCCTTGATAGTGATTGGCTGTTTAATGGAGATCTACGGTGTAGGGAGTTGCTGCGCTCCAGGCTCCGTCACAGCAACATACTTTCACTATTACTCTTTTGTCTCAGCCGGCCGTTTTGCGATGGTTATATATGGAGCACGAGTGAGCGCTGAAAGGTTGGAATTGATGTGCGCGTGTACGAGAGAGAGAGAGAGAGGGGGAAAGGGGAAGAGAAGGAGCTTTAGACTTTCATCTGTGCGTCTACTTTGCACTCTGTCAAGGCTTCACTGGCTCGCTGAGAGTGTTCATATACATTCTTGTGTGCCATTCCACTTGAGAGATGCGGAGTGGCGCCTCAAGTCTGTTTGTGTTTACTTTCCTTTCCTTTCATTTTTTCCTTTCTCCTCCCTCTGACCTCGTTACACCTCTCCGTTTCCTTCGTTTCCCCTTCACACCGTCTCATCCCGTTCGCTCAAAACAATGCCACGTTTCTGTCTGACTCTACCTCTACCTCTCTTCTTTTTCCCGCCTTCCCCACCTCACCCCCCCGCCTCCCCCATCCTCCCTCTTGCAGGTTGTAAAATGGATTCTCCTCAGTCAGAGTCATCAGGGGAAGGGCAGAAAGCGGAAGAGAATAGAGCCCAAGGTGAACTACAAAGAGGTAGGAGACACTCTACTGTATTAAGAGTATACCCCAAACTCTTTCCTCTTGTGGAAGACTCTATCTACCTGCTCCCTTCAAGTAGCTCTGATTCCTGAGCTGAACAACACAATTATACCCAGTTGTGTTTATGTGTTGTGTCTGCAAGGACAGACTACCCTGTACTTGTTTAAGTCTGTGTTTATGTTGTGTCGCCGTCCACGTATTTAACCTTTTAAGAGCTTGTATACATCACATAGCCTCCTCTGTTTCTGTGTGTGGTCATGGCCAATGTGTGTGTGTAATGGTGTCTGCGTTTGTCTGGAGTGGGAGGAAACCCATTAGCCTCGACGCTCCAGGTTTGAATCTGGCCTTGAACCTTTGCTGCATCCCAATCTCTCTTCATCAAATATTTTCTGTCAGTTTTACTCTGTACTACCAAATAAAATGCTGAAAAATACCATAAAAACATATCCAAAAACGCTGGTTTCTGCCTGTGTGTGTAGTGTTAATTAGGGTTCTCTAGGGACGGCTAATCCCCTCCACCCACTAATTGACGCACACACTTGCACACACGCCTGTATCATTAATGAACGCACACTGATCTATAAGCCACAGAGGGCCAGAAGTCATTAGCGAGACGAGAGCAGCTTTTATATATCACTCTCAATATGCTCAGACTCGAGGAAACATTGGCAAAGCCTCTCATCTTTTTGTATGGTGCGTTTTATGGCATGAATAAGTTAAGTGAGTGCCCCTGGGTGTCTTTGAATACAGTTTTAGAAGTGAAAATAAAACTCATTCAGCGCCAAGAATATTGTGTGTATTGTATCCAGTGACTTTTTAGGGCTGTAAATTCTCTTCATCGCTTTCTTTCAACAGATGTAATGTAAGCTTTATTCACAGGCGAAGGTATACACGTTTAAGCTGTAACAGAAATCCAGACAGTGTTTTATAAAACCTCGTGTCGGAACATGATTTTTCTGGATCAGATTATCTCCAGTTCCTGTGTTGTAATTTGGAGCGCACGGTGAATGAAATGCCTGTGGAGTCCGCGGCCAGTGCAGCCCCCTTCAACCACCTGATACCTACCGTCTGGCATATTTACAACGTACACACACATACACACTAAATGCGCTCACTTCTAAGGGGCAGCAAAAAGGGCCTCTTCCTGTGGGGGGGGGGGCAGAGGGTGCTGAAATCAGTCTCATGAAAGAATAGCCAATTACTGTCCACTTGGCCATACACAATAGTGAGAAAGAGGAGGGAGGGACGAGTGGACGGACGGATGGAGCGAGGGAGAGGAGGGGGGGGATGAAGGGGGCGGGGGTGTGGGAGGTCAGCGTTTGAAGTTACACCATAAAAGCCATCCTGAAAGGAAACACGAAGTGGTCCCTCCCCCCTTTTCCATCCACCTCTCTCCCCTCTCTCCCCCTGTGGCCCGGCCCTCTCCTCTCTCCTCCCCTTTGTTTCTGTGCACAGAGAGTGCCCCATGGATGGACCAGGTGTATTTTATATTACTCCTTCATGTACTTCAAACGCCAAACAGCCCCAATTTCTACTCAACCCCTCCTCTTTTCATCCACCTCTCCTCCCTTTCTCTTCCCCGCGTCTACCAGCCTGTTGCAAGGCTATAAATCACTCAGCGGACCCGATCGGCAAAGGAGGAGGGAAGGCGGTTAAAACACAGGAGACAGGAAGGTAGAAGGAGCAGAAAAAAGTTGGGATATATCAGATGAAGTTACAACTGGAGCATAGAGCTACAAAAGAGAAATATATATATATATATATATATATATATATATATATATAAAAATAACCAGCACTAGAAGCCAGCGCTGGGCATTATGTATCCCCTGTGGTTATCTTTTAGATCAATTCAAATTGGAATGGAAACATGAATTCTAGCCACGAAATGATGCACTTGGGTGGAAAAACACAAAGGGAAAGGAAAGAGCAGAAGATCCTTCAGGACAGAGAATAAATAGGTGATGGAACAAATGCATGGCAAGAGAAAGTGATGAAGAAAAGGTAGAAAAGCGGAGCAGAATAGATATTTTGGAAGGATTTCAGATGGTTGGTTGATTATGAATTCCAGTAAGGTAATGAATCCGTTGCGGGCATTTGAGGAAATGAAGAGCAAGAGTGGATATTCGAAGAGCCGAGAGAAGCTCACGAGAGATGAAATATCGCAGGGCTGGTCAAATGATGTAAGAGCGGTTAGGAAGCGGAGAGGAGCAGAGATGGCGAGGGAGGGAAGGGAGAAGCTAGGACTTTTAGTGGGCAGGAATTAGGCTGAGCCAGGGTCGCATTTAGCGCTAATGACATCATGGATGATTAGGGACTACGCGCACACATACACACACTCACAAAAATATAGATGCACTCAGTGGGAGAAGCCAGACACCCCCCACGGAGAAGCCCAAGATCTGGTCCATTTAATAAAGCCGGAGTTTATTACCAACTTCCCCCTCGTCTTTGTTTCTGCTACATTATTGATTCACACGCGTCTTAGTGTGCGCGTCCGACTTCTCCCGTGTACACGTGTAACTTGCGTGCGTGACGAGCGTGCGTGTGTCCAGTGTGTGTGGAAAGGTCTGTAGAAGGATATTAGTCACGCCCGTGTGGTAATGGGCCTCATTTTGCTCTCATTTTCATCTGCGGTCGCCGTAATGAGAGGGTCCGTCTGCCCCTGCTGATCAGGACAGGAAACCCTGTAGGGGAAAAGAGCTGTGAATAGCGGGAGACCGTGGCCAACTTTTCCCAGGAACGACATGCTCCTGCGCTTTCTAAAGATGCTGTCTGTAAGTTGTAATTGATCTGGGGCTTATATTGATTAGCTGGACTCGACGGTGAAATGCCTAAAAGCTGATCAATAAGTATCACAACATGACTAAACCTCTCCCGAACCTCAAAGTGCAGCTTCGCAGTACAGTATGTTCAGTACTCTCAGCGGTCATGGAATGGACTTAATGGCTGACAGATGCTGCAATTCAGAAATAACATTATTTTAACTCTTACTTAAACGTTTAATCATATCTTTAGCAGTTGATTTAAAGTTACTGGGGTAAATGACCTCCATACCTAAGATTAGTATAGTTCGATTTCACATTTCTGCACCAGAAAACAACATATTTGCTTCCGTATGACACATCCTAGCGCCTTTGGTGCAGATGTGATAAGGTTCTGTATATAGCAAGTGTTTACACAGCTCTTCCCCTGGATAAACAAATCCAGGAAATGGTGTAATCCTGAATTCTTGTCATTCCTGCAGAAATTGTTCTGCACCGCTCTATTTTTATCTTTACAGTGCTCCCCTCTCTGAATGTAAGGCTGCATTATTTTTAATGTCCCGTAAACGACTGAGGGTTATTTTGGTGGATATTGAGACAAGATTACAAATTACCAAAAAATTGGATTTATATTGTTTTGGTATGTTTCTGTGTGCCGCTGAAACCTGACGATGAGTCAGCCTCCACCTCAGCGTCACTCTGTCACCTCAGTTGCACCTACTTGGCAATCTGTTCTTTCCCGGATGGAACGGGTTACTGAGAAAACACGTACAACCATGTTTGTTGCTGAGGACATGTGAACAACAACAGGTTTAGAGAAACAGCTTCAAACTGTACAGGCATTTGTTGAAAGAGGCAGGGTTCATTTGAGTTCAGATTTGTCAGATCGGGAAGCAACCTTACTGTAACGGTATTTATTTATTTTGTATGACTAAGGCTGATGGTTCCAAGCACTTCTAAACCATGGCCTGGATATCTGAGAATCTTAACTCAAGGCCAACTTTCTATCTTTCAACCACATCTCATGGATTAAGATTTGTCAGTTGTCACGGAGATGGCTCATTTAACGGGTGACTTAATCTGATTTGAACACATGATAACAAGCAGTCATAGTTGGTAAGGTGATCCGTGTTTTGACAGTCGAGCTATCTCTGACAAATGACCAAACTTTATCAGTTGACGAAGACAACGAGATTTATTGAAAGCCTTTATTCAGAGAATCAGCTTAATATCAAAATATTTTTTTCTCGTATCAAAAGGGTTCTAGACCATGACCTGGATCATCAGGAATCTTTACTTTCACCCCTCAGTTAAGGTGAACTAGCTTTTGATTTGAGTTTTTTTGAGAATCAGTTTAATATCGAAAGTACATTTTTAACTGACACCAATTATTGTTTGCAAGGTCAAGAATGCAAACATCTCAGACATTCTTCACACTTCCTCGTCTTTAGATGACAGCAGTGAAGTGGTACAACAACAACTTAGTCTGATGGTTTCACTCAAGGGGCATCCGAATCTCCAGTTAACAACTACTACTACCGACTTGTTGACCAGATTATTACTATATACTACTACTACTATTATTCCTATGTATTTCTTAAGGCATTAAACGGCTTTATTATGAGCCAATAGTAGAGAGATGTAGAGGAATTAGAGGACAGAGAGTTGGGGGAAAAACAGTCCTCATCCGGGTGTACCTTGGTAGCCAAACAGTTGCACCATCGACCTGTTTTGCATGTCATACCCTTCTCTCTCCCTGTTTCCTGCCTGCCTGTTCACCTGTCACTATCAAATAAATACAGAAAATGCCTCAAAAAAATAATCTTTAAAAAGCAAAAAAAAGAAGTCCTTGTCCAGACTCGAACAGGGAACTTTTATCTCTACCGCTGTCAGGCTAAAGGCCTCCAAGGTAAAATAACACAGAGGATTTTGCTCTTACCGCAGCGCAGGTTTGCCACAAGGACACAGATACTAAGTTCTATTTTAGGAGATAATTTAAACCCACAGAGAAATGAACCGACTTCGAGTGGTGACTGAAATCCCTTGTGTTGTGCTTGGGTGCAATGTTAATGGTTTGACAGGGGAGGTAGTAGTGGTAACTGGAGCCCCTGTGGGAGGGTAAACAGCAGGGAGGGCACGATCAAAGAGCCTCTTCAGTTGGGTGGGGTTTGCAGGTGGTGCACAGTACATTACTCTGCCATAATAGGCTTGTGTAAGTGGAGGATGGGAAAAAATGGCAGGAGAGCAATGTGGAAAATTGTTTCAGTCTGTGCAACGTAAAAGACGGATGTGTGTTGTGTTCAGAAGGGTAATAAATTGTTGTCCATAATAAGAACGCTTGAATAACAATACTCTCGTCTGTTTGTCTTTCGCAATCTACCTCTTCCTCTCTTTTGATTATTCAGAGTTTGACCAGTACCCATAAAATAAAGCATGTTCGCTTATGGTGTTTTCATGGCGTCTGCGTTGTTGTTGTCTTCTTTGATGAGACATCACCACTTCAAAGCATACTCAGCCACGTACGAAAATTCAAACTTGACGAGGACACATCACACATCTGGTTTTCCTTCATCTCTGTTCTCTCATCTCCCGTGCACCGTCTCCGGGTTTATACTGCTGTCTCCCCTTCCTTCTCCCGTACTTTTTCTTTCTTGCCCTGTCTCTCTCTTTCTGTTTCTCTCCCCTTCTGTGATTTATTGGCAATGAATCAGGGATGAGGGAGTATGCCGGAGAAGAGATGGGAACATTCAGGGAAATGGCTGTTTCCGGCCAGACTTCATCACATCAGGATGGGAAATGGTCGGAAGAAAAGCGCGCGTGCGTGTGTGTCTGTGTGTGCGTGTTCCTCTATTATCAGACCAACTGGGGATGATCTAAGTCCACTACTGTGAGCCACAACCCCTTAATTGTCTCCAAATGGAAGCACAACTCGAACATACAGAGCTCACGCAAATAAATCCATCCTGTTGCTTTAATGGAATATTCACATTGCAGTATTACGGGCTGTGTGAACCTATTACATGCAGCAGTGTGTGTCTAATTGTTGTTTATGTTTTCTTCCGTACCTTGTTGAATATTCAACCTTATCAGGATGGGTTTCTGTGCATCTGTCAAAGTGGAAGCTGTGTTGTCTGAAACGTCAAGCTGCTGATTAGGGACCTCCACTGCAGACTCGTTTCAGGTGAGAGATCAAGCAGTGAGAGATGCATCGGTTCTCTGGGCTCCTTTCTGCCGGTCTTGTGAGATCCGTCTGAGCTGCCCTGGTGGCATTCGTTCCAATGATAGAGACTTCACGTTGTGAAGCTGAAGGCGGAGGTGTTGTTCACGAGTAATGGATTGCCAGATAAACAGGTGGATTTGCACAGTAACAGTTCTCGAATCTACTTAGGCTTTGTATGGTGGCTGAAAGGGTTAGGGGTTAGGGTTAACCCTAACCCAGTACGCTAGATGAAAGGTCCCTCAAGACTGAACGCATGTGCTCGGACAGAGAGCGAGAGACAGTGAAAGAGCAAGAGAGAATCAAAGGAGAGAGGGAGAGTCCAGGACATCTAAAGAGACAACAGAGCTGTAGTAAAACAACAGATCAATAAAAGTATCTTACTGGCTTTGTCATTTTCTGCAGCAACTGTTGAGAAAAGTGCTGACCAGGAGGAACAGATTGTATGGGAATCAAGGGATCAGTGTGGCAAACAACTGCCGTTTGATTCGCCCTCCTGTCACACTGACTTCGCATCGATAAGCTGTTGATCCAGCATTACCTGCCAATGAAAGTCAGTCCTCTCGTGTGTCCGTTTGAATCAATGTTTGCGTCTGTGCCTTTTTGTGACGCAGTAAGCTATATATCTGGACATATACACAGCTTTGTGTCCACATGCTTTATTGCCCTGGTCGACTATATATGACTCCAGAGTTTAACCTGTAAAACTCATGGCGTGGAATGACAGGATATGACTGAATAAACTGACTGAAAGTAAAATCTGCATAGTCTGCAAAAGTGTACATGACAGACAGAACCGTGTTTTTGTCTGACTGATGTATCGAGACGCTGTAGTTCTGTCAAGCCCCATTTTAATCCCTTGACAGGATCCAAGAAATAATAGAAAATTAAGTTGTTCACACTCAATTACTTGCGTTTTAATGCAACCAAAGTGACTTCTGTGCTGACGGAGAGTGAAAATTGTTTTTCCCTCTTCATAGGTAGTGAAAAGCTAGAGGAAAAAAGAAAGAACTAGGAGAAAATTAAAATGTATCAGCGGCAAAAGTGTTAGAGATGGGAAGATTTATGTGTGGAGATGGGAGGAGAGGAGAGAGAGGAGATGGCTCCATTTGTGTTGTGTTAATGAGGGAGAGCGAGACTGAAAGAAAGTGAGAGGCGAGAGAGTGCCAGCGTGTATTTGTCTCATTTATCACTCAGCAGCAGTTCTGTTTTCGGGGTCATTTGAAGCTCACAGCCTGTCTCATCTCGTCTGGGGACTCCCTGCCGTCTGCGTGCGTGCATGTGTGTATGTTATTTGTATAGATGTATATGATGTGATTGTGAATGGGGGGTGATATATAGTAAAAAAGGGGGGCGGGGTGTAAAGAGATTCCCAGTCAGGGTTGACGATGCTGACACACCATATCATGGCAGCCATGGCTGCTCAGAAATACCACTTAGGGCTTCATGACTCTCTGAGGAACACACTCACATGCATGCACAAACACATGAAGTCGCACACACGTACACAGAAGTTGCGGTGAGAAATTCTGGGAGTAGAGTGAGGGGTAGTTAAACAGAGAAAGAGTAGCTTCAACAGGCTTTTCACTGAAGTGGTCAAAAGAAAGAACACACACACGCACGCGCACACATGCACGCATACACATGCATTCTGAATCCCAGAAGCATTTGAGTGTCATTAAAGTGCAGCTGTGTTTGTCTTTCCAGCACACATGGAAAACACATCAGGGACAGAGAGAGAGAGAGAGAGAGAGAGAGAGGGAGAACACAGCCGGCTGAATATGGCTGCCACGATACGTACAAAACAAGCACAGCACTTCGTCGCTCACACAAACACACATTGTTCATTTTGGAGTCAATTCAAACACAAATTTAGACATTCAGTATAATGCCCTGCTATAAAAACGCACTGTAGCGTGGAGGTCATGGTGTTAGCCTGGTGACGCTTTGGACAGATATTTAGTGTAGAGTCATGTTCAATATCGGGTTGGGCCGTAAAATGGAGCTGGCCTTTTTTAGTGGTGGGAAATGAATCAATGCTTTACACATTAAACCCGATTTAGGCGTCACCTCATAGCTTTCATAGGTACAGTACGTAATGTTGTGTTTGTGTGTCTGTGTGTGCGCGTACGACTGCGGCGCGCTGAGTTCGAAAACATCTGTCTTTCCTGGTAATGACTTGGGAGCCGACAGCGCTCTCAGACAGCCCTGACGCAATTAGCCTTGTCAAAAACACACACACAGAAACACATACGTGCATGCACGCAAAGTGATATCAGCTGTATGCTACTAGGCTCATAGACACTGCAGATTATAGAAATGACTGCACATAAAACCAATAACTAAGTGTCTGAGATATCTGATGGTGTGTTTGGGGGGAGCTTGTTTTCACAGAGGCTGTCTGGCTCATGATGCCCTGTCCTCATTTGTTGAGGTCGCAGTCGTATTCACGCTGTATGATCAGGTTTATATCTTGAAAGCAGCTGTGTTTTTCCTGTAACTTATGCTACTATTAAGTCTATCCCAAATTCTGGAAGACCAGAGACAAATTGATGGTCTAACCATTATTTTAACGGGCTTGTTGTCAAGAACCCAAATGCACAAATAATTCTAGACTAATGCTACATGGATGAAAGATATACTATATTTCAAACCATTCATTTTCTGAAATAAGAGTGCATATATCCGGGCCAGAATCTAACAATCGTTTTCACTTTTGATTAAACTGCAGATTTTGCAATTAATCATGTGGACCATAAAGTAAAAAATATTGAAAAATACGCATCGAGAGTTCTTAAAGGAGACATATTTTGCTTATTTTCAGGTTCATAATTGTATAATTTTATTTTGGGTAACTACTACAATAGTTTTACATGCTTCAGTCCTCAAAACACACATCAGTTTACTCATACTGTCCAGTGCTGCAGCTCTGTATTCCCTCTTCCCACTCTGTTTACCTCCTATCTTCTTAATGCCCCCCTCCCAAAAACCCAGTCTGTTCCGATTGGTCAGTCCACACACACCTGAGCCAGCACCGCTAACGGCAAACGAGCTGCAGTGCTAAATCCATTCTTGACCGGTCTCCTTTAAATGTTAGTCTCTAAAATAGCTTTATTTTCAGACCAATTACAAAAAACTGAATAAATCAGTTAAATAATTAGTTGACTTACAAAACTAGAAAGATTTACAATTGAGAAGCTGCAACAAGGAAATATTTGGTATTTTTTGCCTCAAAAATGAATAATAGACAAACAAAAATAGTCAATTTTCTCGTGCTTCCATCCATCCACTAATTGACGGCTCAAGAAATGTGCTCGTTTCCAAAAAGAGGTGTTAAAAATTCAGATCTCTTTTTAGCTTATTTTTGTCCCTTTACAAGGAATAACGTGCTGTGAAATAGAGGCAAATTGGCTTGCAGACAAGTGAACATGTTGAATAACAACAATGTAGCCGTGTTTACTGTCATTCACACTACCAGGGGATGACAACATAGAACTACTTTCTTAATCGTTTCAAAAGTCTGGAGTAATCTAGTATTAAGACAGTCAGACAGACACGTAGCCAGCAGCCATATTACAGGTGACAGCTTCAGCTCCACTCTCCCCAGTCTGGGATATCATGTGTTGCTAAGCTGATGTGCTCTTATCATTGGAAAAAGACAGAGGGATTGTCTTCCCGGGGTTTTGATGCAAAGTAAACAACACGTTTTAAATTTCTTTCCATCTGTTTTTTCTCGTCGGTGTCTCTGTGATGGTCTCTCTTAATCTTATTCTCCTGTTTCTGTGGTGTCCTATAATATCTACCTCTTTTTCTCTCTGCCCGTGTGTGTGTGTGTCTCTTTGTGGTGGTGCACAGCTGTGTGTGTGCGTCTGTCTGTGCAACAGATATCTGGGCTTAGTCCATCCCGCATACCTCTGTCAGCTCAGACTGCTTAAGCCCAGCCAGCCTGGAGTTCACACAGGAGACAACACACATGTACACAAACACACACACACACGAATCAGAATGAAGGTTATTGCCAAGTAGGTTTTAACGTGCAAGGAATTTGCCTCAGTGTTTTTGTGCATAACAATAACGAAATAGGTAGAGAAAAAGGAAGAAAGATAAAAAGCAGAGAGTCAAGTCAAGAAGCATAAATAGAAAAGAGAAAATGGACTATAAAGTACTGAAAGATATTATAAAAATGTGTACAAAAGTTCACAGTATGCAGTCCAAGAATATTTGAAATGTTCAAGAGAGTAATGCTGAAAGATACAAAGACACAAATTTAACAAAGACCAACAAAGAAACATTAACACAGCTCACAAATAATAACCAGATGCTCCAGTCTCCTCCTGAACATGACCTTTCTGTTTGATGTCTCTGGCTCTATCAGCCTCTCCTCTTCCCTTCTTGTCCCTCGCTGCCACTCCCTCTCCGTGTTCGACTCTTGTCTGCAAGGCTCATCCCGTCTTACGCCCTTCCACTCTGGCTCTCTTCCTCTTGTTCTCAGTGTGTCTTTCAGCAGCCGTAGATGCTATCGCGCCACACTGGAGGTCATCACCGGTGCATGTTTGTGTTTTACCCCCATTATTGTTTTCATCAAGCTAAGCCCGGCTTCAGCAGACGAATCCTAGCTGCCTGTGTGAGTGTGTGCTTTTGTCCCGACATTCAGAAACCTAACCGCGACCAAATGGCACGGTGGAATTGCCCACATTAAATTGCATGAGCTTACAAATGTTCTTTTTTTTGACATGCGTGTCTGTCTGTGCCCTATTAGCCTGAGGAATTCTTGTAATCAAGAGCAGCACACACCACTGATAATATTTATCCACAACCCCTTAAAGGAAACTGGTAGCCACTGTTGCCCCACCCCCACCTGAGGGATAATATGTAACCACGACCCCGAGGCTGCTCTCACCCTCTCAGGATCAGGCCAGAACAAATGACATGAGGAAATTAAAGCAGGGTGCTCTGCTATTTTCAGCCTTAGTCACATTTTATACTTCCGTGCCTTATGTGTTCAGGGGAGTGGCAGATATCTGTGAGATAAGTGAATGTACCGTGTTATTGTCGAGCATCAAAGTTTAAATGATCTCGGATATGGTGATGATTTTGGATTTAGTATATTCACACTGAATGGTGGCAGGAAAACCATGAAAGCAGGATACAGATTATATCACACAAAACTGAAACACCTCCACATCAATTAATTTCTCAGGGAATAATGCATGGATTTTGACTGAAAAGAACGTTCACATGACATGTTCATTACCTGACTTTCACATCAGGAGGTGGAGGTGATGGAGTTACAGGTCATGAGGCAAACAGGATGTTTCAGCATTTTTAAGTGTCAATCTCCTGGATATTTTTTTAGGAGGGACCACAGTGTTTCAAATTTTGTAAGGGTCACACAGCGGGATGTTTTTATAGTGAACAATTTCCAGTTGTGTTTTTTTGGCTACAAAACCGATAGTTTTATGGGCATTTTCATCCAAAACTGATATTTTTCACGGGATGTTGGGCCATCTCCAGTTGTGTTTGTGGTCACCAATACAGCCATTTCAAGCCAAACCATGATGTTTCCCTAACCATAACCAGTTATTTTTTGTGCCTCAG
This sequence comes from Pagrus pagrus, assembly GCF_965226575.1. Lineage (NCBI taxonomy): Eukaryota > Metazoa > Chordata > Actinopteri > Spariformes > Sparidae > Pagrus > Pagrus pagrus. Next base: position 8,253,192 of record NC_140192.1, read on the forward strand.
CCTAAACAGAGCATAACCACAGCGATATCCCATGAAAAGACCAAAACCAAAAATGCATTAGTCTCTCAATATAGTACAGTTTAAAGCACAGATTTATAAGTAATATCACGCTCTGGCTACACAGACAATACTTGTTAGTAACATTAATTCATTGCTGGATTCTTTTTTCATTGAATTTGTTGATAAAAGAATTTCAGAGGAGTGTATCTGTCTGCCTGTGTGTGGTTCAATCGGGTGTGCCTCTTCTCTCCACCATCTCTTTCTCTTCACCTCCCTCTTTGTCTGAGCTGACGTCCAGCTGTTTGGATGTGTCACTGTAGTACAAATGCAACAGATTTTTTTCTCTCTCACACATAAACAAAAGTCCTTTTGTTCCAGTTCTTTTTCAAAGGCCTCTCTCTTTTTAAAGCATACGGGTGGTGCAGGGGGCAAAGCACTCGCCCGCCACCGCTGAGACGTGGGTTCAATCCCCGGTAGTGACTCCCACTGGTTGGTGAGGGCACCTGCAGGGAGGTAGTTGGATGGGGATTGTCCTTCCGGTGAAGGTGGCAGGTGAGAAACACATGATGAGGATGCAGCCCATGCCTGCCTCGACCTCCCCAGAACAACAGCAGAAGAAGTGACAAGTACCGTCCTCCAGGGGAACTGTGCTTTCCAAACTGTGATTAAATGGCTGAAGAGATATAAAAAGAGGCCTATCTGAAATGTGCATGTGTTTGAGGAGTTGTTTGTGTCTCCATTGGGACTGGAACAACGGGTTGTAGGAGGAGGAGGAGGAACAGTAAGAGGGAGGCGAGGGAGGCATCCACTGGAGACAGCTAGATCTGCGGCTTGCGTCAAAGCATAGAGTGCCAGAGATTAATTAAACTTCCCCTGTTTTGGAGGTGTGTGTATGTGTGAATGAGTCAGAGCGGTGATGAGTAGGAGAGAAAACATGTTAATTGCCTTCATGATCAATGCCAAATTGCAGAAACATAGAATTTTACATAATAAACCGCCCCACCTTCTGTGTCTGCACAAAGAAACTGTTGAGATGTTAAAGAAAAGCTGTCCCACGAGCCGAAAAGACATGCCTCATGCCCGCTGCAAGTGCACGCACACATGCTTGCACGCACTCTTTGTGTAGGTGTGTCTTTTTTGGTGTGTGTTTGTGTGCCTGGTTGATTCCGCCTCAGAGAAAGTAGTCATTCCCCACCGGCGGGCCCACTGTGTGTGCTTTTTCAGCTTAACCCCTGACTCGGCAACCCTGCTGTGACCTCACGCTGCTTTCTGATTGGCCTGAGACTGTGAACTTGAAGGCCAGGAAGGAAGATTGGAGGGGGGGCGGCTACTAGGGGCTACCCGTGCTAACAACCAGCAGCTGATCAAACACACAGTCAAATTCAACTCAAATTCGCCATTAAATGCAACACATTTACGACAACACAAGTTGTTTCTTTCCTAGTAAAAAGTGTTGTTTGTTGCGGCATCGCTGTAGCAGTTTAGGAGCTCTTTGAACATGGTTTTGCCAGGTTTCACAATTTACAGTAAGTTTATGAAAGAGGAGAGCATTTTATTAATGACAAACATGTCAAATGGGGTATTTTTGGAGAAACTCCTTCAGACATTGCTCAATTTTGGGAGTTGTTGTTGGTATAAACTTATTGAAATGCTGTCCACAACAAATTCTTAACTGTTTGTGCCTGTTGATACCAGGTACCAAAAACACATGCATTCACACGAGCATGCATTGGCGCAGACTGGGTTAAATATTGTGAGAATGTATCCAGCATAAATGAGCCACATACACATGTTTGTTTTCCAAAATGGTCTCTGTTGATTGGCAAAGTAATGTACGTGCTGTGCATGTTTGTCTCCCATTATGCTCACACTCATGCTGGGGAACATCCCTGACTCTCTGCCTGTTGTCAGCGCATGTGCTCGCGTCAGAAGAAACATTGATGAGGCAATTGATCCCGACAGTCATTGTGATTGCAAGGTCAAAAACTTCAAAAGCTTTCGCCTCTATCTCCATTCTTTTGTTTTCTCTCGTCTCACTGTGTCTCCGCAGAAAGCCTCATATATGTTTCGCTTCCTGATTAGGTTCACGGCTGATTGCAAGAGCCAGATCCACACACAAACACGCAATATACACCCTCACCACACTCTCTGTAGATGTTGTGGTTGTTGATTAAGGCAGAAAAAACAAAGAATGAATGCTGTTAATGATTAGATTTTAGATTGACAGTCGTAGCTGTAGGTCATCAACGAGGTCATCAGTCTGTGACCGGCACTATCTGTGAGATCATCACCGTGCTGCAGCAGCAGCAGCAGCAGCAGCTATGACATCATTCGAGGGGATGATAGCACAGAAGACAGCTCCATTTCACCAGTTGAAAGGGTAACATGTGACTCAGATAACCTTTCAGCATCTCCTGTGCGTGTATTTGTGTGTGCGTGTTTGCTCCAGCCCATTACCCGAAATTGGTTTACACACCTATGATGTCAGCAGGTCTTTTTATAATGTCTTTTTAGACCTTGTGAAGCCACAAGATTGCAGTATCATATTCCCACAGTGTTTGAATTTATTTTCATTTAGCTACCTATCATATTTATAGGTTTTATATTTATAGCGTCCTCTCATTACTGCTGTGTCTTTTTACTAAAGTCTCCCACACATGCTTCTGCGAAAAGAGGCGCCCACTACTGCATTGAAGGGGCTTCCTGCTAACATGTGACCATGAATGTGTTAATTACATAAAGTCATGTGTTTCTTCCTGAGAAAGGCAGTGAGACTCTGCTGCATTGATTCAGATGTTATTTGTTGCAGTTTGACTTCATTCATTCATTCATTCATTAGAAATGCTTTATAAGGGGAGGGCAAAGAAATACCTTTTAAATATATTTCTTAGAGCAGTTTTGAAGTGTATAACCATTAGATGGCTAAAACCAGACCCTCTCACATACAACATGGATTCAAAATGTTTGGGACCAAATGGAGCAGTACTCTTTAAAGGACAGGTCCACAGAGAGCTTCACAGCAAAACAGCTTTCTCCTAAACAATGAAGTAGACCCCCCAGTGTAATTTGGAGTGGAAATGTATGTTGTTTTCTATGTTTTATTTGCTTAATACTTGAATATAATGTGTAAAAATGCTATTTATAACTGAAAAAGACAGAAGTAAATGTATATATAGTACTGTTGATGAAAACTAAATTTTAAACTAAAGTATACACAGTAAATGCAAGTGGTAGAGAGGCTGCGGGGATTTCAGAGAGCTGAATGACCACTTGCCAACATAAATATTCCCGAGGTACTAGCAGTTTCTTTACATCATTTGGTTTTACATTTTTTTGCCTCTTTGCTCGCCATTTTATTCCTGACCATCTGCCCTGGTTTTTTTTTTTGTTGCGCATTTTAATTCTGTGCAGCTGTATAGAGCAGTTACAGGCTAATTAAAAGCGTAAGTATTTGTGATGCTATCTACGCTGTCGTGGCTTTTGAGAGAATCTTAACAGCTGCTTGGTGTACTGTTTCTGCTCAAGTCCCGAGCCTGCCGCTG